>NC_083719.1:4102651-4405681 GCF_028564815.1 Eubalaena glacialis | reverse complement strand
TCTGTGTTGAAGATCTCCCTGGACCCGTTTCGCCAGCCACCCACGAGCACTCCTTCCTTCACAGCAAAGCAGGGTACAAAAGAGGTAGGCAGGGCTCAGGCAACAACCAGAAAAGCCAGACAAAGTTTTCAGATGGTCTGTTTACCAAGCTCAGAAGCTGAGGTGGTGGAAGCATCCAGAGTCTTTGTGAGGACTAAAGAGAAATGAGCGTTATTACTTTCGATAACCTGGAAAGGGCCCTTCTCCGGGTTGGCTGATGCCCTAAACCTTGGTGCAAAGGTGAGCATGACACTGCCCCAGGGCCAGGGATCCAGCCTCCAAGCCCTGTGGGCTGCCGGGAACGGCCCCTGTTTACTTCCTCTGGCTGCTCTCCACCACATGCGAAGATTTGTTCAGCTTCTCTGCTCTCCCCAGGTGTGAAGGCTGCCAGACACCTGACGGGACCTCAGAGTTACAAACAAAATGCAGCATCAATGTCCCTGTGACAGGGCAAAGCCAAGTCCAGCACCTGGAGCTGAGGTCAGCCCAGGACGCTGAATGATCCACCCTTGTACCCTCCTTCTCTGAGAGGTTTGCATTCTTCGGGTGATTCTGGGGCCTCAGGAACGTCTACAGGAAACCCTAGATCATTGCAATCACCTGCTAAGTGGCGATTCCTGTGGCATTGGCCCACCTTGCAACAAGCTGGGACAGCACCAGTGAATAGGAATAGGAGGTGCCAGGTGGGATGTGTGACTCAGCCTTGTGCATTTTCTTTTGGAAAATGGAGACTGGACACGCCCTCCACGGCCAGTCCTGTCTGACACCTCTGCCCTGTCTTGTGTCTAATTAGGAGAGGACCACAGAGGAGGCGAGAAAGCTTGCAGAGAATGTATTGATATCTCTGCACCCCAGGAGAACGGACAACTTATTTGAAATAGAAAACTCTGGAATACTTGATTCTCATTGTCATCACAAAGGCAGATATGTACAAGACCCAGAATTAAATTTCCCCATAATCAGAAACATTAGACTGGTCATGTGTGTGACCAATATTCCAGAGGAGGCCAGGGGTCCCTGCGTGGAGCTCACTGTGCATTTGCATGTTATTTACCACAGGATAAGGCATCATATCCTATCAAAAATGGACCAGCCACATTGCTGGAGAAAAATAGCCCTAGAGTGCAGGGCTGCGGAGCCCTGGTGGGCCCCAGAAAGTCCTCAGGCCTGTGTACAAGGCCATCAGGCTCTGTATCCGTAGGCTCTGACGGGCATGAAGAATCGAATGCATGAATGAATGAAGTCACAGAATTGCTGGCTATGAGAAAAGGCTCTCCCACAGCCCTACTTGTGCCCGCTGCTCAGGCTGCTAGGCCACCGGGAAGGCCCCTCCCTCCCTCCCTCCCTCCTTCCCTCCCTTCCTTTCAACTTAATTTTTGAAAACAGTTTTAGGTTCACAGCAAAAGTGAAAGGTACAGAGAGTTCCCACCGCAACCGCTCAGCCTCCTCCACTCTTAACACCCTCCACCAGATGGAACATTTGTTACAATCGATGAACCTGCACTGACGGACACATCATAATCCCCCAAAGTCTGTAGCTGTCATTAGGGTTCCCTCTTGATGTTGTACGTTCTGTGGGTTTGGACAAATGTTTACTGATGTGTATCCGTCCTTACAGCATCATAGAGTATTTTCACTGCCTTTAAAATCCTCTGTGCTTCACCTATTCGTTCCTCCCTCCCCAACCTCTGAGCTTTTTACTGTCTCCACAGCTCTGCCTTTTCTAGAATGCCACATAGCTGAAATGATACAGCATGTAGCCTTTTCAGATTGGCTTCTTTCACTTAGTCACATGCCTTTAACCTTCTTCCATGTCTTTTCATGATTGATAACTTGTTTCTTTTCAGTGCTGAATAGTCTTCCATTGTCCGGATGCACCAGTTTATCCATTCACCTGCTGAAGGCCATCTTAGTTGCTTCAGAAAGACCTTTTACAAACACAGATGTGTCATTTCACTCCACGGCCTGGCTGTCTTCTTGCCCACACCCTCAACTCCTCCCTGGCTGCAGCCACACTGGCCTCCAGCCGCCCCCTCACCCTCTTCTTTCAGCCTGGGATGACCCCCATCCCCTGGCTGGGCAGAGGTCTTCAAGTTTCAACCCACATGGGCTTCCTTAGTGAGGCCTCCCTGACCACCCAAAAGGAAGTCTTCTTTCCACCCCAGTTTCTCAGGGTCCCCTCTTGTTTTTTCTTGGTGGCAAACTTGTGACCACATGATTGCTTCGTGCTTGTTGATTTCCCATCTGTCTCCCTGCTGCACTCTAACTCTGTGTGGGCGAGGCCTTGTCTTTCTCAGGCACATGGCAGGTCATGCAGGTCATGGCCCTGGCCACACAGAAGCTGCTAGTGAACCAGGGCTGGGGGTGGAGTGAGGCTGTGAGTGGTCACAGTCGAAGGGAACCAACAAGGGCCAGGGGTGGCTTTTCCAATATGGATGCTTAATGAAAAGGATTAGAAGGACTTACCAGTACATTTATTTATCATTACTTAATAATGCATAATATAGATAAAATGTATGTGTAGTGTACATGTATATTTATACAGTTGTATAATGCCATTTATGATTTAATGGGGAGAAAAGCAAAAAATAGAGGAATGCTCCCCATTACATTTCCACCTCGACTATACTCATTTTTATTTGTTACCATATTTCATCATATCTAAGATGCATTCTAACTTCAAAGTTGTTAAAATGTTAAAATAAAAAAAAGTAAGACATCATTAAATGTCAGACTCATCTCAATTTCAGAGATGCTGTTCAGTGATATAAATAACCACCATTTATTACGTCCCTGGACTCTGTAGGTCAGAAACTTGCACAGGATGCAGCAGGGAAGGCCTGTTTCTTCTCCACAATGTCTGGGGCCCCAACTAGGAAGCGTCAAGCTATTGGAAGTGACTCGGACAGCCAGGGGCTAGAATAATCGGGAAGGATTTTTACTGGCCTGGAGTCTGGCCTGGGAAGACTCAAAGGCTGGGGTGAGCTAGCACAGCTGACTGGATCACCTGCACATAGCCTTTCCATGTGGCTTATGGCAGCTGGGATCTGAGAGGGATCATTCCAAAAGGAAGCGTCTTAGATCAGGTTGTTTATAATGGCAGCACCAAAGACAGGGCCACGTAAACAACAGGCATTCATTTCTCACAGTTCTGGAGGCTGGGAAGTCCAAGATCAAGGTGCCAGCAGGCACCCTCCTCCTCCTTGGTAGGTGGACTACTTCTTGTTTTGTTCTCACATGATGAAGATCAGAGAACTCTGGTCTCTTCATCTCCTTATAAGGACATGAAACCCATTCATAGGAGCTCCCCACCCTTCTAACCTAATCACCTCCCAAAGCGCCCCTCCTCCAAATACTGTCACAGTGGGAATTAAGCTTCAACATATGAATTTTGAAGGGACACAAACATTGAGTCCATAGCGGGAAGAATCCAGATTAAGGCTCCAGAGAAACAGGCAGAGGCTACAGGGGCGTTTCTGATCTATCCTTGAAAGTCATACAGCATCGTTCCTGCCCCCTCTATTGGTGACAAGTGCGTCACTAAGGCCAGCCTATATTTAGGTATGGGTGGGCAAGCTCTTGTGAGGGGTGGGGATGGGGCAACATCATGGCAATGGGAGTCTACTGAGGCCATCCTCAGAAAATGCAATCTGCCGCCCATGTTAAAATATGATAGATAGCATACAACTGATTAAATATGGCCTGTACACAAAGCTTATTTCAAAAGAGAGAGAGCACACAGGAGAGAGCACCCTTGTATATATTTATTTATGAATAATATTTTTGAAACCTAGTGTGATAGACCTATTAACTATCCATTTGCTTCACAACAGTTCTCAGTCCCCTGCCAATGTCCAGTCTCTCTGGGCCACGTAATTGTTTCTGGCCAATAGGACGTGCGAAGAGTGATGGCATCAGCTCCAGGCTAAAGCAGTCAAAAGCATCAGAAACTCCAGCTCCCTCTCTCCTGCCATGGCTGCTACAATGGCTGTTTGTCCCACATGTGCAGCTCCACGTAGGTGTAATGTAATTCAACAGACGACCCTCAAAACCCGCCATGCATCATCTCACTTATTTGCATAGTATGTGTACTGCGGGCAAGACACAAAGTTTCATTGTGTCAAACCAGTGTAACTTGAGGATTTATCTGCTAACATGGCAGACCACAGTGCTATTATAATACTATAAATTTTGGTGCAAAGGTGGAGTGCTGCGGAAATAAAAACCTAAAATACATGACATTGACTCAACGGTAGAATAGTGTATGGCAAGAGAACTAATTCTAGAAGCTAAAACAAGGGAGATCCATTTTACAAAATAGAAAAGGGGTAAGGTGTACTAGCTTTTAATCGGGTTCAAAAGAGTATTACAAGAAAGACAGTTGAGCCAGAAAGACTTAGCTAATTTGCAAGCACAGATGAGAGAAAATAATGAGTCCAGTATTTGGGTCCCTTGGAATGTTGGATGACCTGATTATTTCTAGACTCCAAAGAGTAAAACATGGGACTTTAAAAGACTGAGGGGTGAAAATACAATAAAACCTCAAAGTAGCCTCCATTAGGGAAAGGAATATTCATTGGGATGATAAAGCAGAGGAATATAGTACACACAAGAGCTGTGCCCTGACAAGAATGTCCTCATTGACCAAACTCTACTCAGCTCTTCTGAGCCCTCCTTTTAACTAGACCTAGTCTTTGGTCCACTGAGCCCCATTTTAGCAAAAATCCTGCTAAGCCAGTTCATCAAGAATCCCCTCCACCCTTGATATCTAATCAAGTTCCTCTTTCTCCACCCTTGATATCTAACCAGTTTCTCTTAGTGATTTTCCAAATGTGGACCCTCCCAGTCTGCCCCTGGACTTTAAATCCCCAGCTGGACTTGTTGTATCCCGAATTGAGTCCAGTCTCTCTCCCTGACTGCAATAGTTCTGAATAAAATCTTCTTTGCCTGTTTAACTCTGCCCAGTGCAATTCTTCCATAGCAGGCTAGAAAGGAAGTGTGACTATCTTTACAGAAAACGGACCAGGAGTCCACTAAGTTTCCACAGGAATTACGTTGCCATATGAACTATGATCCTGCCTAGAAAAGCAAGTGAATGTTTGAAACTTGGGGTCCACGCATTTTGAAGGCTGACAAAGCTCTGCACCGCTGTAAATAGACATAGTCCCCAAAGCCCACATCTGATTTTGTGGGATTTCAGAGTGAATTTGTTACTGCAGCACATATTAACTTTACTTGAATATATATATATTTGTTTATATGTGCATATTTATATATGTAATTTGAAAAAAGTTTCTGGTAATTAAATCTATTGGAAATTATGTCCAGAACGTCATCATGCTACTCTGTGTGTGTGTGTGTGTGTGTGTCTGTTTGTTGGGATATAAGAGGGAAGGAGACCATGGAGTTAGTTAGATTATACCTGGAGCAAGCTTCCCCTAGAACCTGACACTCTACATTCAGTACTATTCATGTACTATGATTACAAAAATATTTAATAAGTGGAAGTGAAGTAATGAAAAAGAGTAATTAGAAGACACTTAGGGACTTCCCTTGTGGCGCAGTGGTTAAGAATCCTCCTGCCAATGCAGAGGCATGAGTTCGAGCCCTGGTCCTGGAAGATCCCACATGCCGTGGAGCAACTAAGCTCGTGCGCCACAACTACTGAGACTGCGCTCTAGAGCCCGTGAGCCACAATTACTGAGCCCGCGTGCCACAACTACTGAAGCCCGCCTGCCTAGAGTCCATGCTCCACAACAAGAGAAGCCACCACAATGAGAAACCCGCACACCGCAATGAAGAGTAGCCCCCGCTCGCCACAACTAGAGAGAGCCCACGTGCAGCAATGAAGACCCAACGCAGCCAAAAATAAATTAATTAATTAAAAAAAAAAAAGAAGAAGACACTTAGTATGTCTCTTGGTCTCTGGGATGCATCTGCAAGTTCATCTTGCTTCCTTAGCATCCTCCATATGTCAGGCACAAGGACCTGATGGTGAATCAAATCCATCATGATCACTGTACCTGCAGAACTGAAGGCTAGCAATGCAGACAGGCATGAATCAAATGCTCCTATGAAGGTCCCAGTTCATGGGTGACATGTGCTTCTATCATGAGGGGAATGAAGTCAGCAGGGGCCAGAACCTGCCATGTCACAATGTAGGGTGACCATTGGTCCCAGTTAGGAAAGGAAAGTCCTGATTGTGTCCATCGCTCTGTCTTCCCATTTGACTTAGTATTTGTCTCAAATTTTACAGTTTTTAGCAATGTATCTCTATTGCTAGTTGCACCAAAATAAAGTTAAAAGCGTTCTGTATCGCTCTTCTTTATAGTTCCAGCTACAGGCGTGATCTAATCAGAAAGCACGTGAGATTTGCATGACCTTCTTTTCAAGAGCAGCATGCAGGGCACTTGCTGGGGAAAATGTTTAGATACAAGCAACCGGGAGTGGCTAAGTCCTTCTCTCAAGGACTTCTTAAACCTGCTTCTTAAACCTGCTTCTTAAACCTGCTGCTCCTGCTACCTATTGATTTACTAGCCAATTTTGTCACATGCTTGCCGAAACCTGCAAGATGCATCCTGTCACCAACCTACCATCAGCAAGGTTAGTGATGAATGTGGGAAATCATAGATTAGGGGTGCAGGAAGAGGGAGAATCACAGGACCTAGAGCATCAGAGTGCTCTTGCTACTGCAGCTTCCTAATATATTATAAAAATCTACAATTATCTGTTTATTTTATTTGACTTTTTTTTTTATTATTAAATGCATCCAGCAGCAATGAGCTAAAAAATAGAAGTGCATGTCTGGTGAAAAATTATTCCTGTTTTTCAAGAATATTGCTGGTAAATGTGTACCATGCACGACATATCTGTCAATATTTATCACCTGCATGCTCATGAAGGACATGGTGACATCACAGCCCACACGAAAGTCAAAGACACCTACCTGCTGGGGAGTATCAGTGATTTTAACAACATGATGCCTGAAGGTGCCAATTTAACACAAGCAGCTACAGAAAGTAAGGTTACTTTTCACTCTGAGTAGATTGACTTTAAATCGAATGGTTGTTTTCTAAATTAATTTTGCCCATTTTCAATTCCAAGTTTTCTTATGCCTGCGCAAAAAAGTGAAGAAATATCTATTAATAGGTTGGCTCCATAATAGAAAAGCTTTGCAAACAGTTAAATGATGCAGTTTTATATCAGAGTCATCAGATGATTCAAATAGAAAACAAGATAATTATAATAACTGTTAAACATTTTATGCAATTCATGATGTCAATAAAAAGCTTTTGGAAGTTTATTTTGTTGAAGGTGAAACATCATTATTAATGTTCTGGTATATTCAGTTAGAAATTTAACACTGAACATAGAATTATTTTTGTGTAATGATGTGAAGACAAATTTTGGGGGAGGAAAACATCATGGCAAAAGCAAAATTCTTACTGAAATAAAAATCCGTGAATCAGAATTTCACTTTGAACAGATTATAGTGCATCCATAATGCATAATTGCATTCAAAACAGCTGAGATATTCTACTTCAAAGCAGGAACTTGATTATTAGATGTACAAACTTTTATTGTATGCACAGAGAAACTAAACCATATATTTTTTGGTTAAGGGTGATATTAAGTGTGAAAAAGTGTTAGATATCTAGAGAAACAAACCTTGACCTCTACATCATGATGTGTAAAAAAAATTAATTCAAGTTCTGTAAAAATGCCATTGGTAGTTTGATAGGGATTGTATTGAATCTGTAGATTGCTTTCGGTAGTATAGTCATTTTCACAATGTTGATTCTTCCAATCCAAGAACATGGTATATCTCTCCATCTGTTTGTACTGTCTGTAATTTCTTTCATCAGTGTCTTACAGTTTTCTGCATACAGCTCTTTTGTCTCCTTAGGTAGATTTATTCCTAGGTATTTTATTCTTTTTGTTGCAATGGTAAATGGGAGTGTTTCCTTAATTTCTCTTTCAGATTTTTCATCGTTAGTGTATAGGAATGCAAGAGATTTCTGTGCATTAATTTTGTATCCTGCTGCTTTACCAGATTCATTGATCAGCTCTAGTAGTTTTCTGGTAGCATCTTTAGGATTCTCTATGTATAGTATCATGTCATCTGCAATGACATTTTTACTTCTTCTTTTCTGATTTGGATTCCTTTTATTCTTTTTCTTCTCTGACTGCTGGGGCTAAAATTTCCAAAACTATGTTGAATAATAGTGGTGAGAGTGGGCAACCTTGTCTTGTTCCTGATCTTAGAGGAAATTGTTTCAGTTTTTCACCATTGAGAATGATGTTGGCTGTGTGTGTGAACAAAATTTCACAATTTGTATGGAAAGACAAAAGACCCCGAATAACCACAGCAAAATTAAGAAAGAAAAATGGAGTTGGAGGATTCAGGCTCCCTGACTTCAGACTATACTACAAAGCTACAGTAATCAAGACAGTATGGTACTGGCACTAAAACAGAAATATAGATCAATGGAATGGGATAGAAAGCCCAGAGATAAACCCACACACATATGGTCACCTTATCTTTGATAAAGGAGGCAAGAGTATACAATGGAGAAAAGACAGCCTCTTCAATGAGTGTTGCTGGGAAAACTGGTCAGCTACGTGTAAAAGAATGAAATTAGAACACTTCCTGATACCATACACAAAAATAAACTGAAAATGAATTAAAGACCTAAATGTAAGGCCAGACACTATAAAACTCGTAGAGGAAAATGTAGGCAGAACACTCTATGGCATAAATCACAGCAAGATCCTTTTTGACCCACCTCCTAGAGAAATGGAAATAAAAACAAAAATAAACAAATGGGACCTAATGAAAATTAAAAGCTTTTGCACAGCAAAGGAAGCCATAAACAAGATGAAAAGACAACCCTCAGAATGGGAGAAAATATTTACAAATGAAGCAACTGACAAAAGATTAATCTCCAAAATATACAAGTAACTCATGCAGCTCAATACCAAAAAAACAAACAACCCAATCCAAAAATGGGCAGAAGACCTAAATAGACATTTCTCCAAAGAAGATATACAGATTGCCAACAAACACATGAAAGGATGCTCAACATCACTAATCATTAGAGAAATACAAATCAAAACCACAATGAGGTATCACCTCACACTGGTCAGAATGGCCATCATCAAAAAATCTACAAACAATAAATGCTGGAGACGGTGTGGAGAAAAGGGAACACTCTTGCACTGTTAGTGGGAATGTAAATTAATACAGCCACTAAGGAGAACAGTATGGAGGTTCCTTAAAAAACTAAAAATAGAACTATCATACGACCCAGCAATCCCACTACTGGGCATATACCCTGAGAAAATCATAATTCAAAAAGAGACATGTACCACAATGTTCACTGCAGCACTATCTACAATAGCCAGGACATGGAAGCAACCTAAGTGTCCACTGACAGATGAATGGATAAAGAAGATGTGGCACATATATACAATGGAATGTTACTCAGCCATAAAAAGAAACGAAATTGAGTTATTTGTAGTGAGGTGGATGGGCCTAGAGTCTGTCATACAGAGTGAGGTAAGTCAGAAAGAGAAAAGCAAATACCGTATGCTAACACATATATATGGAATCTAAAAAAAAAAAAAAATGGTTCTGATGAACCTAGGGGCAGGACAGGAATAAAGACTCAGGCATTGAGAATGGACTTGAGGACACAGGGAGAGGGAAGAGTAAGCTGGGAAAAAGTGAAAGAGTGGCATTGACATATATACACTACCAAATGTAAAATAGATAGCTAGTGGGAAGCAGTTGTATGGCACAAGGAGATCAGCTCGGTGCTTTGTGACCACCTAGAGGGGTGGGATAGGGAGTGTGGGAGGGAGACGCAAGAGGGAAGGGATATGAGGATATATATATACATATAGCTGATTCACTTTGCTATACAGCAAAAACTAACACAACATTGTAAAGCAATTATACTCCAATAAAGATGTTTAAAAAAAATACAAGGAAAGAAATTAATTCAACGTGGCTTATAGACTTGAATATAAAGCTAAAACCACAGAGCTTGTACAACAAAATGTAAGCTTTCATCTTCATAATAACTACAGACATAAAAGCACCAACCAGAAAAGAAAAAAAAATGGTAAATTGGACTTCATCAATACTATTAATTTGTGCTCTTCAGAAGACACAGTTAAGAAAAGAGAAAGGCAAGACATAGCCAGGGGAAAATATTCACAATACATATATATCTGACAACAGACAAGTATCCAGAGTATATTATTTTTTTAACTCCAACAAATCAATAATAAAAACAAACAACCTAATCTTAAAAGGAGGCAAAAAATTTGAACTGACAACTCACAAAGGAAAATATATGCTGGTCTATAAACTTATGAAGAGGAATCCAATATCATTAGTCATCAGAGCTAGGCATGTTAATATCATAGTGAGGTACCACTCTACACCTACTAGAAGGGCAATAATTAAAATGACTGACAATACCAAGTCTTATGAACTTATAGCACCTGGATCTCTCATACATGGCAAAATATAGTCAGTGGGAGAAATAGGCAGTTTCTTTTTAGGTTAAACATACTTTTACCATGCAACCCAGAAACTCCACTCCAAGTCATGTATCTAAGAAAAATGAAAGATGATGACAAGAAAATGGCTTGTAAAATAATATTCATGGAAGTTTTATTCATTATTGCCCCAAACTGGAAACCATCCAACATCCACCAACCGGAGAGTGGATAAAACATTATGCTAAGCAAAGGAAGCCAGACAAAAGAGTACACACTGATGATTCCATTTATATTGAGTTCAATAGCAGGCAATGTAATTCATGGTGATAGAAATCAGAGCAGCGGCTTCTCTGGGGGTGGGGATAGGGATTAACTGGAAAGCAGCTTGAGGGGACTTTCTGCGATACAGGAACAAGTCTATGTCTGATTGGTATGCTGGTTACACAGGTGGTTGTTTGTGGTGCTGGTTGCCAACTCTTATCAAAATGGAAGCTTATAATTTGTTCATTTTACCTATAGTTACACAAGAAAGTAAAAACAAGGTAACAAAAACAGATTGATTTAATATATGGAATATATAATAGGCTATATGTTTGTGTCCCCCCAAAATTCACATGTTGAAAGCAAATCCCCAATTTGATGGTGTTAGGAGGTGGGTCTTTGGACGGTGATTAGGTCATGAGGGTGGAGCCCTCATAATGGGATTAGTGCCCTTATAAAGACAGCCCAGAGAGCTCCGTTGCCCCTTCCACCAGGTAAGGATACATTGAAAAGACAGCCATCTGTGAACCAGGAAGAGGGCTCTGACCAGACACCAAATCTGTCAGCACCTTGATCTTGGGCATCCCAGATTCCAGAATTATGAGAGATAAATGTCTGTTGTTTTTAAGTCACTCCATCTATGTTATTCTGTTATAGCAGCCCAAACTGACTAAGAAAAGGTATACTAGTTTTCTATTGTTGCTGCAGTAAATTATCACAAATTTAGTGACTTAAAACAACATAAACCTTGGAGGTCAGAAGTCTGATGGGTCACCCTGGGATAAAAAGCAGGTTGTTGTCAGAGTTGCATCCCTTTCTGGAGGCTCTTGGGGAGAAGACATTTTCTTCTAGCTTTTAGAGGCTGCCTGCATTACTTGGCTCCCAGCATCTTCCTCCATCTTCAGAGCTGGTCCTGGCCTGTAATCTTTCTCACATGGCACCTCTAACTCTGACTTTCTGCCTCATCTAGGGACTTTCGTGATGACATCAGACCCACCTGGAGAACCCGGGATCACCTCCCTGTGTCCAGGTCAGCTGACTAGCAGCCTCAATTCCAACGGCAACCTTAAACCCTCTTTGCCATGTGACATACATATTCATAAATTCCAGGGATTAGAATGTGGACATCTTTGGAAGCCATTCTTGTGCCCATCATGGGGGGAATAGAGATCAAATAGGGGACACCATTGTGGGAATGTTGACTGGGAGAGGCATGGGCTATGAGGAGTGGGGGATGGAACTACTCTAAATCTTTACCTAGGTGGTGTTTATACAAGTGTGTTAATTCTTTAAAATTCATCAAGATCAAGCTGTACATATAAAATTTATGTACTTTAAATATGACATACATCAATAAAAAGCTTTCACAAAAGAGATCTGTGCCTTTGAAGCACTACGTTTGTCAACCACCAGTGTCCTGAAAAAAGATTGAATGTTTTGAAGTCCTCTGAACAAAACTGAAAATTTCTAGATCTGAGTATTTATTAGCGTAGGGCAAGAAAACCTCAGCTTTTGAAGCTTTTAGCAAATGTATATTATCTAAAACAAAGCTAGTAAAAAAAAAAAGAAAAAAAAATGTTAACCCTAAAGAGGAATTGAGCAACTAAACGAATTAAAAGATGAGAGTTTATATGGTGCTCAAAATATAATTTTGAAGTTTTACGTCTCAGCTTTTCTGAAGGATTTTTGGTGGAACTTTTAATTGCATAAATATATATCTAGTACTGGAATGGGGTGAAATCAGACCTATAATTTTCAACATTGAAATTTGGTGAAACATTTAAAAGATTCCTAAATAGGACAATTTATCAATATTTAATAAAATTTGTCTTTTAAAAATATTTATCAGAGAATAGTACTCTGAATGGAGGAAGAAAGTCTGAAACTATGAAGGTATTTGACCTGAAACATTTATATATTTCAAAATAAAATTAGAATTGAGAATTTCCTCCTTTGCTAAGGAATTTGCTCTGAACTTACCAAGTATATCAGCATCTGTAGGAAGAATATTTTATCAATTAAAAATGCTATGGTTATAGAGAAGGGTCAATTAAGAACATCAATGACTTCAAATTTATTAACCATAAAATGAAGCTTTGTATTATTGCAGTTAATTTTTTGAAAATATTACAAAAAATAATACCATATTAAAAATACATTGTACAGAAAAATATCAGTGACCTAATATTAAAAACAAATATCATAAATAACCAATAAAATTTGTGAATAAGTACCAAAATAATAATTCTGCTAATGTTATTTTAATGTTCAGATTATCAATATGAAGATTAAGTTTTCCTTTAGTGTATATGTTATCATAATGTTTACACAATTTTTCATAGCTGCTTAATAGAATTATTTTAGAGGCCCATCAATGTAATAAAATCAACTGTCGTTCAGTAAATAAGCATTTAAAAATTACTTAAATTAAGTTATATTTTTTTCCTCTCTTGTGTTCCCAAAACCGTCCCATTTTGGATGGCAAATTTGATCAAACTACTTAGCCACATGAAGGAGGTCGCTGTTTGTCCCTAAGAACGAAAATAAACCAATGAAAGATTCCAAGTGAGGGACGCCATGGTCGAACTAGCATTTTACAAATATCACTAAGCTACATTTGGAAAACAGATGGGGATTACATTTTTTGAGGAGCAGACCTCGATCTAAGAGCTGGGGAAATGCTATGAGCCATGTCCATTGTTGTAGGCTGGGTTTCCTAGACATGGCTTTGGGTAAAGGTCAGCACACAAGCAGCTTATTAGCAAGTGTTCCTGCAATCGTGACCTATAGCAGCGGTCCCCAGACGTTTTGGCACCAGGAACCGGTTTCGTGGAAGACAATTTTTCCACAGACGGGGCGGTGGGGGGGTGCGGTATGAGCCATGGGGAGCGATGGGGAGCCGCAGATGAAGCTTCACTCGCTAACCCACTGCTCACCTCCTGCTGTGCGGCCCCGTTCCTAGCAGGCCACGGACCAGTACGTTTCCGAGGCCCAGGGGTTGGGGACCCCTGACCTATGAGAAGAATTGGGCTGAGGGATAAACTGGGATGAATGTGGTCCCTGTGGAAACCCCAGCCCACCTGTAGGGAGAGAATCCTGCAACTGGGAATGCCCTTCATGTTTGCCTAAACTTGGAGCATATCTAAGCCCTTGAATGCAGGTCACCACAAGAATGGGTGTGACCCTGGGCAAGGCAGCTCTCTCTGGTGAGGCACCAGGGGAGGCTGCTCCCAGCAGCAAGTCCAGCACCTGAGATGGGCGGTCGTTTGGTCCAGAAGATGGTTCTGGGCCCTGCATCTCAGCATCCACCAGGCTAATTCAGGGCTGCTGCCTACATGTACACAGGCTGTGTACCCATCATAGGACTCAGTCCTGGTGCTAGAGGAGATTGTTTTTCTGGTTCACACAAGGGCATCTCTTGTCAACTAGTGGCAGCCCTATTTCCATTTGAGGAGGAGGGGGCAGAAGCGATTGATTGCACAGTCCTCCCAGTGTGGCTGTTCTTTCTAGCTCCCTGACCTGGGAGGACACCCAGACAGGAGCCTTCTAGGTGGGACCAACAGAGCCTAGGGTCTGTGCATGTCCTGATGGCCTGAGAAAGAGCTCCAGGAGCTCAGTCAAGAATCTGGTTCCCCTCAAGGAGACAGGAAAGTCTTCAGTCTGCCTGTATCCCTGAGCTCTACTTCCTCAGCTCTGGAGTCTTCACAGAGATGGGGGCAAGGGAGGTGAAATCGGGGAGCACATGTAGACACACAAGACATGCACCTCCCTGGTGGACATTCTCCCAGAGCCGAGGCAGGACTACAAATTGATGTTGGCCATAATTACTGGTCAATAATAGCTGGTTCTTCATCATTCACATGTCTGTCTCACAGTAAAGGTGTTTGGCTGGTTATAATTCAGAACAATCATTTTCTAATCACATTTGAAGCCAGCAATTTACCAAAATGCCATTTAACAAAATGCTGTGCACAAAAAGAGAGAGAGAGAAATGATAAATTAACCTCACAAAGGAAAAAAAACAAATTCCCCAAATAGCCCTTGCTGTAAAAGCTTTTTCTGCTTTCTGTGCTTCATCTGCTGATTCATTCTCCTTTCAAGGCCTGTTCTTTCTGTACATTTTGGTGCGAAAGGAAAAGAAAGTCCAATTTTCCAAAGCAAAGATGGTAATGTAGTAAATATTGTTTTCCAAAACTCAGCCCTATAAATCCCATTTATCGATCACAAGCAATCAAAAACGTTCACACTTTTAAAGAGTTCTGCTCCCAGCCCTAAAACTCTGTCTAGTTTTTAACCTATAGATCATATTTTTTAGGCCCAAATCACCAATCATCATGAAGGGTGATTCTGGATCAGAATCTAAGAAAGAGTTCTATATCAAAGAGAGCAGTCAGGAAAGCATTTGGTAGACTGTAAACTATTTGAATATGAGGTCAGTCATCCCTCAGTATCCTCAGGGGATTGGTTTCAGGACCCGCACAGTATCCCAAATCCACGGATGCTCAAATCCCTTATGGAAAATGATGTAGTATTTGCATATAATCTACACATGTCTTCCTGCATACGTTAAATCATCTCTAGATCACTTGTAATACCCAGTACAATGAAAAGACTATGTAAATAGTTGCCAGCCTGCAGCAAGTTAAAGTTTTGCTTTTTGGAACTTCTGGAATTTTTTTTCATATATTTTCGATCCAGTGTTGATTGAATCCATGGATGCAGAACACACTGTGTTGGTGTTACTCTCCTTATTGGCAGTAATAATGATGGTGAGACCACCATCAAAGTGGAAAGGCAGAGAGCAATGGTGAGAAAGTCTTCGAGTTAGATTCAGCACATTGCACATACACGACATTCCATAAATATTCAGTATGTCCACTTACCTGTATTGAAAGGACCTGAATAGAAAGACCCAGCTCTCGGGGTACCCTGACCAAGCCAGCAGAGAGGGAAGGACCCCAGGCATGTCGTCTTTCTGCCCGTGAGAGTGAATCCAGGAGGCTGTACAGCATCCAGGAGCTGGACCGGAAGTGGCTGACTTAAAGGCAGAAGAATCTCCCTGGTCCCTGCGCACAAAACGAGGCCGACTCCTGCCGCCATGCCAGCCCCAGGTGCGGGCAGTGCTGACGCCCCAGGCAGGCATCCTTGGCTGCAGCCTCTGGGATGTGGCTTCTGAAAGAGGCAAATTAATGACTTACAGATCCAGAGTTGCAGGAACCCGCCAGTCATTGCCTGTGTGAACTTGGGCGCCTAACCAGACTCTCCTGAGCCTCGAATGTGGAGCTTCCCTCACCTGCCTCCTGCTGTCACGGAGAGGACTAAAGGACAAAAGTGACCAAAGGCACCCTGCCAACTCTTAGCGATCGGGAGCTCTCAGTAACACTTAATGCCTGTCCCTTCTCTCTCCTTGCTTATAAGACCTGATGATGCAGCTTCTTTCCCCACCACAGACAGCTCCCATCTCCTTGGTCTATTGCTGTCTCTAAATATGCTCTCAAAACACCCATGGTCCCCTCATAATCGGCACGTCTTCCATGGGTTGCCTCCTTATACAAGCTTGCGCTGGTCAAAAGGGATATTCTTGGTCCAGTGAGAGCGCTGCTCTTTCCGAATCTGCTCGACCTCCACCACCAGTCAGCCGCTGCTGATGCACAACTCTCAGGGAAAGACTCAAGGGCTGTGATGTCTTACTCACAGGTTTACTTAAAATAAAGTCCAGTACAATTAAATTTCAAGATAACTACATAATTAGGATGCCCTTAGGAATGTGTTATAATATACATGTTGTCTAAATCTCATTCAACTAAGTAAACCAGAGATTACCACTCTCACAGGGGCCCTGAGCTGTCACCCAGCTTGTTGCCTTTCCTTAGAGTGAAAAGACACAGAAGTGCTTCTTTGTGATGAGACTGGAATAGGGGCTGTGCATGCACCGTGATTTACTCTTACCCAGAACCTCAGGTCAATGTGCAGATTCATGTGGAGGAGCCCTGAGAAAGTCCAAAGGGTGTGATCATAAGAGGAGATGTTGATTCTTTAAGCCATCCGGGCCTGGGCAACCCTGCCCACACTGCCAGAGGTCCTGAGGGAGCTGCGCATGCAGGGAGCCCAGGCAGTCAGGTGGCCCTTCCTATGCCTGCTGGGGCTCAGCTGATGGCAGCTTTCGGGAGAGAGCCATGGGTCCACATCAGCACGTGGAGGAGGAAGAAAGGGAGACCTTGCCCCAAGCCACCGGTCGCTGCCTTTGATGCCGCATCCAGTCAGGGCTGCCCGAGGGCGTCCTGGGGCAGGCGAGACCTGACCACGGTGGTGCTCCAGGGTGGTGGGGGATTGAGGCCACCACAAGGCCACTGGACCCAGAGATGAGCTCCAGTTTGTTTCAAATGACGACCGTAGTTGGAATGCCTTGTTTTCATCCTCCAGGCTAAAGGGAAATAAACATTTGCCCTATTTGTACAAAGCAGGCTGCAATGCCACCAACCCCCTTACACCTAGATGC
The DNA here is from genome assembly GCF_028564815.1 of Eubalaena glacialis. Classification (NCBI taxonomy): domain Eukaryota; kingdom Metazoa; phylum Chordata; class Mammalia; order Artiodactyla; family Balaenidae; genus Eubalaena; species Eubalaena glacialis. Next base: position 4,388,370 of record NC_083719.1, on the reverse strand, counting down.
AGAGACAAATGGGAGAGGCTAGACCACTAGTCACATCATACCCCCAAGATGCCATAAAAATGTGCAGCAGGAAGAAAAAGTATCAGGTTTCACATGCCCGGGGACCTTTCCATGCCTCTGGGGCTGCTGTGTATGGGAAAGGATTATCTGTTCTCCCCACGCCTTTATAGAAACCTGCTACAAAGGAAGGTTGACAGAAGGTCTCGGCCAACGGAACACCCCGTGTCCAGAGGAGTAGGTGATTAGGTGATGGGATTAAGTGGAGCCAGATGGAATCTGAACCCTCAGGGGCACCACACTCACAAAAATGCCCATCGACAGATGGATGGATAAAGAAGATGTGGTACATATATACAATGGACTATTACTCAGCCATAAAAAGGAACAAAATTGGGTCATTTGTAGAGACGTGGGTGGACCTAGAGACTGTCATACAGAGTGAAATAAGTCAGAAAGAGAAAAACAAATACCATATATTAATGCATATATGTGGAATCTAGAAAAATGGTACAGATGAACGAGTTTGCAGGGCAGAAATAGAGACACAGATGTAGAGAACGTATGAACACCAACAGGGGAAAGTGGCAGGGGGCGGGTGGTGGTGGTGGGATGAACTGGGAGATTTTGATTGACATATATACACTAATATGTATAAAATAGATAACGAATAAGAACCTGCTGTATAAAAAATAAATAAAATTAAATTAAAAAAAAATGCCCATCCTTCCTTTTGTTTTGTTTTGTTGTTTTTTAGTTTTGTTTTGTTGTTTTTTAGTTTTGTTTTGTTTTGTTGTGTTTTGTTTTGTTGGTTTTTGTTTTGCTGTGTCCACAACAGCAGACAGACCCTATGATTACAAACTTTGAGAAGGCCCTGGCCTCCGTCCACTGCACTGGATGCAAAGTCAAATATTCCTGCAGGTGTAGTATTCTCAGCAAGACAGGTGTGACTTATGGAAAGAAAAGGACTTCCTCTGATGCATAGAAGCTTCCAGAATAGTGTGTGTGATTCCTGGAGCAAGGAGGTTTCTCAAAACATAAACAACGATGTAGCATCACGCCCACAGAAACAGTATGCGTTCAGTACCACACATACACTGCACTGTATTATTTAAGTTTGGAGGTTATCATTCTTTATCTTCCAAGGTTGCTAGAACTTATACAAAGAAAGCCTGTACTGTAAAGTGCATTTTTAATGCACTGAGGAAGTGTGACATTAAGAAGGGCATCTGAGCAGACCTACTAGAGAATGGACGTGAGGACACGGGGAGGGGGAAGGGGAAGCTGGGACGAAATGAGAGAGTGACATGGACATATACACACTACCAAACGTAAAATAGATAGCTAGTGGGAAGCAGCCGCATAGCACAGGGAGATCAGCTCTGTGCTTTGTGACCACCTAGAGGGGTGGGATAGGGAGGGTGGGAGGGAGGGAGATGCAAGATGGAAGAGATATGGGGACATATGTATATGTATAACTGATTCACTTTGTTATAAAGCAGAAACTAACACACCATTGTAAAGCAATTATACTCCAATAAAGATGTTAAAAAAAAAAGAAGGGCATCTGAGGAGTCAGTGGACCAGCGTAATGAGGTCAGGGAACCATGGCGATATATGAATGGAACGTGCTTTCGCTTCTCATTTATTTCAGGGTTAGCCAGTGATGGGAAATTGTCTTACAGATCACAACCATAAAGCTTCCTAGAGGGGCCAGAGTCTACACTCTTCCTTTTCAGAATGTCTTCAGACAAGCCAACAGCACGCCTTTCTTTAGGGAAAATTGCATCTTAGAAAAAGCGCACATTTCAGGGACCACCGAACACATAGCCACTGGAGCTGCAGCTGTGAGTCACCCAGGTTCCTGGGGTGCATGGGCTCATTCCCCTCCTTGGGTCTGAGAGATGGAGCGGAGATGCTGATGCCAGCCATGCAAAAGGAGTCTTACGACTGCTGATGGGCCTGGTTAAATGCCAGGGAGAAGTTTGGCAGCATCTTGAATAGATCTGTGAGGAAAATCACTGCAGTACCTGAAAGAGTTGAGGTTGCCTGGATTAATAGCTTCTTGTGATGAAGCCCAAACATTCCTTTTGAAATCAACATCACTGATACCCACAAGAGCTGCTTGCTTGCCGCAAAGGCAAAGCAAGGCATTCTTGCTTTATTTCTTAACAGGCCCAGCCCCCATCTTGTTTAAAGCACTTGCTGTCCATACTTTGATGTTATTTCATAGTGAGTGCTCAAAAAACAAAACCAAGGTCTTTTAATTAGTGAATGATTACATAATTCCACGTACATATGACTACATATTTGACGTATCACAATTTTAATTTTAAAAAATGCAAGAACAGATCAGTTGTTAGTAGCAGGAAGATTCTTTTCAAAAATGGAACTGGTCACGAATATATTTTCTCTTTCTTTCTGATTTTAAAAATAAATTTAGTTCTTATTGCACAATAGTACATGCATTGGCATAAATTTTTTGCACTGGCAGGCAATAAAATGGAAGAAAATGAAGATGAGCTATACATATAACTTAGAAGTGGTTACTGTGATAACATAATTTATATTTCTAATCTTTGTTCCATTCATTTTTTTCTTTTTTTTTTTTAATTTTCAAACGTTAATTTCTATTTTGCCTACTGTTTGGTAAATTTTACTACTTAATGTGAAACAAACATGTTTCTCATATCATTAAGCAGTCTAGTAAAAGAAAAATTAACTGAAACTATCAAGTTAAAATACATTCAGAATCAGCCTACAGAAGAACTACAAAAATGGTTTCTGGGGGCTTCCCTGGTGGTGCAGTGGTTGAGAATCTGCCTGCCAATGCAGGGGACAGGGGTTCGAGCCCTGGTCTGGGAAGATCCCACATGCCGCGGAGCAACTGGGCCCGTGAGCCACAATTACTGAGCCTGCGCGTCTGGAGCCTGTGCTCCGCAACAAGAGAGGCCGTGACAGTGAGAGGCCCGCGCACCGCGATGAAGAGTGGCCCCCGCTTGCCACAACTAGAGAAAGCCCTCGCAGAGAAATGAAGACCCAACACAGCCATAAATAAAATAAAATAAATTAATTTAAAAAATTGGTTTCTGGAGCAATGAGCAACATTGTGAGTGAATCAATATGAACACATGAAAAATATTTGATTAGGAAGCTCTCGGTGCTTCCATTCTAACTCAGACCAGGAGGCTTGAATCAGAGAACACTTGATACTTTGCAGAAACCCAGGTGTACATACCCCTATTTTACATTCAAGCGATAACATTCAGCAATAAAACATTCAGTAATAAATAGAGGAACAGTCCAATCAGAAGGGCAAATTTTTTAGAGACACTTCACAAAAGAAAATACACAAATAATTAGTAGGCACATTAAAAAGTTTCCATTATCATTATCAGTGAAATGCAAATGAAAACCACAAAGAGATACTGCTCAACACCTCCTAGAACAGCTACAATTAAGACTGACCATACACATGCTGGAAGGGATTGTTCTAATGGGAACTCTCATACACTGTTGGTGGGAATGCAAAATGTAACAAACACTTTGGGTGAAGACCTGTCAGTGTTTTTCATAAAACTAAACATGCTTATTGTGGGAATTCCCTGGTGGTCCAGTGGTTAAGATCCGGTGCTTTCACTGCCATGGGCCCGGGTTCTATCCCTGGTCGGGGAACTAAGATCCCACAAGCCGAGTGGCATGGCCAGATAAACACACTTACCATGTGACATGATGATTCCACTCTTAGGTGTTTATCCAAAATAAAATAAAACAAAATATCTACATTGTGTTTGAAAAGCTAAGTCAAAAAGGTTTTCCACAGCGGAAGACGCATTAGAGTGTAAGTTTCTTGAAGACACAAGGTTTATCATCTACACAACTAGGGATTCTCACCTGGTCCTTTGCCCCACCGACCCCAGAGCACAAAGTGAAATGTCTTGCATCTAGTGGCAATCCACTAGTAAAATATTACACATTTCAATGAATAAATAAATGAATAGAAAGTATTTAGATGATGGAAAATTTTAATGACTCGGCTTCATTTATCAGCTCATTTCACAAACGATATGTGTGATGAGATGGGGGATAAATCAGTGTTTCACACAGCAATAAACTTGTCAGGGAAACGGTGTCCTGCTTCCACTGTCCAACAGATAATTTTCAAGCAGCCAGGGAGGGCATTGTGGGAATTCACCAGCTGGCGTAATTTGTTCTGGTGGCGAGTCCCAGTGATGGGCAGTCAACCAAGGCCAGCAGCCTGTGTCTGCCTCAAACGTGGTTTGGTGCCATTGAGACATACCCTTCTAGGCCAATGCTATGAGGATTGATTTGGTCAATACAAGCGCATTCTCAATTGCACCTCTGGTTTTCCAAAGGGCCTGAAAGTTGAAAATTGACATGTATCCTGATCACAAAAGTCTTAGATGCTAAGATTAAGGATTGTGTCCTCTGTTCCAGGGGAATGAGGTTTACTGGCTCTCACTCCCTGAACAAGCTGGGACCATCTAGAAAAGATGCTGCTATTATAATCCCTAGACTAGAGAAATTTGGGGAAGTAGGATTTTTTTTAATCAACAAAATTGCTTTGTTCCATCTAGATTCTAATTCTTCCTAGAATTAATAACTTAAAATGATGAGAGAAAATGTAATCTTTAAAGTAAAAAATAACTTTTCTAGTGCAGAGATGTCTTGAAAGAGCGGTCGTTTCCCCACCCAACGTATTATTAGCAAACACTTCAGCACCCTAATTATTTTCACGGTGACTCCTGGAGCACAAGTGAAAATGTCACTGTTAACGTCTTTCTGCAAGAATCTGGTACTGAAGACAGTCTAACTGGCTATTACAGTCCTGCAATAAGATGTAAATTCTACAAGTAGTTATAATCTTCAAAGTCTGTACAAACACATTTTAAGTGAAGTGCTCACAATCAGAAGTTGCCCAGCGAGGCCACACTGCAGCCTCAGACACCCACGTCCGCCACCCACAAAGCCGGGAAGTGAAACAGCCTGGAACAGCTGTGTCTCGGGACACAAATGGCTCACACTCCTTCCTCTGTGCTGACAGGGCAAGTGGGCCTGTGTGCTTATTTGTTCCCAGTCCCTGAGTCTTTGAGTTTCAAATTATTCTTTGAGTTTCAAATCTCTTTTTTGAATTGTTCTTTGAATTTCAAGTCTGTATTTTGACTGCGATGGAGCTCACTCTAAAACCCACCTGGGAACAACGGCTGAGACAGAGGGAAGCCTGGACCTGCGTGATGGGTGACCCGCGGCTTTCCTGGTGATGGCGGTGGGCAGCCATTGGAAGATTTGAGGCTGCTGGTCAGTGGTCTGCCCACAGCTCAGAGACAGTGCCATGGCTACCCTCCGTGGGCCCTCACCTCAGCTCTGCAGACTCCGCATCCTGCCTGAGTCCCACCCAGCACCCCAGCTCCTCCCGAGGAAGGGTCTTGGAGAGCAAATGGCCTCTCAAACCTCTGTGTTTTCTCACCTGTCATTCCTCCTTCCCACCCACCTCCCACCTAACCTGTCCCCAGGTGAGTGGTGGACTCCATTCTGGGACAAGGAGAAGCAGGGAAAATGAGGTCTTATGTTGAACTAGTCTGGGTCATACAGGGCAGTGGTGTGTAGGGTCCACAGAAGGGAAGAGGGACCATCCAGACAAGAAGATGTGAACTAGACAAGTGTCCCAGGGGAGCTAATGGGCCAAAGGACATGCTAATCACATGACTATACACAGATGACTACACACTCCCATCCAACCAGCAGGCAAAGGGCCCGAGGGGGCATGGTTAGCACTGCAAGTCACGTCCTTGTGCCTTCTCCAGGGTGGAGCTAACGCACCTGGGGGACAGCCCCAGTCCTGTACGGCCAGCCCCCCTGGAACCTGAGCTGTGGGAACAGAATGCCCTCAACCTCTTCCCCTCCCCACGGCAGCACTGCTCCCAGATGAAACGTGCCACATCTCCCACCTGCCTCATCCTGCTTTGGGATGGCTCCTGTAAAATGTAACCAACAAACCCTCAAGAAAGTGGTTTCCACTGGTAGACGGCATCATTCTACCACCTGCTGCAGCCAAAACTCCATGGCGCATCCTTGGTGGCCACCATTCTCTCGCACCCACCTACGTTCTGTATAACCCAAAACCTCTAACTTAGCATCTCTGCCAGAGCCACCCTCTGTCCCAGACTCTGTAGCCACCGCCTGAGTTACCACCAGCTCCCTAACTGGCCTTTTGGCTTCACCCTGGCTCCTTCAGCCCATCTCCACATAGCAGCCAAGGGATCATCCAGAGCAAGCATCAGGCTGTGTGTCCCGCCCTCCACTGACTTCCCAGCCGGCTCAGAACCAAATTCAAATCCACAGGCCTTCCCTCCGTCTCCATGTCCCTCAGGAAGTGCCTGTCTGTCCCACTCATCCCCACACCCCAGCCTCACTGATCCCTCCCCTTCCCCTGAGCTGCGAGATCCTTCCTACCACAGAGGAAAGGTGTCTCTGAGTAGGGACCAGTTAAGCTAAACCTTTAGAAAGACAAAGGATTGGACAGGGAGAAAGTATAGGGAAAAACACAGCCTCCCAAGCCTGCACACGAGCCGGTATGGGGGATGAATTGCATGCAGTTTGGGTAAGACTTGAGAGGTCATATACGTAAGGCATTTTTTTGGCGTGTAATTTGGCAATATCCATCCACATTTTAAATGCATTTAAAATTTGCTTGGATACAGCACTTCCTTTTCTCATAGACATAAAAATAGCCTTACATATATGAACTAAGCTACTCAAAATCACGTAAATCTTTCCCTTTCCTGAGGGAAAGGAGGATATGGAACCCCAGGTTGTTGTTGCTGTTTTTCTTTTCTTTTTGTATCCTCTAGGCTATAAGTTACAACGCTCCACTTTGGGTTTTTTCCCTACTCTGCAGGCAGTCACTGATAGAGATCTTTCCTGGAACAGTAATAGGAATATAATGTACAACAAAGCTGACATGCCACATGCTGGGCTGTATTGCAGGTGCAGTCATAACTTTTAATGAAAAAAGTTTATTTTGGTAAAATAATATCTTTCCAGCTGTCCTACCAGATACCAGTGAGAAATGCCCTCTGTGGACAGAATGGTGGCGGGAAGCCACGCCCTTAGGGCTGAAGCACAGAGCAACCACATAGTGTAGTAGTGAGGGTGCCGCTCTCCCAGTAAGACCTGCTCTGTAGGACTGCAGCAGACTAGATTTTTATTTGTGCTTTCGTTTTCCTGCAAATCACTCTTGAGTTTGCTTCTCAAGTCTGGAAGCAGCAGGCCTGTCACGTTGGCAGAACCTTTCGCAGGGTCCTTGCACTCTCTGTTCCTTCTGAGTGGCAGGCTGCCTCTCCTGGGGCTGCCTGGGGCTGCACCACCCTCAGCACCGGGGTCTCCTCTGAAGGGCCTCCCCGACCAGCTAAATCAGCATCCCCAAGTCACTGCCTACCACTTCACGATAGCCTCTCCACACAGTCCGGAGCCCTGGGAGTGAGGGTGTGTGTGTGTGTCCATGCTAATCATGGCTCACCTCACCTGGCCACACTCACAGGTGTGCAGAGCCCTGGGCACACTGCCAGCCTCACAGAGAGCGCTTACTTGGCAAATGCAAATCCTTCCTTTTCTTCATAGACAATTAGGAGACAAGCAGGGAAAGGCGACTCTGGAGAAGAGTGTAATTTTAAATGCATGTAAGGTAATTAATTTTAAATGTTAATCCTAAGGCAGCTACATCCTGGGGGGTGGGGACTAGAACATTCCACGCCTGCCCAGCAACGGGATAGACCTTTATGGACTGAAGTGAACAGCACCTTTGGGGAAGCAGTGGAGTCTGGCTGGACTTGAAAAGTGGGTAAAACTTGGATTAATGCAGGGAATGTGGGGAAGCTACTAAGCGGGTGAGAAGAGCCAGGACAGTGAAACTAGCACGACTCGGGGCTCCGCCTGCGCGGAGCGCTGTGCCCAACGCACGCTTCTCCATCCAATCCTCAGCCGGCGCTTCCTTCTGCAGGAGGGATGCTGTCCTCAGGTGGAAAATGAGTCTCACATGGACTATAAACCATCCCATTTTACCCAGATGTGGTTTTAAACTCCCATTTGTCAGGCACCGAAACCAATGTCCTGGTGGAGGATTCTGAGACATTCTGAAGGTGTCTTAGAAATAATGGTGGGAAATAAGCTGGTTTAAAATAAAATCAAAGGGGCCCTGGGGTATTTGAATGCCAGACGAAGGGATTTAGACTTTAACTGGTGTGGAGGACAGGGAGCTGGGAGTGATGAGCAGGATTTATATAGTCAACTTGTTTTAGAGAAATAAATATTCATCAGTAGGCAGGGTATATTAATAATATAGAAATGTTAGTTACCAGACTTGTAAATCCAGGTTCAAAAAGATGTGTTTTCCTAACTTTAGAACACCCAGTGGTGTATATTAAATAACAAAATCGTACTATTAAAATTTTGACTAAATTTTATTAGCTCAGCTGTATCAATTAATCCAATATTATTCTTTTTTTTTTTTTAAAGATTGATTGATTGCTATGTTGGGTCTTCGTTTCTGTGCGAGGGCTTTCTCTGGTTGCGGCAAGCGGGGGCCACTCTTCATCGCGGTGCGTGGGCCTCTCACTATCACGGCCTCTCTTGTTGCGGAGCACAGGTTCCAGACGCGCAGGCTCAGTAGTTGTGGCTCACGGGCCTAGTTGCTCCGCGGCGTGTGGGATCTTCCCAGACCAGGGCTCGAACCCGTGTCCCCTGCATTAGCAGGCAGATTCTCAACCACTGCGCCACCAGGGAATCCCAATATTATTCTTTAGGTAAATGAAAAGTTGATTTTATTTCTATTAAAGGAATTGCTAAAAATTATTTTTATAAGAAAATTAGAAAAGTCATTTTACAAATATAGTCAATCAAATCATCATCTGTGAGGATACACCAGAGTCCTAGGTAATATAGCTTTATTACCACTTAGACCCTCAACTGTGGTTTTGAAATTTCATTTTCCACTAAAAGAAACCAAGATTTCCTGAGATTACAGATTCCAGATCTGGGACAGAAAATGCACAAGAGGATTCTGGAATACCTTGTTATTTTAGAAAGCAAAAACCTTCTAGAATCAAAGACTGACAGGGTCACATCAAAAGGCTCAGAAGCCACATTGAGAGTCTTCCATTGGCCAAAATCAGAACAACTTGATCTTCATTGAGGGTCAGGTTTGTAAGGGACTGAACTCTTTATAAATCCTTTATATTAAAAACCTGACTTGATCACTTTCAGAGCCTGGAAGGAAATGATTCATTATCTAATAATCTGGTAAGTAAAAGGGGAAAAGTGAGCATATATCTTTCCTTTCCTCTGTGAACAATACCATGTAGAAACATCTATTTATAGAAGTATTCTAGCTAATACATAAACAAAAAAATGATGGAAATAGAATAACACCATATTACAACCCCAATGGATTATAGATTGAAGCGTTGAGCATTGCCTCAGCTGACAGGACAAAAAGAGAGAACCCAGACCTTACGTGTCTGCTGTTGACAGACCATATCACCCATGTCCTGTGCCCTTGCCAGATGGATCCCATTAGTCTCCTATGATTGTGTAACAAAGTGCCACAAACTTAGTGACTTAACCAACACAGTTTATTTCCTTACAGTTCTTGAGCTCAGAAGTCTTATGGGACTAAAATCAAAGTGGCAGCAGATCTCTGTTTCTTTCTGGAGCCTCTAGAAGAAAATCTGTTTATTTCTTGTTTCCAGCTTCTAGAGGCTTCCACGTCCCTTATCTTGTGGCCCCATTACTCTGACCTCTGCTTTCGTCATCACAGCTCTTTCTCTGACTGGCTCTCCTGCTTCCCTCTTATAAGCACTCTTGTGATTACGTTGGGTTCGCCTGAATAATTCGGCGTACTCTCTCGATCTCAAAATCCTTAGTTGAAGCAAATTTGCACAGTCCCTTCTGTCATGTAAGGTAACATATTCACAGCTTCCAAGGAGTTTGACCTGGACATCTTCGGGGAGGGGTCATTACTCCTCCTGCTGCCAGGATAGAATCTGAGTCTCAGCAGGTCTCCAAATTCAGTTGCCTATTTGCAGGGAACACGAAGGACAGAAGATAATGTTAACCTGCAAGACAAGAATGCAATTCTCAAATTCCAGACTGTGAATTTCTGTTTTCAAAGAGACAACCGGCAAGAAAATGAACGGGATGGTGGGGAAAACTGAGACTAAAATAAATATAAAATACGTATAAAAATCCTCAGTGTCTAGATATGCACATGGGTGATAAACTATCAAGAAATGCAAGGACCTGGTTACCATAAAAGTCAAGGAAATAATTACCTCTGAAAGGATGGAGAGCTGGTGATTGGGACTGGGGAGCTCCAGGTGAGCATGTCAAGCTCTATTGATTGGGTGGTGCCTGCTGGCTGTTTGCTTTATAATAATTTGTTATGATGATTTTAAAAAAGACAAACAGAGAAATGTTCTAAGTATATTGTACTTTTTTTATTGCCATTTAAGATCACATTTTATTTTTCATCAGCCTTATCACACTGGAGACTCATAAAATTTGCTGTTGACCAAAAGCCAGAGGCTTTGTCTCAATACTTACCTCCTGCCATCTACGGAGATAACTCTACGTTCTCATGTGCAAAGGAGCCACTGCTTTCCTCACTCTGAGAACAATACCTGAGGGAACATGCTACTTGATAGGTACAGATGCCTTGCAAAGAAAAGGGAGTGTTTTCTTGTTGTTTTTTCTGCAGAAGAAACAGAATCTACCTTTCTTCTTGAAACCATTATTAATCAGAAATGGAGCAATTAAAAAAAGATGAAAAGAAAAGAACAGCTATCAAAAATTCATGTCTCATTTTTTTCAGAGGCTGTGTTTATGATGTTGCACTGATGGAAAAAAAAGTATCATGAAAGGGATGGAAACCACCAACACCTAAGACCAAAACTAACAGACGAAAAAACTTGATTAAAATTATTATGCTACACATAAGCAGAAGACCCAGAATGTGTTGAAGAGCTAAGCTTTGTTTCTGGCATTTATCAATAATGTAGACTGACGTCCAGGGCCTCCACTTCGAGGTGGCTAAGCACACAAATCTACCTCTGCCTCTACCAAAATCCTACCGAATTAAAGAAGGAATTCCAAAATAAGAATAAATGCATATTGGTCATGGAAAATAAAATGATTTCATGGGAAGATCAGAACATTGAGGAGTTTCTGGAAGTTGTGATCAACTGTGATGAGATTGACAAGGAAAACCAACAGAGCTAAAGACCCCCTACAAAATGTAAGCATAAAGCAGGATGATTAAAAAAATTAGAGTTTTCCAAGAAGTATTCCAGAATGACCACATGATCTGAGGCATCAAGAGTAAGGAAAATGCGGGACCTTGGGGCCACCCATGGAGTAATTAATTCAAGACTTGTAGAATAGCTGTGTCACTTCTAGCTCTTGAACTACTGGGCCCTAGTTTGCCCCAAGTTAACACTAGAAGAACTATTTCCTGTATGTAGGGGAGACTTGCCTTGGGAGACCCAAGGATGAAACAGGCAAAGATGAGACGTGGGACATTGTCTCAGTGTATTCCAGCAGTGAACAAGGGCTCCTGATAGCCAGAAGGCCAGCTTCCCAGGCACCCAGAAGAAAAACCTGCTCATACAGGCTGGTGTAATGACAGTCTCCTATCACAGCACGGGGATCAGTCATTTTCACTCACTTCACAGAGACACCAGCATTGGTAAATCCTAGAAGAGGTGTGTTGGACATGAGCTGTCATCCACAGAACCTGAAGGAATGAGCTCTCCCAGCTCTGCCTTTCCAACTGCAGATCTGGGAAATTAACCTAATCTCCCTAAGTCTGCAGAACTATAAAATGAGCTCATCTACCTATGCCCAGCAAGATTACCAAGAAGAAAGCAGACAGCACAGTGACTGGCACATAGAAAGTTCTCGAAGCAGAGCTGGTAATCAGCTTTATTTGCTGCACTTAATGTCATACACCAGCTCACATCCCATTCACAGCCCTGAGCAGGACAGCGGGGCTCCACCACATGGACCCTCTTCCTGCTGCAGCAGATTTGACCAGATCAGCTGCCAATCATATTGTCTCTTGAGGATTTGATCTAAGAGACACAGAGACTGAGAGTCTTAGAATTTGAATTTTATTTGCAAAGAATCATAACAAACATTCCTGATGGCAAATTACAGGATTTGATGAACTCAATACAATTAAAATAATCTCCCTTTTCTTGAGCTAGTTTAAATGGGTTTCTGTTTCTTACAACCAACCAGCCCCAGGTTTAGCTAACACTCAAAGATGTCAGCTTTCTCCCTGTCCCCATTTAATATGACAGCCTCAGGGGGACGGAGGTGACTGTCATCTTCCCAAGGTCTTTCTTACAGTGAGTCAGGAATGGATCTGGGCATGGGACCAAACTTTCCTCACCTATAAACCAGACCTGTTGATATATCTCATGTTTATCTCCTATGTGTACAGAATGAGAAATTCCATTCAAGAGGCTATTAATTATTTTACTCAGCATGAGTATTGAGTAATTATATCATCTTATAAGAATAAATGAATATAGGGAATTTTAAAACTGACCTTGTATTAATTGTGCCTTTAAGTATTCAGCAGTACATAGTGAAAATTCATCCATTTCTTAATCTCAAATTTTTAATTTTTCTTAATTTCCCATGAATCAAAATATTGGTTCATACTCAGCATTTTGGAAAACTCCATTAAATGAACAATGAATAGCAACAATGCCAATAAAAACAAGTAACAACAATAAAATCTAACATTACTGAGAGCTTATTGTGTGACATTTTATAGAATTGGCACAGAGATTAACTAATTTGCCCAATTCACACAATCAGTAGTAGTGTAATTAGAATGTGAATACACACAACGCGGGTTTAGTAGACACCATGGCGCCTCACCCAGGTCCCCCTAATCAGTCTGGTACCAACCTACCAGCTGCTGTGAGTTTTGCTGCTGGTGGGATGTCCCCCAGCCCCATGGTCCACAGTCAATGGCTTACTGATACAGGGCACAAGACATTCCCCTGCCTCAAAGGGGTGGCAGCTTGATGATGTTATTTAGGTTCCAATGCCCCACCCCCCAACCTGGATCTTTCCCTGAAACCACACCCTGCTCAGTTTCTCCTTCCCTGTTCTGAATCCCTTACTCTTTTATAGATTTCCCCCCTGAGGATCATTCATTCAACGTTTTCAGCTGCGGCCATCAGTGTCCGTGGTGGGTGCAATTTCTCCAGCAACCTGACTCTGGTATGTTTCCCGGAGACTTGTGACCACAGAATCGTAGGCGGAGAGAAGCTAACGGAGGCAATGGATTTGAGTAGTGCATAGGGTAGACTGTCATAGGCAATGTGGTGTCCCACCAGACCCCCTACCAGGCTGGGCTCCCATCCCCCAGCTGCTGTATGTGTCCGCCGATAGTTCACAGCTGCCCCCTGCACTGAGGACGTATCCTCTGCTGACTGGAGCTGCTCCATATGGGAAGCTGCACAAGCCCCTCCTGGGTGCAGCCCTTAACTAATGCATGATTGATATGAGGGAACAGGATCTGTCACCCGTGGCTCAAGGGGGTACAAGTCAGCAGCTGATTTATACTCCAGAATGCACACCCCACCCCAAGGTCAGACCAAAGCTAGACTTTGCCTGGGACCACAGGCTTGGCGGGCTCTCTCTCCTTCTTATCCTGCTTCACTCCCTTCCTTCCAGATGTTCCTGCAGACCACTCCCTCAATAAATCATGAGCACCCAAATCCCTGTTTTGAACTCTGCTTTTAAGGAACCCAACCTAAGCCATTGGGTGTGAAGCTAGTCCATGTTTAGTAATCATCACTCCCATAAGAGGAAAAACACTACTTTTGATTTTGCAGTTGGTTTTTACAACTTATCTCAAAGTTTTACTGAGTCTAATACTCAGTAGTCTAAGACTCACAAGAGAAAAAGACAGAATGATGTTCTAAACAACTGAGATAGCAAAATTAAAGTCACCATCATGACATAATTACTTCATAAAAATATCAGTACCGGCCTACACATAGCACTGAGTCAGTAAGTCAATAAATGGCTTTCTAATTACCCAAGAGTCCAAATGGATTGTTTTAATTCTTTCCTGTTGTCACTTGCTAAAATTCTATCCTATTTGAGGTGTCGGATCTACTTCGGTCCATCTTCTCCAAAAAGTAAGTGACTCTTATTTCCAACTGACAAGATTATTTTCCTCATGGTCTCCAGAAACTTGTCATCAAAACCCAAAAAGAAACATTTTTAATTATATTTTAAAAAATATTTTCTCTCTTGTCAACCATAATGGTAACAACTTGTCAGCTATGTAATTTTGTTCATGGTTTAGAAACATGGAAATCTTTGCAGAAAGTCTCCCAGACAGGCAGGACATGGATGTATTTGCATATGTGTATATCTGTTTTCAAATTACCCAAATCAAAGACCAGAGGGTTGTGTTGGGGTCCCTAGGTCATTATGAGTGAAATAGAAAAAATGACAACAGAGAGATTTGATTTAAGAGAAAGGCTATTAGAAAAGACTCTGCATCCTGAAATCTCCAAGCCCCACACCAACTCCTTCACATTTCCTTCAAGTGCCCTTTTTTTTTTTAATTAATTAATTAATTTATTTATTTATTTATTTATTTTTTGGCTGTGTTGGCTCTTCGTTTCTGTGCGAGGGCTTTCTCTGGTTGCGGCAAGCGTGGGCCACTCTTCATCGCGGTGCATGGGCATTTCACTGTCGCAGCCTCTCTTGTTGCGCGGTACAGGCTCCAGACGCGCAGGCTCAGTAGTTGTGGCTCACGGGCCTAGTTGCTCCGCGGCATGTGGGATCTTCCCAGACCAGGGCTCGAACCCGTGTCCCCTGCATTGGCAGGCAGATTCTCAACCACTGTGCCACCAGGGAAGCCCCCCAAGTGCCTTTTTAAAAATTTTACTATATTGTGGTAAGAACACTTGATAAGAGATCCACCCTCTTAAATGTTAAAGTGTGCAATACTGTATTGTTGACTATATGTACAGTGTTGTACATGGGTCTCTAGAGCTCACTGATCCTGCTTAACTGAAACTTTATGCCCCTTGGTTAGTAATTCCCCATTCCCCCCTCCCCCAGCCCTTGGCAGCCACCATTCTACTCTTTGATTCTATAAATTTGACTCTTTTAGATGCCTCATTTAAGTGGAATCATACAGTATTCATCTTTCTGTAACTGGTTAATTTCATTTAGCATAATGTCCTCAAGATTCATCCATGTTTTCTCATGTTGAAGCACTTCCTTCCTGTTTAAGGCTGGAATTAGTATTCCATTGTATGTATAGACCACATTTTCTTTACCCATTTATCTGTGGATGAACTTTGCGGTTGTTTTCACATCTCAGCTTCTGTGAATAATGCTGTAATGAACGTGGGAGTGCTAATATCTCTTTGAGATCCTGATTTCAATTCTTTTGGAAAAATACCCAGAAGTAGAATTGCTGGATCATATGGTATTTCTATTTTTAGTTTTCTGAGGAACCTCTGTACTGTTTTCCACAGTGGCTGCACGTATTTACCTTCCCACCAACAGTGCACAAGGGTTCTGGTTTCAGGGACAATACCTCAGTACCAGGAGATGGAGTAAGGATTGTGCAGCAGGGCAGAGACACAGACCTAAAACCTCTGACCTTAGTCTAGACTTTTCCTGAGGTCAGCATTCAAAGGTAGGGGACAAGGCTAGGAGTTCATCACACACAGAATATACACTCTGCATCCAAAATAGATTCATTTCTCCATCCAAGGGCTGGCAGTGTCATAAAATCAGTCACCCCATGAAGGCTACAGTGCCTTTCCTCTACCCAAGGCTGGGAAGGAGGAGACCATGAGGCAGTGATGTACCTGGTGGAAATCACCACTGAGCTACTTTCAGCCATTTTTAGATCCCAAGGACAACTGCCAATATGACCAAGGATTCGCGAGCAGCTTAATGACTGTTCTATTACAAAAGAAAAAAGAAAGTTAACCCAAATATATGGGCACTTTTAGTATTCCTCTGTCTTTTTAAAATATTAGAACATTTTAAATATACAAAAAGTAGAAAAAAAGATAGCAAACACCAATTTAACATTATTCTGTCAAGAAATATTGACTAGTTACCATAATTATTTAAGATTTTTTAAAAAAATCAATATATTTAATACCAGCTTTTATAACTGCTTTTTGATCCCAATTGTAAAAGTCACTACTATTCTGAAAATTATATTTATCATTCATGATATTTAAATTTTTTATTTTATATTTTCATGTGCATAGATGATAGAGTGGTCTTGTGTGTCATTAAATTTACGTGAATAGCAAATTATTCTAAATGTGTTCTTCTGCAATGTGTTTCTCCATTCCAATAGAACAGAAAAACAATTTTTTCCTTTTTCTTAAAAATTTGTCCCACCCTCTACCTCCCACTTCTGGCAACCATCAATCTGTTCTCTGGATCTATGAGTTTGTTTTGGGAGGGTCTCCTTTTGTTTTTTGTTTCAGATTCCATATATAAGTGAGATTATACAGTGTTTGTCTTTCTCTGTCTGACTTGTTTCACTTTGCATAATACCCTTAAGCTCCATCCATGTTGTTACAAATGGCAGGAGTTTCTCTTTTTTATGGCTGAATAATACTCAATTGTGTGTGTGTGTGTATACATCACACACCTTCTTTATCCATTCATCCATTGATGGACATTTAGGTTGTTCTATATCTTGGCTATTGTAAATAACGCTGCAGTGAATATGGGAGTGTAGATAATCCTTTTGAGTTAGTGATTTTGTTTCCTTCGAATAAATAGAATAAATTGCCAGAAATGGAATTGCTGGATCATATCTTGGTTCTATTTTTAATTTTTTGAGGAAACTTCATACTGTTTTCCAAAAACAATGCTTTTTCATCCTATTTTTTTAGATAAATCCGCATTGATATCTGTGGATATAATGTATTCATCTTACCTGCTCCATAAAAATTCCATCACAAGGATGTATCTCAATATCTTTAGCAAATCCCTAATTGATAGAAATTTAGATTGTTTTAAAATATGTACTTACCCCTTTTGTCCGACATCTTAGTGAGGCGCAATGGTAGCAGCTGCTCTCCCGGCTTCACTATGCCGCCCAAGGACGACAGATAGAAGAAAGATGCCGGAAAGTCGGCCAAGAAAGACAAAGACCCAGTGAAAAAATCTGGGGGCAAGGCCGAAAAGAAGAAGTGGTCCAAAGGCAAAGTTCAGGACAAGCTCAGTAACCTAGTCTTGTTTGACAAAGCAACATATGACAAATTCTGTAAAGAAATTCCCAACTGTAAGCTTAGAACTCCAGCTGTCGTCTCTGAGAGGCTGAAGATTCGTGGTTCCCTGGCCAGGGCAGCCCTTCAGGAGCTCCTTAGTAAAGGACTTATTAAACCGGCTTCAAAGCACAGAGCTCAAGTAATTTACACCAGAAACACCAAGGGTGGAGATGCCCCAACTTCTGGTGAAGATGCCAGAATAGGTCCCACCAACTGTACATTTTGAAAAATAAAACTTTATTAAATCAAAAAAATAAATAAAATAAAATAAAATATGTACTTATTTGTAATAGCATAACCACAATTTTCTAATATTTACCATACTTCATATGTAATACACTTTAATGGGGTATGTGTATATGTGTGTGTGTGTCTATGCATACACATGCATGCATGCATTTTAAAATTTTTTACATATATTTATTTTATTTATCATTTTTTATTTATTCATTACTGAATTTTGTTTTTTAATGTCTTATTTAAATGTTTACATCTATGATCTTTGTTGACTCTTTTCTTTGTCTATACTCTCTGTGTTTCGTTTAGAAACAAGGCTATCCTAGATTTATAAAAGTTGTTGAGACATTTTCCTGCTCTTTTAGTATTCCGGAACAGTTTGTACATGATAGGAGTTACCTAATTCATGAAGGTTTTGTAAAATTTCCAGTAAAGTCAACTGTCCCTGATACATTTTTGTGGGTAGCCCTGAGAATTAATTCAGGGCCTATATAGGTTTTTTATATCTTCTTGTGTCAATTTGGGGTTTTAGTTTTTGGGTTTTGTGGGGTTTTTAGTCAATGCCATAAAATTTTCTGTTGATATTGGCTTATAATTTTTAAACTCTGCTCTGTCTGTATTATGTCCCCATTTTACTCTTAATATTAATTTTCAACTGTCTTTGTCTTGACTGATTTTGCCCAAGATTAGTTGATGTTTAAACATTCTTTGTAAAGCACCAGATTTTTATGGTTGTTGTTGACCTTCTGTAATGTTATTTATTGTATATTTCATTAATTTCTTATCTTTTGTTTTATTATTCTTTCCGTCAATTTATTCCACTAATTGTTTTCTCCTAATTTAAGTTCAGTACTTGGCTTTTTAATTTTCCATCTTTCTTCTTTTATGATATACAGATTTGAGTCAATCAAGTTCCTTACAGGAACTTCTTAAACTGTACCTTAAAAGTTGCAATATATACATTTCCATCATAGTTTGGTTCCAAATTTCTTAAGTTTCATTTCCTTTTCTGATCAATGAGATATATAAAACTTTTTTTAATAGTTATTTCTAATGCATAAGTCTTCTATCCGGGTATTATTTATTGATTTTGAATTTTTATATTTGTCACAGAGTCAGAGAATGTGTTTTCTGTAATATCAAAAATGTTTCTATATTCAGAAAATGACAGGATTACTGATAGTCAAAAAATTAATTTTCAAAGACCTTGAAAAATACAAAGCAACTCCAGAATTTTCTAAAGGGTCAATGGAACTTAGAACAAGTCACATCAGATGACACACAGAGCCCATAACAGGACAAAATCCGATGACACAAGTCATCATCAGGAGCATTAAGATGATGCCATATTATAGGCAATTTTAAAGCATTGTTCTCAATGTTCTTTTAAACATTTCCAAGGCCAGCTGAGAAATTCTGGAAGAAAATACTTCACTGTAGTGCAGCTCCAACCAAGATAACATTTATCTTGAAGTTCAAAGGTTTTAGACTCTGTCCAGTGTTTAATATTCACCATTTAGCAGGGGAAGTACCATCTGGACCACATAAACAGGCAGTGGGTATGAACTGGGCAGCAGAGTCTCCAAGACCCCTTATCAGGTAGATTCTGTGTCACAGTGTGCTGCTGTGTGACCGCAGACAGACCCTCTGCTCCTGGGAGAGCAAAGCAAACACAGCAGGGCCACAGTCTAGGACTAGGTGAGGAGGAATCTGCACGATTGGTCATTGAGGGCCAAACCTGAATAAGGACTGTCCACAAAGAAGGGTCCTCTCCTCCCAGGAAATTTGGGGTCACCTTCTCCCATTTTCAGCACAAATCAGATGCCTTGTGGACAACAAGGAACATTCCTGGACTCTTCCCTAAAACAAGTACAAGAGACATGGTTGACATTATCATAAGGAAAGAAAATGAGACCTGAAAGTGCGTATGAGGCAGAACCATCCATTCTACAGAAGGAAAGAGGAAGGCCTGTGTTTACGATGAACAGTGAGGATATTCTTACCCCAGAAGCACAGATCTATCACTGAGTTAGTCCCTGTGAGCACAGCAATATGCCTCCCCCTACAGCCCACCCCTGTGCCCACGGAGGCGGAGTGCTCAGCCAGCTATGTGACTCTTTTTGTCTATTGCTCATTAAATAGTGGTTCAGAAAGTAGTTCACGGGATGAAGCTAAAAATCATAAAATTAGGTTGCACAGAGCAGGTTGTATCCACAAGGAAACACTCTCCTGGAAATATCTACATTTTAATTTTTTAATTTAAAGTACAATTTAATATAAGGGGCTGCCTAAGAGTTGACCTATGCGAGTACGCAAGAGGAGGGAAGGAAATAGCCTTGAAATGAGCTATTGTGACATGCAGCAACATTTCCTTCATTATATCATGTAATACTCCAGCAAAACTGAATGTTTGTACAAGGATCCCTGTTTTTGCAGGAGAATATCATTGCAATTCAGAAAGATCAACGGACTTCTCCCAGGAATGGCCTAGGTGCAAACTCGCTTCCCTGCCTCCAAAAGCCACCATCCCAGGCTGATACCCAAAATTCAAAAAAGTGTGAGCCAAATCTAATACCAAGATGTAGAAAATAAGATCTCCCAAGATTCCTGGCCGTGCTAAGATTTCCCACAGCAATGTGTTGGAGAGAGAAGTTGTTTTAAGGGGAGTGCTTCACTTCCACACCCTTTCTCTCCTCCTGGCCTCTGTGTGTTCTGTGTGCCTTGCTCACAACACCCTGTTCACCCCCTCTCCAACCTCTGTCAACCCCCCATGGACTTCCACAACTGAGAGGCTGCCTTTCTGAGAAACCAGCACCTCCTTGGTGCTTCCACTGCACCCACATGCAGTGAGATGAATGGTGCCCGCACAGAAGATATGCCCACCTGGAACCTCCAAACGTTACCCTAATAAGGGTCTTTGCAGATGTAGCTGAGGTAAGGCTATTGGGATGAGACCATCCTGGATTGGGGTGAACACTGTGACAAGTGTCCTTATACGAGACAGAAAAGGAAGGCACGGAGAGGGGAAGGCCATGTGACAACAGAGGCAGAGATTGGAGTGATGTATCTACAAGCCATGGAATGGGAATGCTGAGCCCTCACCAGAAGCTGGGCTGATTCTCCCTCATGGCCCTCACAAGGAACCCCTCTGCCAACACCTTGATCTTGGACTGCTGGCTCCCAGAACTGTGTGAGAATAAATGTCCTTGTTTCCAGCCACCCAGTGTGTAGTCCTTTGTTATGACAGCCCCAGGATCCCAGGCATCATGATCTCCACAGTGTACCTCTTGCTGTCTGGTAACACGCAGCTCCCTCACATCAGCACTCGGGCCTTCCTCTTGGGCATCTTCCCACAGTTTAGCTCAGTGCATGGCACATCCTGGATGTTCACAAAATGTCCACGAATGGCCACCTTCTCTGCCCTGGGCTCCATTACATGAAACCACCCTCTTCTCTAACCTGCAGACCACAGAGCAGCCTCTTCCATTTATTGTGAACTAACCACATGCTTGGTATTTTACAGTTCAATGTCCCACGTCGCTCCTCTCAACAACTCAGGAAAATTATTGCTCTCCCCACTTCACAGATGGGAGAACAGAGAAGCGATGAGGTCAGATACCTGAGCCAGAGTCTCCCAGCGCTATGCCTGTGGAGGGTCTGAGTCACATGAGCCCAGTTCCTGACCACGTGGCTCCCCAGCTCGAGCTGTAACTGATGACAGAGTTAATGAGTTGTGCTAGTCACCTTGTGCTCAACACACTTTCATCGGCCACTTTATCTTACATGGACTTGTCCAGAGTCTGCCTGATAGGAGATGGATGGGTGCAAGGTCAATGTAATGCACCAGCAGGAGCCAAGAGGAGGCCACCAGAAAGGGAGAGATACTGCCCCCTCCGGACACCAATTGCTGATGTACCTACGGCTGCATCAATCTCTGAAAAGCCACCAGGACTAGGGAACGGATCTGCCCCCTATACAAGGACACCTTGGCCTGCCCTCTCTAAGTCCTTCACACCAGGGAGCAGCTGTCAGTTTCCTGTCCAGGTCTTCCTGCACAACCCTGCACTCCTTGGAAGTATTTTTCCATATTGTGAGTGTGTCAGACTCTATCTAACATGTACAAATCCCAAGACAACTGACAGGATCCACTGCAGTTAAATCAATACTTTATTCATGGTTTGCACATCATTTGTAGGGGGGCAGGCACCGAAACAAAGCATTAGCCAATATTTTTTATTAGATGATAGCCAGCCTGGTGGGAAAGTGTGTTCTAATTTCTCTTTTTTATGAGTTTCCGAGGAGACCAGTCAGATGATGAAGGGCTTGTTCTATCAGGCATGTGCTCCTCCACCTCTCTTGGTTGGTTCACTATTAAATCACCACTCACACATCACTCTCAGTCTCTGCTGGTTGTAAATGTGTCTTTGATGGTGCCCCTCAGACTACCGTGCTGTCTGGTGCCCTGAGCTCCGAACAGTGGCTCCAGAAGCAGCAACCACACTGTCCTCCTAATCAAAGAAAAAGATCCAAAAAGAAATGAATCGGACCAGAGCTGTCATGGGCAGTCTGAGCTCCACATGGTCATTATTTTTCCCATTCACTGTCAACGCAATGACAAATACCAGGCATCTTTCCTCACTCTTCCAACGCAAAGTCCATTTCAATCCTAGCCACAGACTACAAAACTTCTCCTCATCTCAAATGTACCAGCGAGCATCCTCGTCGACCTTGCTCAGCAGGATCAGCAAACAGCTTTGGTGCCAGATTGTCACAACAGATAAATCACCTCCCCACGGGAGCTGACACTTTGGGAAGCTGCGTGAGACAACAGATCAAGCTGTCCTAAACCTTCTCCACACCTGAACATCTGTCCTGAGTTCCAAACACCCAGGGCTCCTTTGGGACTGATCCGAAGTCCCTTCAAGCCCGCTGTCCCCAGGGCACGTCACTGCACGGCATCCAGTTCTTCTCAAACTTGTAGGGGTTACTCAGGCACAAATATGGGATGAAGATTCTGAATGGGTGATTTGAGTAAATTAGCTCCCCGCTCACACTTCCCAATGAGAGCTGGCAACCAAACTGTCCAAGCAAAGAGCTGATTCTTTGATATTTTTTAAGTGGAAAGACCCCTGTCACATGTATATTTCTAAAGCATAATCTATTCCATTTGGATTATTGCTACATTTCTTATCATGAGATTAGCTACTTTTTTTTTTTACAGTAGGTCCTTGTTGGTTATCTATTTTATTTTTTTAAAGGGACTCATTTTTTTTAATTTTTATTTTATATTGGAATATAGTTGATTAACAATGTTGTGTTAGTTTCAGGTGTGCAGCAAAGTGATTCAGTTATACATATACATGTATCTATTCTTTTTCAAATTCTTTTCCCATTTAGGTTATTACAGAATATTGAGCGGATTTCCCTGTGCTATACAGTAGGTCCCTGTTGGTTATCTATTTTAAATATAACAGTGTGTACATGTCAATCCTAAACTCCCTAACTATCCCTCCCCTCCCCACCCTTCTTCTTCTTTGATTTTTAGTTCAAATTATCCTCTTCACTTTTCTTAAAACATTCTTTAACCAACAATTCTTCCAGAACAAGACACAGCAAATTAAAGATGTTATTGTTATTTTAGTGGGGACGAGGTATATTTGTCCTGGTGGTCATTGACACAGCCCAACCTGATGTGAGAATAGATTCTTGGGTTAGGATTGGAAAGAAGTAGAGAAGGAAATGTGTCTCCTTGACCTTCTATTTCCCCAACCTATGTCCTTTTTCATGTCCTTTCCCTTCATCCACTTTTTTATTTTAAATCATCCCTGTTTCCATTTCCTACTTAATCTTTTCTCAATAAAAGAATCAAATTCTTTTTTTTGAGATAAAGATAATAAGATTAACTTTTTGACTTCAAGTGTTGAATGTTTAAGATGCCACAGGAATGGCCAAACCAATGGCCACTTATCCATGTGGCCTTAGCCTCTCCCAAGTGGCCCACCTTGGACCTCCTCCTCTTTTCTCTGATGCCAGATGAGCTCTCGGTCTTTTCATCCCACTTTGGTCCTTGGACACTGGCCTTAGGGCTCTCCCACTGTCCTGGTGAAATCACTCTCCTGAGCTCTGTGGCCATCCCCTGGCCCTGTCACCTGCACACCTGTGACGAAGCCAACACTCAGCTCTGTCCCCACCTTGCTCCTCTTTTTTTTTTTTTTACCTGGGAAGCATTAGTGTTCTGAATTATTAGCATTCTCAGAGTTCAGGCCAGAGATACCCTGTGGATAACCCAAAAGAAGTGACCCCTGTTTGAAGAAATTCAAACACCAGCTGGTCAATTCCTGTCCTCTGGGTCCCCTCCTGCTTCCCACTCCCACCTCAAGTCACAACCTGCAGGCCCACTCCCAGGGTCAGCCTAAATGGAAGGAATCTGCCTTTCCTATGATCATGGGTAACTTCCAGTTTCCTTAGTGCATGGTGGCTCTGGGGGATCAGAGCAAGATAGGGCAGGTGACAGTAGTTTTTTTTGGTAAAGAGTGTTTTACTCTTTGGGAAGAGTATGGGATTAGTGTCCTTATAAGGAATGGGATTAGTGTCCTTCTAAGACGAAGCCAGAGAGAGAGTGAGCTTTCTTTCCACCATGTGAGTACACGGTGGAATGGCAGCCATCTGCAACCTGGAAGAGGGCTCTCACCAGAACCTGACAATGCTGGAACTCTGATCCCTGACTTTCTGTCTCCAGAAATGTGATAAATGAATATCTATTGTTTATAAGTCACCCAGTTTATGATGCTTTGTTATAGCAGGCCGAGCTTTCTAAGACACTAACCAAGTAATCAACCAACTCATAAGATGCTGAGTTCCTCACCACTGGGATCTTGCATCAAGGATAGAGTAACCATCAGCTGAGACATCTCTGAATCACCAGGCCTCTGAATTGACAGCTGCCCACTGGGACCATCTGAGTCTTTTAAATGCTATTGCTCTGACTTAATGGGTCTGGGGTATAGCTTGAGCACTGAGATTTCTAAGAGGTTCCCAGGTGATTCTAACATCCAGACAAGATCAAGACCTATGGCCTTGAGGATTCCATCTTTTCCGGGACAGTGAGCCTGGATTGCCTGGACAATGCTTCCCGGATTCCTTTCTATTCTAAGACCCCACTATTCTCTGACTTCTTTCTCTAGTCTGTTGGGAATCTTTTTAATTTTAGTTCAAAGAAGGCTTGCAAGCAACAGACAGAAAATGTATCTTTTCCAGCTTCACTGAGATATAAGTGACATATAACATTGTGTAAATTTAAAGTGTACAATAGGGACTTCCCTGGTGGCACAGTGGTTAAGAATCCGCCTGCCAATGCAGGGGACACGGGTTCGAATCCTGGTGCAGGAAGATCCCACATGCCGCGGAGCAACTAAGCCCTTGCGCCACAACTACTAAGCCTGTGCTCCAGAGCCCACGTGCCAAAACTACTGAAGTCCACGTGCCTAGAGCCCGTGCTCCGCAACTAGAGAAGCCACCGCAATGAGAAGCCCGCGCACCGAAACGAAGAGTAGCCCTCTCTCACCACAACTAGAGAAAGCCCGCGTGCAGCAACGAAGACCCAATGCAGTCAAAAATAAATAAATAATAAATTTATTTTTAAAAATAAGAATAAAAATTAAAAAATAAGGTGTACAATGTGCTGATTTGATACACTTACATATTGTAAAATGATTACCAACATAGTGTTAGCTAACACTTCCATCGTGTCACATAATTACCATTTCTTTTTTTGTGTTGAAAATTTATTCCTTTTGAGCTTCTCTAATTAAAAAGAAAAAAATCACTGATGAGATTAAAATTGCAAACTGGTAGAAGTAGTATTTGTATTTCAATGGTAACACTGAATTGACATTTGGGATTAATTATTTGGAGGAGGGGGCGTCTTGCATCTTGAAGTAGCTACTGTCAAGAATGATGAGAGTTTAATAAGGTTAAACAACCAGGTAGTAGAGCTTTATTTACATAGGTTAAAAAATAATCCATTGGACAGTGACAATGGGACAGTGAGTGACAGATGGAGGAAAGTTAAAGTACACAGCATTACTTTAATGATAAATGGTGGATAAGCATCTCTAAATGGGCCATCTTATTTATCCCTATACCACCACCAAGATAGTGGTAGAATTTTTCTCAAATGGCAGGTGAGAACTAGAAACCTTGACAGGTTAAGTAATTTTCTCATGGTGAGACGGCCAGGAAGGGACAGAACTGAGAATGACGCTACCAAAATCTAGGCTTTGGTCACCATGCTCTCCAATCTGTCTGGGGTGGGGAGAGAACTGCACAGAAGTCTGTGTGCCCAAAGAGCTGCCCAACTGGTACCACTCAGTTCCACTTGCTCACCAGGGTCATGACCAGAAAGAAACCTACAAGTATGGAGCCCATGGGACAAGTGAAGGGGAGGGGCCCTAGGGAGGGAAGCCAGCTAAGTTCACAAGACATACTCCTCTCCCAACCATGAAAATACCTGCTTATTTACAGTCCTACCACCAAAATATCCATCCCACTTCTTTTGACAGGAAGAGACCTCCATGGAGAAAGACCACACGCCCCCATCATACCTAGTTGCCCCTGTCTTGCAGGCAGCTGGAAGCAGAATTCACACAGATGGCTTTTCCTGCCTGCTCTCAGCATCACTCTGTTCTTAGTACCAAAAGTCTGAGATGCAGCCAATGGACATTACATACCACCTGGACATCCCCTGGCTGGTCCTGAAATTCCAGCCATCTGTATGGCCCTTCATGCAACCAAAAGCACCCTGTAGTAAACATGGTAACAGAACATGGTGGCCTGGCTCCTATCTTGCCCACAATGAAGCAGCTACTCAACCATGTGTCTTCAGAGATAAGGCAAAATGTGACACTGGATAATGTCACTTGTGATAGAAAGTGTTGCTTCTCAGCATATGGTAGGCAAGAACAACACAAGGAATTTTGGAGGACACAGTAATTTGTCTGGGTCTTTGTACAATAATCACATTAGAAGGATGCAAGAAGTACATGATGTAATAAGTGTAGGCACATCTCAGTGAACTATTTATCCCTTGTGATGGCAATACAATAAAAT
This sequence comes from Eubalaena glacialis, assembly GCF_028564815.1. Lineage (NCBI taxonomy): Eukaryota > Metazoa > Chordata > Mammalia > Artiodactyla > Balaenidae > Eubalaena > Eubalaena glacialis. The sequence goes on along the minus strand of NC_083719.1, from coordinate 4,361,659 downwards.
AGACAGGAAATTTCCATCTAACTAGTAGGAACAAACTCTACCCATGGTAAGGAACCCCAAATTCTGGGATGTTTGAAACCCAGGATGCCTCTGGGAAACTAATAGTAGATGAAGTGAAAGGGTCAGCAGAGCCCAGAACATGAAATACCTTGTGTACGTCATATTCCACTTGTTCACTCCTTGGTCTCCTCCTCTGTTTTTGCATGAATGGTTTCTGTGATACGACCATCCCAGCCTGACATGGATGATATTTCCAGTTTATCCTTCTCTCTTTTATCTGGATATCTTTGGTCAAGTAGAAATTTTTTCCTGATCACCTAGTGTGTGAACAAGACCCCACAATACCACATAGGATATTTGTTTTGGGTTTCATTTTTTCAACAATCCCCTCCACTAATTTCAGCAAGCCAGATGCACCACTTCCCATAGGAGATCAGGTGGGAAGCTTGTTACTGTGCTGCATACAATGAGCACTTTAAATAAAACTGCACTCTCTGACCTCCCCACACTTGTACTCCCTGGGCTCCAGCCCTCCTGATCGCATCCAAATCCACTCGGCCTTCTGGGGAATGAAAGTGCATCATAAGCCCTCAACCACTAAGTTGTACTTGATCCCACTTCTGTTGGAGGGAAGATAATCATGACTATCGCTATTCATTCTGGTGTTTATGTCTTTTTAGCTTCTTCATACATAGGAGGAGTATGAGAGTATTACTATAAAGTATCAAGAGAATAAGTTATCAATGAATTATAGCCCACTCCCCACTGCCAGTACTTTTATGAATCCAGATTACTAACCAGTCTTCAAAGACAGAAGCACTTCATACATCAGAACAACTACAGAATGGGAGAAGCCTGCAGAAACCAACAGAGCCCCAACTGCTGTGAAGGCCTGGGGAGTTTCCTGGATCTGGGAGGGGAGAGAACCATCTCTGGGGAGAGATATAATCACCATTCAGAGAAAAAGAGGAACCAAGTCCCAATATAGTACAGTCATTAATCTCTTGACTGAAACTAAATTCTAAAAAGAATTTGCTCTTGTGGGCTTACTGTTCTAAAAAAAAAAAAAATCCTCACACCTCATAGTGTATTCCTTTTTAAAGCCCAGTTATAAAGGTTCATCCAAGTGTATCACAGGTGGGAAAACTAGCTCCAAGCTCAGTTTTCCAAAAGGGTAATGGAGCCCAACCTATTTTCCTACTTCGGAAATTCAGCAGAGCACTGGGAATATTTCCATAGGTGCTTTAAAAAAAGTTTATCACTTGGTATCCCCTTCAAAGTCACAGAGCTCACCCGTAGGAAAGAACCAACCACCACGACTACAACAAAAGGCTCACCAATGCCCAAAAAACTTCAGCAGTTGGAGACCAGGTCAGCACCTGGGACAGCTCCTGGCCTCTCAGCCTCTCTCCTCAACGTAGGACCATCTGAATTTGTATTTTCTTGTCCAGCAGGACAACACTGGGAGTGTCACTGCAGCTCCCAATCCTTTCTTTGACCAACCCAGTGGTCTGTCCTTAGTTTTCACTTCTGAGCTTCTTTTCATAGCCTGGACAGTACTGGGCACCACCTCCTTTCTAGCAATTCTCTCTCTCTGGGTTCCCCTCAGCTTCACTGTTGTCATGGAATTATTAGCCTCTGCTCTGCTCTGTCCTCTCCCCTCTTAGAGTTCCCATTTATTCATGTGGCTTCAACTGTTGAGTTGAAATTTAAATCTGAATATCCTTCCTTGGAATCTCTCCTAATCATTAGTCCCCCCTCCAAACTTTCTACTGTTCACCTCCAATGATGTTGCATAATCATGCCTAACTAACTCAATACACTCTGAAAGTTGAACTTAGCATTTCCCCAGTTAACTCTACCTCCAAATATTTCCATTTTTCACTCTTTTTTGGTCTCCTAACTGAAAGTGTTTCCTCAGTGATTCCCTCTCATATTTTCACCAAGCAATTTTGGGATCTCTTCTGTTAAATTCTCTTCTATCTGCATTTTGTTTTGATTTTACATTGCCACATTCATTACTTATGCATCGACTTTTGCAATTATGTCCAGTCTTGATCCTCTTTCCCCTCCAGTTCACTTTTTTATACTAGTACAAAATTAGTCATCATAGAACCATGTTTTGAACAAGTCACCCCCTGCTGAACAACCACAAATGACTGAAATGACTGTTCATTGTCTGTCAGATAATGTGTAACCCCTTAGCCTGATACTCACATGATATTACCTATGACCCTCCCAACCATTATATTATTTTCTTTTCATTATCCCTTAATTTATTCCTTCAGTGCCTACCATGTGCCAGGCACAGAGCTACATATTGGCCATTTACTATTTCATTGTATTATCACAACAACCTGTCAAGGTTGATGCTAATGTTCCTTTTTGCAGATGAGAGAATTGAGACACCGCAAAATAAGGAAGTTGCAGCAGTCTCATGCACTGAACTCCACAGCTGTGGTCTTCACCTTGTCATCTGTGACATCAATAGTTTTGTCCTTATGGCTAAATATATAGCTCTATGTATGTGGCTAAACAAGCGTTTAATGAATTTAATATATTCAGATTTGCTGCAAACTTCTACTCCATTTCACATCATTTTTGCAACAATGCTCAGAGCAATAGCTTCACTAAGCTCATTAAATCACAATGTCAAGATTTTCTTCTTTTAAATGCTAATTTAGTCCCATCAAGTCCCCCACTTCTTATCATTAAAGGGACTATTAAGTAACAGACAATAGTGAGAACAGCAGTTTCATATTTTCTTTGTTAAATCAGGTACCAACCAAGGGACAGTCCCAGGTCTTGGTTGTGATCAACACTGAGCATTGTCAGACATGTGAAAGCTAGAGATGGAGACCAGCTTCAGAATCCTAACACAGGTGATAAAGGGCTGGTTCTCAGAGAGAAAACACTAGTTCCAATTGTTTTCCAATTGTTCTCTTATTTTAAACACAGAAAGACACGATTAAAACACATCAGTGGACCTTGTTAGTTCACAGCCCAAACATACACCCCACATCTTAACCAAAAGTACCTTCCCCAAATAGAATATGTATATTTAAACTGTTCATTGTACTTTTATATTTCTGTATAATTCAGTGTCTGATCTTGGGAAGCTTGAGACACTTAACTGGTAAGCCTGATGACCTAAGTACAGTATTAAGCTAATCATTTCTCAGTGTTACTCATTGAAGAAATCCTTGAGTGAGGACAGCTCTCCCTCAATAATGCAAACATGAATTAGGCACAGACTCTACTCTTGAGTAACTTAGGTCTAAGTAGACAAGAGAATCTCCTTGACCCCAAGGAGATGTTGGCAAGTGATACAAGAGAGGTCTTGATGCTTCCAAGAACATGGCATACAGATGACATGAGACTCACTTGCAAAGATCAGACAGCAGTTTCTGGAAATACCTTTTTAGGTACGTTGATTAACAAGAAGTATTTAGACATGCAGGTGGAAAGGCAAAAAAAAAAAAAAAAAGTGAGTCAGATCTCAGAGATGGGATCCCACATGGCATGTGCAAAGTAACAGACTGTTTAATTTGACCAGAGCATGGATTAAGCAGAAAGGTGAGATGGGAGAGAAAGGACCAAAGTAGCTAACACCTGAAGCCAAGTATTTAGAATTTAATCATCAATAGTGAAAAGTGGGGACTTTAAATCACAAAGTGATTTAAAGAAATTTGATAGAAAGAATTCTTTCCTACTCAAACATAAATAAGAAGCTGTATAACGTGTTAGCAAGCACAAGCTTGAGAAGCAGATAACCCGAGGACTTAGCCCAAGGCCTGCGTCATAGTAGGCATTCAGTAAAAGCATCATAGTTACTAATGTAACTAGTAACACTCTGGAGGATCAGAGGATGTTTGCATGGACATAAACAGGTAAGAAATAAGGAAGAGCAGAGATGAGAAGAATGGATAGGTTCCATTTTGGTTGGTGAGGTTGAAGATACTAGTGGGAGCCAGGTGGAGGTATTCACTAGATAACATGAGTGCAGGCCTGGATTTGGGGAGAAAGACTGGGGCCAGAAATCAAGAACTGAGACCCATCCACACAGGTGGGAGCTGACTGCACTGGATGAAGTGAGATGTCAGAGAGGTGACCAGAGGCTCAGGCATAGAGTCCTGGAGAAGACCTCATCATAGGGAACAGAGGAAGGGAGCAAGCCTGAGAAGGACCAATAGAGATGGGGAAGGAAAACCCAAAGAGCTCATGGTACAGAAACCAAGGATGAGACAGGAGATTGACTTCTCAAAGGCCACACAGAGGTGGCAGCCAATGAGAGCTGAGGAGAGGCCTATGGCTACCATCACTCTTAAGCCAGACTGAGCCCAAAGAGAACTGTGAAACATTTGTTACTTGGATAAAGAGTATAGTCATAAGAAATATGTGAGAGAAGTAAATAAATTTAAATATTTAAACTAATGGACAACCTCTCCTAATTTTGAGAGGCTAGAAAAATAAAAGCATGATGCATTAGCCATTTCTGTACCAAGAACCTGCTTTGGCCAGAGCAATGCCCCAAGGATGAGTGCTTTGGGGTTCTACACCTGTCAATTCTTTCCTTTAAGAAATGAGATCCTTTGGAAGATCTCAAAGGTGATGGGTTTTTTGCAGAGAAGATTTTATAAAATGATGCTTACACACTCACTGATTTTTTTCTCACTGATTCACTTTACGTCTTGTTCACGTGACCCTAAATTAAGGATGTGATTATTTAGCATAAGTGAAGAGGAGAGGAAATCTATTCTTACTTTATTATCTTCATTTAAGAACTGTATCTAATGAGGATTAAACCAACAGGGAGGCTAATTTTGCTAAATTTCTGTTTACACCCTTATTTCCTGTATCACGTTCTACTCGTTGCCCCTCCCTACCATCCATCCCGCTAAATCAAGTCTGTCCTCTGTGATCAGCTTAGAGAAAAAAAGTTGGTATTTCTAAACTTTAGATCTCATTCAGATGTTGTTTTTGGTTTTAAATAAAGAAATAGCCCTGAGCACCTTGAACACTGCAAACTAAATTTTAAGAAAAAATATTAACAGGGTACTTTATTAGCACTTTATGAATCAGTGCTTTATGAATAACTTGAAAAGCGATGCTAAGTGCCTTACTTTCCTTCATTCATGCCTTTCTATGTCGTTTGACTTCTCTCAACCACTGTCAAAGGACCAAAAATACCCATTACATGGATCAGGCAGCATCACGCTCCTTCTCACCCAGACTGCATCCCTTTGACCCCCAGAAGCGCCACGCTGCCCCCTGGGACTGTAGGACTTCCACTCAGTGGTGAGAGCCAGCAGTCCCCACGGTGGGACGTGGACACATGTGTTCAGTATTGAGCAGGTTAGGAGCATGCAGACCAACCCCTGCCCCAGTTCCCCGAGAGGCCAACTCTCTCACTCTCCTGTCTTCAACCTGGTGACATCACTAGACACAGATGAAGACAAAACTTAAGCTATATGTTTATGTATAAATATGTGAGCAGTATTCTCTCACAATAAATGGATTTTATCTTCAATCCTAAGCTCCAGAATCTGATGTTGAGTTAAATTAAACAGATATTACATTAAGAACTTTTTCTAATTGAAAATTAATATGTATTTTCACCATAGAAAATTTGGAAACTGTGGCAAACACGCAGACTAAATTTAAAATCACTTTTACTTCCCGTATCTAAAAAGAACCACTGCTAACAGTGTTTTGATTTAGTCTTTATATATATAATATATATATTATATAAAGTACGCAATATATATATGAAGTTGAAACAATAAAATGTTAGCAGTGGTTCTCTTTATATATATGTAGTATATATACATATATGTATAAATAAATATCTATAACTATATTTTATAGTATGTATATATGCACAAACATGTCTTTGTCTGAAAATAGAATCATGTTTTACTTTATTATCAAATTTACCTTCTTATCAAATTTATCAAATTACTCTTTTCACTTAAAAATGTGAGCCTTTTTTTATTCAGCAAAGGATCAGCATCACTTTAACAACTCAGTCCTCGGTCACTGTGTCACCCTCTGTCTAACCAATCATATCAACAGCCATAATAATAGACTTCCCGCAGGGCAGACATTGTTCTCAGCACTTCACACGCATCATTTCACTTAAAGCTCAAAGCAGCACTATCCAGTTGCAGGTGGGGAAACTGAGATACAGGGTGGCCACTGGCCCAGTGTGACACAGATAATATGCACTAGGCTGTTGTGATACTGTGACACAACAGGAGATATGTGTTTGGTCTTTACCTCCAATTCCTGGCACAGAGTTCCTAAAACCCTTGTCATTTCATGAGTGGTGGGAACATTTTCTGTTCTAATGCGGTGACTCTGCGTGAGCCCCTGTATAGCTCCAGGATGTGGGCTGGTCACCAGAAAGACCAAGCTTTGATTAGAAGCCTGACCGCCCACCTCCTCATCCTCCAGGAAGGACAGAGGGGCTGGAGATTGAGTTAGTAATCAATAGTGCCTACCTGATGAAACCTCCATTAAAAAATCACTTAACTGACGAGGTGCAGAGAGCTTGTGGGTTGGTGAATACATCCACATGCAGGAAGGATGATGCACCCCAGAAGCTCCTGTGCTCAGACAGAAGCTCCTGTGCTCAGACACTTGGACCTCGCCCAGTGTACCTCCTCATCTGGCAGTTCATTATATCTTCAATTCTACCCTTTATAATAAACTGATAAATATAAGTAAAGTCTTTCCCTGAGTTCTGTGAGCCTTTATAGCAAATTACCAAACCTGAGGAAGGGGTTGGGGAACCCCGATTTATAGCCAGTTGGTCAGAATACAGGTGACAAACAGGGACCTGCAATTTGTTCTTGAAGTGGGTGCAGCCTTGTGGGTCCGGCCCTTCACCTGTGCTAGTTCTCAGTAGTTAGTGTCAGAATCAAACTAAATTGTAGGTTGCTATCCACAGAGAATTGGAGAATTGCTTGGTGTGGAAAACCTATACATTTGGCAGTTTTTCTTACAAAAATCCTAACACTATAGCTGTCCCCAATTTTTTACTAAAATTCATATAATGAGTATCTTTATGGACAAATACTCACGCATATCTGTGATTATTTTTCTACGATAACGTTTTTATAAGCGCAGTTGCTTATTTTAAAGACTTTGGCTGTGCATGTGCCCCATCCTGTTTTCAATTTTGTTGGCTGGTGGGGGAGATGTTCCTATTTCTGCTCTTCCTAATCCTATTATGCACCACAATAAACTCGTTTTTAGTCCAGTGGGAGCCCCTTCCCAGAGACTCAAGACTCCTTCTCTTCTTGAGCCTCTCAGGTGGACCACAGGAACTTCAGCACTGCTGTAGGTAAACAGCGTGAGGGGCTTTTATGGGGCTGGGGTGTTGCACCCCCTGAAAGCTGAACCTAGACCATCAGCAACACCACGTGCAAATGCACCATAGGAAGCTCCACCAGTTTGTGGGAAGGGCTTACCATCAAGGTCTGTCAGTGCCTTTATTTGAAGAGGTACTTGCCCCAGGGCAGCTGCTGACTGATGCATATGAATCCAGATCAATATGTAAACTAACGCGAAGTCTATTTTCATTCAAGCTCCAGCATAGAAGCACCTTTTCAATTTATAGTTCTGCTCAGCAACTCTATTTTTTTTCTTGTCCCATTTACTAGGAGCTTCCAAGTATAATGTGCTCAGCATTGAATTAAATCAATATCCACATTAACATTCTTTCAAAGGCAACAGCCCAACATCCAAAGCTCTCACTTCCTGTGACCTTGCTCTACATGCAAGCTTGGCATGTGCTTAGCACCATCTTTGCGATGGCCCTCGCCAGCGCAGGCTGGGCATCATCCCCCAGGTAATATCCAGGTTAATTAACCTTTAGGTGAAAATGCCGGGGATCCCTGTGACATTCACTTCCTTCCTGCTCATTATGTTCAGTCCCAAAAGCAGCAAGGAGCTGCAATAAATGCATTAATTAGGAAAATGATTAAATGCAGTGCCTCTATTACCTTGGCAGTTAATCTTCTCTGCAAGATGCCTGAAAAGTCACCCTCATGAGGAGGGCTTCTGCACAGGGGAGAGGAAGCTGCTTGAAGCCCTGGGCCCCCCACTCTCTTGCTAGAAGATGAACTCAAACTTCCATCAGGTAATTGCCACAAAGTGCCCAAAGGGAGTATGGGTTCACCTCTTCTCCCAAGCCACTCAGCTGAGGGAGCTCTTAGAAAAAGGCATGGGCATTGTCACCTTTGCCACCAGCAGAAAGTACAGACCCCATCCCACAGGTGGGGATGCTCAGTGGCTGTCTAGTGTCTCATGATGCTTGGATAAAAGGTTCCATGTGTGGCTTGAATGGAAATTAATAACAGTGCTCAGAGCTTGTAAGACGGAGCGGCATTTCTAAAGAGAAACAGAAAGGTGATTAGCGGACATACCCCTCTATCAAGGATACATGAGCAAAGCTAAACAGGATGATTCCTCATGCCCTGCTTCCCACCCCAGATGGGTGTGTTGGAGCCTGATCTGTTAATATCTTGCTCAACCAGGAACATTCATGGGGGTTGAGTTAACCTGCACTCACTGGATAAATGTCGGAGCACTCACACCCTCTTCTCTGGTCCAGGCCACCCTGGTGAGCCCCCAGGATGCTCTCCTTCCTTTCACTCACTTCCAAAACCCAACTCAGCCATCATCCACTCTTCCTGACTCTGCCAAGCTCCCTCCTCACCCACGGGCATTAATCTCTTCTCTCCTATGTCCTACTGACCTGCTTACGAACCACACTGCTGCACTCTCCCCAGTAAATCTAAATCCATCACATTCATGCCCGCATCCTCACACTCCAGAAGGCTGCCTACTGCGTAGTGGGTGCTCATGCATGTCTATAGAATCTGATTTAGAAGCATATATACGATATCTTCTGTAGAGATTTAACGAAAGAAAACCAGGTAAGCTACAGAGTCAATGTGCAATGTTAACTAAAACAAGTGAGGCTCTCTGACTACCTGGTGTGGGACAGAGGAGAGAAAGGAGACAAGGAACCAACGGCTGTTTCACAGCAAAGGTGCAGGACTCTTCCAGGAGAATCTTGAGCTCCAGTTCACGGCCAGCGAACTTCCTTATGCAATAACCCTCTGTCCCACTCCCTGCAAGGCCTCACAACTTTCTTTCCATACTAGCATCTGTATGACTTACTGAAAAAATACAACTAAAGCTCATGAAAAGTGAACTCCGAGAGTCCAGTATTTTGACATTTTCCACTTTCTATGAGGAAAGCAATTGTCAAATTATTAAAAATTAAAATATTACCCAAAGTGACAGAAAATCTCATTTCCTCAATCAGTTCTCAACATTCGCCTTTGACAGAACTGTTACAAGCCCTCGTTCCTTCCTGCTTGGTCCAACACTTTCTGCACACCCAGGCCTCTGTCCGGTGGGGCTGGGCTGTGTACAGGCTGAAAAGATAAAACTGCATTTCTCAAGGAATTCTGCAAGGGAACTCCAATTCTCAAGGCTGGTCTTCTCTTTAATTTGAATGAGGAAGTTGCTGACATACTTAACTATTTCCAGAGTAATTTGCTACTCTATTTGGAGAACAGTGTAAGGTCCCAGAATCCTCCAATCAGCTCCTTAAAAACTGAAGTTATTTCACTTTCAGTAAGCTCATCTACCTTGGACCTCACTTCTACTCTCATGGGAATTAAAAGTGATGTCATTTCTCTCTCTACTGGGGCCAGTCCAACCGGTGCACTTGAGAGTAGGAAACTCCCAGCCCTAAAAGCTGCCCTTGGCCTGTTATGGGTTGAGTCATATCCCTACAAAATTCACTGAGGTCTTCACACCCAGAGCCTCACATGGGAATAGGGTCCTTGTAGATGTGGTTAGTTAAATTTAGATGAGGTCGCAGTAGAGTACGGTGGGGTCCTAATCCAATATAACTGATGTACTTATGAAAAGGGGAATTTTGGACATGGAGACGTGCACACAAGGAGAGCACCAAGTGAACACGAAGGCAGAGGTCAGCATGATGTTTCTACAAGCCAAGAAACTCCAAAGGTTGCCGATAAACCACTAGAATCTAAGGGAGAAGCCTGGATCAGATCTTCCTGCACAGCCTCAGAAGGAACCAGCCCTGCGGACACCTTGGTTGCGGACTTTCAGCCTCCAGAACTGTGAGACAATAGAGTTGGGTTGTTTAAGCTGCTCTTTCTCTGGTGCTTTGTTACAGCTGCTCCAGCCCTTCCTGAGATCCCTAAATGCCTAAACCTGGCTTCTCCTATCCTCTTGCACCCGGTGCTGGCTTCCACGAGGAGACAGGAAGCAGTGCTTCCGTGTGTTTGCTGTGTCACTAGAGCATGGGGCTGACTTGTGAATGTGTCCTGAAGAGTCCCTGCAGAACAAGCTGCCACCCTGCAGGTTTAGCCAGGAAGTGCAGTGAGAGCTCAGAGACGGAAGACAACAGGAACCTGGGGATAAGAACCGTGCCCCGCATCCTTGTCCCACCTCCCTCCATGGAGACTGAGGATGGAAACCCAGGACGAGCGAACATGCTGGTCCAGGATGCAGGTCAGTATGGACACAGAGCTGGTGGGGGCGGGTCCCTTGGTCGCTGGCATCATCAGTACTAATGCTCACCCTTCCTGCAACTGCAGTGCCAATGAGTGCCTGAGACTGCCTTCTGTCTGGCAGATCTCAAGCCTCATCTCAGCTCTGCTTAGTGAAGACCTGGCAGCTCCAACCCCTTTGGGAAGTTCAAGCGCCCAGGCGATGCAGCAGCTAGGATCCCAGTGCACCTGCCCCTTGGAGCCTCCAAAGCGTGAGGTGGGGCATTGCGTCTGCAAGGGCCAGAGGTGAGCACGGCCATCTGGCCACCTGTCCCCACCATGGAACCTCGCAGCCACAAGGAGCAGGCTGGGAGTGTCTGCCGTCAGGGGTGAGAGAAAGAGCAACACCTCCCCATCCCGTCAGACCACCCAGCAGAGCTGCCTCTGGACCCCAGGCCAAGCCTTCAGGCCAGTCCCCTCTTCCTCCACGATGGCCCAGCACCCAACTCCAAAGCTGTCTTGTCTTTATTCCAGAACCAGTTCACTGGCAACAGGAGACCCTCAGGACTGTATCCTCCATAAATTCCATGTTGAGAGTCGGGTTGAAGCATCTTGAGATGGAGAACAAGGGTGTCAGGGAGAGAAGGAGCTGACGTAGACTGTCCCAGCAGGGAGCTGTCCCCAGACGGCCCTGTGCAGCCAACCCTCCCGCCACCCGGCCCACCACAGCTCACAGCCAAGAGAAGGGCGTGCTTCTGCCTTTGACCTTCACTTTCCTGGCCCCAAATCTCACTGCTCGGACATCCTCTCGGGAAATATTTCTACCCTGGAACTCACCAGAGTGGGAACTTCCCGGGCCCCACCTCCCATCGCGCTAAACCAATGAAAGTATTTCAAAAGAGGGTTATTTTTGAACGCATAGGGAACGTCCAGAGTTCACATCTGCAGCCTCAGAGTGATGGTGTTGATACCACAAGGTGCTGGCATGGAGCCCCCATGGGGCCATTGAGCTGCTGTGCCCTGAGCTTGGAGAAAGGGATGGAAACCTTTTGACCCTACTCCAGGGTACAGGCATCCCCTCTTTCTGCTGTCTTGGCCCAGACAGTGCTACACCACCCATGATGTCTCCCCACCTCGGCTGGAGGACAGTGTGGGCTGCGAAGCACAGAAATGAGCTCCCTTAATCACTCTGCGCCACCGTGATGCTGCTCTGACGTCCCCGCATTGAGTTAACCTTGACACGGCACCATCTGCACATCACTTACCCTCTCCGCGTCCCTGTTCCTTCTACATCAGGGGATTCTCTTTGCAGCACACTCACCTGAAGCAAGCATCCCTTCATCCTGATATTCACACCTATGTATTTCTGACATCCTAATGACTCTTAAATATGCATAATCATTTCCAAGAAAGGCATTCCACACTTTTTAATCACTTGCATAAACTGACCAATTTTGAGAGCTCGCCCCTGGAAAGGGGCACAGGCGAGCTGTAAATTTAATTTGCTCTCACATCTGTTGTCATTGCAGTGGGGCCTCCTGGGCTCGGCGACGGTCCAGGACTCATATGTTCTAACTCCTCCTCTAACTCCTGTTTTTAATTATAAGCACTTCCACCAAAATGAATCACCTTTCAGAATTCCAGCCAGGGAAGCAATTTTTCCCTACTTAGCTAAACTGGACCAAAGCACATTCGGCCAAGAAATCAGGAGGCTCAGAACAAACCCATTTCCAGAGCAGTCCGTGTCCGCTGCTGTCAGTTTATGTGCTCACATCAGGGAGGGCTGGGGACGTTCTGGGATTCTGACCAGCGTTGCCAAAATTTTCACACGAAAAGTCTGTCAAAGGTCAAGGTGCATGTCAGTTTCAGGGATCCAAATGCCCCCTAACCTTACACAGAGCCACCTGTTTGCTTAGAGGTCACCTCTTTGCTCCATACTTTTCCCTGTATTGTTCTGTAATTAGTTAGGTCAAGGAGTAAGTATTCTTAAGAAACAAGGCTGTGGGTTCAAACTGGGTAGCTTGGCTTGTTCCTGAGGCCCCTGTTCCAGCCCAGACAAACCTCAGTCGGTGTGATGCTACATGGCTAATGCCCATCGGGAGAGAAAAAGGATACGTGATTCTGGGGACTTTATAATGGCTGGGGGTCCCAAGGCAGATGCTCCAGGGAAAATCCAGGTGGAGGTGACATTCAAGAAGAGGATGAAAATGGAGGTGGGCAAGGGAGGGGTTGACAGAGCGATGAGAAAAATCGTGGGATCAAGTCGTCTTTGATATTAGAACTCTGCTGTAAAAAGCAGTCCATGCAGCCGTTTCATTCACCTGACAAAAGTCAGGGTTGCTGATGGACACAGGCAAAACAGGTCTCGGCCAAGACACAGAAGGACTTGGTGCAGCTCCTGCCCAGGAGCTGAGCATGTATTTCCGTGTCCTGGACAGACTGCGTGGGTTGACTTTTTCTCCTACAAGCTGGTCAAAAGCAAGTAGAATAACCCTGTGTATCACGTGTGTGGACTTCAATCCTCCTCGTGACCTTGGGAGGTAGGAACCATGAATATTTTCTGGGGCCAGACGAGGAGCCTCAGCTCCCAGAGGGCTTTGTCACCCAGTGACCCCACCTGTGACCCCACCAGTGACAAAACCCTTTCCACATCCCGGTCCAGGATCTTGGGCTCTCTGAACATCAGCGTACGGAGTCTGCGAGCCTGCCTCATGCCACAGGTGCTGTTCTGAGCATCCGCATTTAGGGGGGCTCTGAGGGTTTCCCAGGAACTTTCCTAGGTCCCAGGGCTAGGATTTGGCCCTGGACCCTGACTCCATCCAGGCTCTTAGCCACCCGTCTCCCCTTGTCACAGCAGCAAGATTGCTCTTTTTGAACCACACGGACCCAGACAGACATGGCTCAGAGGCAGCTCAAGCATCACAACCCAAACACAAGACAAGAAAGTAGGTCTCTCACCACTGGCTGCATTGCCACCACCTCCCTGGCCTCCCGAGTGTGCCCAGGGCAGAGCAATGGGCGTCCACACCTGCCCTGGAGGGACACTCAGCTACACCCTTGGTGGCTCCTGGCGACTCCAGCCCCCTGACCCGGTGTCAGAGAGTCCCGGATCTGGCATGCGGCCCAGTCTAAGCTGTAGGAGCCCCTCGAAGCACCAGCCAGGGTGGCGCGAGTGGGCAGGCAGGACACCACCGCCGCAGGGAAGAGCTAGAGCAGCAGCTGCCCGTGTGGCCCCGGTCAGCATCCTCTCAGGCAAGGCACACGCCTCCGCAGCACATGTCCTGGGCGTGGACGCTGCACTGCAGTTCTTTGCCTTTGGCTGAGAAACTGGCCAATGTGTCTTTGTGGGGAGAAGCAGGGCCGTTTCTCAGTAGAAAAGGGCTCTTTCCTCTCCCACATGGTGGGAGGTCCTGGGGTCCTCCCATTTGCCTGGTGTTTCTCCCTGTGCTGTCTCCAGATTGGGCTGGTGGGCTTTAGCAGCAGGAGGACAAGCCCTCCAGGCCCTGTACTCGGGGGGCTCCACGAGGGCCTCCTATGGCCACCTACTCTTAGCAGAATGAGGAGGCCATGGGGCCTAGGGGATGGGCCCACCGGGAGCCTGTGCACATCCTTCTAGAACATCCTGCAGAGCCCAGAGCCCAGAGTTCCTCTCCCAAGCGGCCCCACATCCCTTTCCCCCCAGGCGTTCTCCTAGCTCTGTGTCCCCAGTCAAGCTCAGCGCCCAGTGTGAATCCCCGGCAGGGCATGCAGGAAGGGATGGATGGACGGAGCACAGACCCTGGGCTAGGTGGCCCCGGGCATGAGCAAGGCCCCAGGGGCTGTGAGGACCGAGGTGGGCTCGGAGCCGGGCTGCGCGCCTAGGGCCATGCTCCCCATCCTGGAGCATCTGAGAATCCTGTATTCAGACCAGCCTTCCATCCAGGTCCCTGGAAAGGCACAGTTGCCCGCGGGAGTTACAATCTTCACTGACAACCGGCCTGGGCAAAGGGCGCTCCTCAGCAGTGCCCGGGGTCCTGAGTGCTGGCCTGTCCTGCCCACGTCCAGTAAGTTCCCCACCATGTCCTGTGAGGTTTGTAAAGCAGTCAGAGTCCCAGGTTCCACCCAGAATGGACATTTTCCTGTAGTTCTGTCAGAAGGAAGCTCACTCCGGAACTCCTGTTCAGGTGCCTGAGGGGACCCCGGTGTTTTGTATGGTGCAAGGGGGTGATTTTTTTTCTCTCAGAACCCAACTTCGAGGGTTAGGAAAGAGAAAGGTGCTTTTAGAGGAGAGTTTGATGCTCCCACAGAGCCAGAATCCTGACAGAAAGCAGCAGCCCAGCTCCACCTCCACCTCCCTTCACATTTACAATCCTTCATTCATGCTTCTTGCCCTGCAGGGCCCCTGGGAGCTCATGGAGAGGTGGTGAGACCGCAGGGGCAGCAGCAGCGCTGGTTGGCAGTAGGGCCCACGAGGCCTCTGGCAGAGGAAGGACTTGGGGTGGGTTTTAGGGGTGTGGGGTTTGGCCGTGTGCATGGATGGAAGGTGAGAAGGCCTTCCAGAGGCAGCTCTGGGTAATAATGGGCTGAGTGCACGGAACAGGCAGGAAGTGATTGAAGACAGAGAACTTCTGATCCAGGCTGTTATGGATAAACGTGGGCTATGACTGCAAGCGTTCATGGAGGCAGATGGGGAGGGCTCTGGAGACCCCTGATGGTTCTGGACTCTCCGAGGCCGTGGAGCGAGGGCACTGCCTGACGGGAGCGGTATTTCCTACGTAAGACGCCCTTGTCCCTGTCACCTTTACAGGGTGTGGACCAGGAGGCGGGTGCTGAGATGTGAGGAGCAAGGGGGGGCCGGTGCGCACAGGGGCTGGGGGCCACGGCAGCACGCCCTTCACACGTGGCACTTATCGCCTCCTCACAGTAAGTCCACAAGCGTGTGCTTGACTCCCACACAGAGACGAGGACACAGACGAGTATAAAGGTCAAATAATTTGCCAGGAAAAGCACAGGTAACACACCAGGATTTGTGCTTGGGTCTGACTCCAAAGACCATGTCCTATCCATTACATCATAGTGAGGTATTAGAAATTAAAAACAAAACAAAACACATAAATCCATACAGCTTGGTGATGTATTAACATAGGAGGGAAAAAAAAGAGAAAAAAGAAAAGAAAAATGTCTTAAGTTTGAATAATCACTCCATGTATAAAGCCAGGGAAGTTCAGGGTGGGGATTTATTTGGGGAAAAGATCGTAAGCTGGGTATTAAGCGTGTGGGCTTCTTGACGAAACAGGAGCATCTGAGGTGGAGTGGCCAGGATGGAGTTCAGGGCTCGTCTCTACCCCTTAGGAAGGAAACCATGTCGGGGCCGGGGGCTGCATGCTGGAGACGGGGGGTCACAGAGGTTAAGGGTGCAGATCTCCGCAGAGAAGCGCTGCCAGGGTCAACGACACAAGGGAAGATAAAGTTTCCGGAAAGAGGAACGGGTCCGTTGTATCGAGTGCCTCAGAGTTCAGGAAAATTTTAAAAGAATGTTCTTAATTGGTGATTTTTCTTTTCTCTGAGTAGAAAGAATCCTTGACCACCAAAAAAAAAAAAAAGGTAATTTAAAAAGGATTTGTATATCACGGAGAAAATCAACAAAGCCAAAGTTGGTTCCCAATATTATATCTGTAAATACTCCCCCTCCGCAAGCGGGGCTTAGCCCCCGCCCTAACTGCCCTTCTTGAGTGTGGGCTGCACTTAGTGACTCACCTCCAAAGACAGAGGATGGACAGGGAGAAATCAGGTGTGAAGGGTCTCCTCCGTGCCCTTATCTTTGGGGAGGCCCCCATTCCACAGATGAGTCATCAGTGGCCAAGTCTGGTGGGTGGGCTGAGGCCATGTGTGTCTTCAGGTGGGACCCCTTTACAGGAACTCACTCCTTCCCTCAGCCCTAGGTCTCTGGAGCATGTCCTAGGGCTGGGTGTCTCCAGGGACTGATGGACAGGCAGACCAACATCACTTTCACTGAACTAAGACCAACCCAACGCATACATTCCAATAAAAACACAGATGACCAGAAAGTGACGCCTGGCTGCTGGCAGAGTTCTGACCCCTGAAAGAGTGAAACCAAATAAGTCTTGGCAGCATTCGCAGCGTGTGAAGAAATTTCACCTCTTAATGGATCGCACTACGTTTCCTCCTGTCGTGGTCAACTGCAATGATGCTAGGAAATAATAAGCGGCCCCATCACCTCCACTTGCCATCCTGTCGCCAGCTTTTTTTTTTTTTTTTTACCGATACTGGGTTCAACTCTACAAATTCCAGGGACCCTTGTACAAATGGCTTTAAAATGCCTCATCCACAACTGAGCTGCAGCCTTCCTTTCTGAGTGTCCCATATCATCTGTTCATCCTACATGTGGAGCCACAAAAAGTGCTGCCAGCCTGATTTCTCAGACCTCTGTCTCTCTCTGCCCAGGAAAGAGGACTTGCGGATGGATAGGTTTCCATCAGGTCCGGTAAGCTGAAGAGGAATCAGCAAGCTTATCAGGGGGGAGGTCTCGAGTGGGCACGTTTGCCTGTGTCTGTGTCAAGGAAATGACACCCAGAGGACACCCCTTTCCGATGCCATTTCTTCAGCAAGGAAGAGATCACAGCAAATGATGTTTTGAGTTCTTCCAGCTCTTCCACTTCTTTGAGGTGCGGCAGAGTCCACAAGAGGCATGGCTAGAGCCCAAATCTTTAGTCCAGGGGGTCCCAGGAAGGAAGGATCTTGAGAAAACTGAGACAGAAGATGAAGATGTTTCAATAGCCTCCATACCCACTGCAGGATTCCTCTGGAAGCAACAACTTCTATGGTTCTAAAACAGCTCACTAGTTACACTATTCATTTAAGCAAACTTTTCCTAGATTTGTCTGATCATGAAAATCTCCTGGAAAAGTTTTTAAATTCAGAATCCGAGGCCCTCACATGAAAGATTCTGATTCAGTCTTTAATCATCACATGGAATCACGTGATCACAAGAGTTTGGAAATTTAAGTCTTGGTTTTTGTATTTGGAGCGATGGCTATTATGCTGAAGACTTTGCTGAGGATTATTTTCCATATTCCGATCACTATCGAGTAGTACCAAGAGCAATAGAGGACAACACAGAATCACATCCCTTCCTATCGCCCACCGTTTGTAAAGGATGCTGCCTGACCCTAGATGCCGTGCACAGGCATCCCGGAGGACGTGGGTCGGGGGGAATGCAGTGATGCAGGAATGGCCAGAGTGGAAAGGAGAGGCGGACAAAAGCATAGAAGCATCAGAAAAGGGGCTCACGGTCCCCCCAAAGGGCTGTGGGATCCCCCGCCTGCTCACCCATAGCACCAACTCTAACCCATCATCCTGCTTAATCTTCTCAGGAGATGGTCTTCTTTGTGAGGGATGGTCTAATGGGATCAGTGATTCGGAAGCCTCTTGTCTAGTAATAATTACCTGTCTCTATCTTATCCTGATTCATTCAGATATGTTTATCACACTGCTCCTCTGTGCTGAGCCAAAACTGGGAAAAAATGGTGAACAAAATGTCCTTTGAGCTTGAGCTCATGGATCTTCTATTCCAACAGGGGAGTGTTCATTGAGCAAACCTCGATGTATAACTAAGACCATAATGAAAGCTGGGAGGGTCAGTGTACCAGAGGTCCTAACTAAGGAGGCTCCAAAATCCCAGTATGAACCTGAGAGGATGGGGTGGAGCCTTCCAGGCAAGGAAACCCACCCCACTGGAAAGTTTTTAAGCAATAGCCATTACTTTTCAAGATTCAACACTGCACATTAGCACTAGCATTTGTGTTTGGGGTGGAGGGTTGGGTCGGGGATGGGTATGAGCCCTGTTTTACAATTCTCTTCCTTACATCACACCAACTTTGAAGCCCTTTCCCTCACCTAAGGACATCCCAGTCTCTGGCTTTGCAGGGCTGAGGGCTCCCCAGAGACTATTCTTTCCACAATTGAATGGCCTTGGCACCCTTGTTGAAAATCAATTGGCCATAAATGTATGTGTTTATTTCTAGATTCTCAATTCTATTCCATTGGTCTGTCTATCTATCTATCTATCTATCTATCTATCTATCTATCTATCTATGTATCCCTTTATATATATATATATATCTTTATGCCAGTACCATTACATTTTGATTACTGTAGCTGCATATATTGTTTTTTTAACCCTTTGGTTTTACTTAATAAACAGAATAATTTCTGAAATACTATATATTTTTCTATAACATCATGATAAGTCAACCTTGTCATGTTTAGGTTGTCCATATTTCTTTATTATCAAGAGCATCATAATAAATACACTTGTAGTTTAATGAATGAAATAACACAGTTATTTCTCAGAATTACTTTCTAGAAGTAGAATCACTGAATGCAAGGGTATGCAAAATTCCCAGACTTTGGGTAGCTATTACCAAATTCCATTCCAGAAATCTCTGCCAGTTTATCCTCTTTCTAAACTAGAAGAGCCAGCTCTGTTCCTGTACTCCACTATATTTTCACCCCAATCAGACTCCAAGGATAGGTATCTCTTTTCTTCCATCTTCAAATTTGTTGAATACCAACTCTCCTTCTTTTCACAGTCTTAAAATTAATTTCAAATTGGAAAGTATAACACTCCCTTTTTCCTTCTTTGGCCCAGAGATTAAAAAGGCCAGCTCCCTTTAAAAAGCCTGAAAACCCCATTCCTCATGTGATGATCCAGCAAGGACTGAACTGCAACACGATTGACTCTTGGCTATTGATTACACTGATCACAACTGAAATGATGGTTGGCATCCTGCATCCCAACTGAGCAATATCATCGGTCAGTAATAGCCTGTAGAATAGAGATTATGGATTAGTAATGAGTGGTCAAAACTATTTAGCATAAATAAAATGACTAATCTCAACTGAATTATTCTGGTACACAAGCTCTCTCAAGCCCATGGGTCAGGAATGGCACAACAGCGAGGAAGAATGTCTCATTTGACACAGTAGACAGCCCTGCCTCTCTGCACCTCTGAGAAAACACAATTCTGGAAATTCCTCCTCTGTGGCTGCACATCATCAAAGCCGCATGGGCTGCGAAGATTTACTGAGATGGAAACAGCTTCCTTTGTCAAAGAACTCAGAGCAATGATTCTGAACAGCATGCGGAGAAAAAGAAAATCAGGGCTGGGGCAGCTGCTATGCAGAACGTGAAAAACAATAAAAAGTCTTAGCTTTAAATATCTCTGATTCTGGGATGCATGTTGCAGCTCAGAGGAGGCCAACAAACTTTCCTCACCAAGGTCTTTTCACTGACTAGAAACACTTTAAAATATTCCTTTTTTTAAGCATTAAGGTACAAAAGAGTAAAAGTGCCAAAACTTCTTATGTACTTGAGTCATGAACAACTCCAAAGAAGAAATTAACCAAGGTTGGACTGAGCATGGAGACTACACTTCTAGCAAGGCTGCCACCACTCCCCAGCCCAACATCTGCACAGACATCACCAATCAATAAGCGAGCACCTTCTCAGTGAACCAGTCCTTCTCCACAGAGCTCCAGGAAGCCAGAGCCGCCATTCTGAGTGGACACATGAGAAGAAGCCAGTTGGCCATGTCAAGGCTAGATGTTGCCCTCTCCAGGTCACACAAGATTGAATCTCTCCTTTTCTCCTTGTCCTTGTCTCTCTCTCCTCATATCCATTCCTTACAAAGGAATACATGAGAATGAGAGAGAAGATGACGGCAGAGCTGCATATCTTAGTATATCTTCTTGTCATGATTATCCTGCTGGGTGTCCAGGCGGGGATACGCTCAGTAGGCATATCTGAAGGGAAACTTTCCATCCAGAAGAAGGACCATCCATTTGAGTCACGTGGGCACTTTCACTTGAGGGGCATTTGTTCAAGCCACCAGTACCAGGGTACCAGGGGCATCATTCAGTACCAGGGACATTTCAGAGTGCAGAGGTTCTGGAGTTTACATTTATTTCCATGTACTTTAAAGAATATCACACAAAACAGATGAGAGACTGGAAGTAAGCAGAAATTTAAAAGATGCTAGAAGCAAGTAAGATAATGAAAACGTGCTAGACAGAGTAATAGGAGAAGTGGTCTCTGATGAGCTCAGAAAACAAGGTAGGTACAGAGAAATAGAGACACGACTTTCCATTTGTACTTTCACCTCACAAAGCACTTTAAAAATCGTCTCACACTCTCGTATCAATGCCTCAGGGGCAGGTAGCATCAGCCCTCCTTGTCAGGTGAAGCAATGAGGAGAGACCCACCCTGAGGTCTGAACAAGGTCACAGAGCTCATTAGGGGCAGGTCTCTGACTCCTGTTGGCTCATCAGCTAAAAAGACAAAAGTACAAGAAAGCACCCAAATTGGAAGCAGAGCGGAAGGGAGTAGGTAGAATGGCTTGGAGCAGAGGCAGTGTTTAAACATGGAAGGAAACAAATTGGGAAGAACCTCTGAACAGAGGGAAAAAAGACACGTTGGGATAGGAACAGGTCTTCATTCTGTAAGTTAACGACACGGCTCTGTGGATGTTAGGAAAATGACAGCTGGAGGAGGGAAACAGTTTAGAGTAAGCTGGTTGAAGACACAGAAGACAAAGTTCAGAAGGAACACTGCAAACACGACCGGTGATGGGGAAACTTCTAACGGAACACATGGAAAACATAGCTTTACAGAGGACAACAGTGCTGTTTCAACATGGAAAACACCACCAGAGGGAAACCAAGGCAGCGGTGACTCACACATCCAGGACTTCTTTGATGAAACTTTTTAATAGTTTGTGTTAAAAGAGTCTGCTAGTACATCTTATTTACCTATTTGACATTTATCCTCCAAGAACATTTTGAGCCAAGGACATGAAAGTTAATCCAAGGGCTTCCATATAGAACTATCTGATTGGCCATGACCAGCTACTTCTAGTATTTTTATTATAGGGGTTTGCATTCACAAAACATGGTGATTCATTTTCCTTGGAGAAATATCAGAAGAGGGTAGCTTTTAGTAGCCATTAATCCTTGTGACCTCATTCACTATCTCTTCAAAGCGGGCAAAAAACAGAAACAGATTTCAAATGGAAGCTCTTGTAATGAGCAGTGACAGACAGGCAATTTGGGTGTAATGATCCCTGAGTCTGTAATCAGCCACTTGGTTAAAAAGTGTCCCCTGATAAAACAGCCCTCAGAACCTAAACAAACACATGTCTCACCTGGTATGGCTTTCTCTGTCCAGAAAACCCTTCTCTACCTGTAATTTCCTGGTGCTTTATCTGTCCCCTCCTTCCCACCAAGAAAAAGGCTTAGAGGTCTTGGAAATAATGAGTCTATTTATTTTCTCTGCCCCAGTGGTCCTCAAGCACAGTGATTCTGCCCCCCTGGGGACATTTAGCAAAGTCTGGAGACACTTGATTATCATGATGGAAAAGGCAGAGTGGTGCTATTTGCATCTAATGGACAGAGGCCAGGGATGCAGCTCACCATCTTACAATGCGTGGCCCCTAGGACAATAATCTGGGCCACAAAGTCAATAGAGCAGAGGCTGAGAAATCATGACTAACTGAAAGTTATGAATAAATCAGAGCCATCCTCTGCCACCTCTGAAACAGGAACTGGTTCGCACTCAAATCCTGGGGTCTGTCTTCCTTCTCACAGATACAGGATTCCAATACGCATGTGTGTAAACATGGGTATGTGTAGGTGCTGCCCTGTTGCTGTCTCATCTACTGATGAAGCACTGTCTTCATGTTCAAGGGGGTAATTACACAGAGATGTGAAGCATGGGTGGCTCCAGAATGTGTGAATGCAGGGGGGTGGGGGCGAGAGGGACACACTGCAGAGAGTTAACTTCATCAGAGTCACGCGTGTCAATTTTTCAGCATGAATTCCAAAGGCTGACATTCCTATCTACATCTTACATTCCAAAGTCCCAAAGTCTTGCATGACTTTATAGAAGTCAGTTACCTTCTGGATGCCTTACCCTGTCCTGACAGTCAAGAGGGAAAATGAAGGTCATTCTTTAATTCTAGACAAGAGGCTACAGAGAAAAAGGAGTCTAGTATGAATCTAGAATAAGAATGAGTTGTGTAATTTTTTAAATTTGTGGCAAAAGCAACAAAGAAAAAAAAGCCTTTACAAAACCTGCCTATCGCAATAACCAAAAGGTGGAAACAACACAAGTATTCATCAAATAACTGATGGATGGATAAACAAACTCAGTAAATCCATTTAATTTGGCCATAAAAGGAATGAAGCACTAAAATATGCTACAACATGGATGAGTTTTGAAAATATTATGCTAAGTGGAAGAAACCAGACACAAAGGGTCACGTTATGTAATTTCACATATACAAGATGTCCAGAATAAGCAAATCTATTGAGATAGAAATATGTTAGTGATTGCCAGGGGTACAGGGTCTCCACTGAGGTGATGCAAATGTTCTGGAACTGGATAGAGGTGATGATTGTACAACATTGTGAATGTACTAAAAGCCACTAAAATGTATACTTTCAAGTTGCTTACACTGTGAATTTCATATTATATGAATTTTATCACAATTTCAAAAAAAAATGTTTTTGGGACCTTCACTGGGGAAATCTGATGAAATGAGTTCCTTTGAATGGAAAGGAAGTTAGGTTTGAAAAAACATGCAGTATCTATTGACTTACGAAAAATAAAGCCAAACAAACAGCAAAAATTATCAATACACCAGGTGTTTGTGGATGGTAAATTAAATAGCTCATTCCCCTTGGCACTGGGCTGCACGATTCTAGGACAGGATAAATGAATACACGACACTGAACATAAGTCATTCCCTGATCATTAGTCAGGTGTATTGTTCTGCCATTCCCATGCTTAATTGTTCTATGCAGCTTCATTTCATTGTGACTCAGAGAGAGTTGAGCGTCATCAAGGTCAATGCCAGCCTTTGGCACAGGCTGCCTGTCCCTCAGGACTCTGAGCTCCTCCTCCCAAAGCATATCTCCACCACTGGCATCTATGGGTCCCCAACCCTGGAGACAAAACCTTGTCTTTAGGGGGTCTCAGGGAGGAGACAGAGTGTCATGAGATGTCATCTGTGAAGTCTGCATGACACTTAGCAAAGTGAACAAGATCTGGGACGAGTGACCAGCAGCTGAGTTACCCAAACCACAGTGTGCTTCCTACAAAGGCTGGGGTCAAGCTGGGGAGCCCTGAAGCCTTGCACAGACTGAGGACAAGAAGGAAAAGACACAACCATTCTAAAGTAGGTGGTTTTAAACAAAAAAAAGTAGGGGTGGGCTAGGAAGGATTTCCGATGAGGGGTGGTGGAGCTCTGACCATCCGCTTCATTGGTTCCCCCTGTGCGCAGGCTGCACCCTGACCTCAGCCCCATCCTCCTGTGGTTGGCTCTTGACCTTTGCCCACGCACTCCAACACCTCCTTTCTTTTCCATTGCCGCCAGGAAGGGCAGACTTGAGGCTTCCAGAATGTTCCAGCTACTTGTCAATCCCATGATCAAATTCATAGGGTCAGAGGCACTGCAGAGATGGAAACATCCCACCCAAGGCGTTCTTTGCAAAGGAGGACAGGCGTGTCCAGACAGTCAGACTTTGGACCCAGTCGCTCCTACTCATTTCTATCCCTTAACTGCACGCAGATATATTCTTGGCGTTTGGCAGTGTTAGAAGATAAACTGAAGCATCTTAAAAAATGTGAGAGTTTGAGCAAAAAAGGATTCAAATCAGGCAACATCCAATCCAGAAGAAAGAAAGGAGCTCAGAGGAGCTGTACAAAATGAAACACTTTTATAGGCACAAGGAATGGGGACAAGGAAGTTATTCTAGGCCAAAAAAAGCAGTTTGGTTATTGCCAGGTTACTTTCCTTGAGGGGATGGCAGGGTCCATCAGGCAGAGTCCTAACTAGCGCTGATCAGGAGATTCCTGATTGACTTGTTTAAGATACGTTTTCTGGGAGAGACAGAACTCTAATTAAATTGTCTTGGTTGGGGGCTTAGCATAAGCAACTCCATTTGGGGCCTGTTGTCTTGTTTTTAACAGCTGACTGGGGTATTTTCTTCCATGATTTGGAGCAGGGTTTAAAAATCACCATGGCCAATTTGAAGCTTTCTAACCATGAAGAAAAAAACAATTTCCCTTTTAAGATTGTTTTAGATACTAAAATGGGTTTTGTTTTCAATGTTCAAACAACAGCAGGAGGCTTTAATGAAACTGAAAAGAAAACCAAACCGACTAATATATAAAGTTCTGAAAACTGTAAATTTCTTTCTAGGTGCCCAAGATGTGCACCCCATGCTTGTCTGGAAACACATGGAGGGGATACAGAGGGCCACCCACTCCTCTAGGCTGTTCGGTGATCACACTATCACATAAACAAAGCCAAAGGCCTTCGTTTTATTAAATGCCTGGGCCTCTGTGCTTGAGAGAACACAGAGGTGGGCACTCACCTTACACACACTCTCCACTGTCTGTTCACACCCACACGCCCATGGGAAATCCCTCCCCATGTCTTGTTATTTCCTCCTTAGGAACCTGATCTATTTGCTTTTTTTTTTTTTAATTGTTATTTTATATTGAGGTATAGTTGATTAACAATGTTGTGTTAGTTTCAGGTGTACAGCAAAGTGGTTCAGTTATACATATACGTATAACCATTCTTTTTCAGATTCTTTTCCCATATAGGTTATTACAGAATATTAAGTAGATTTACCTGTGTTATACAGTAGGTCCTTGTTGGTTGTCTATTTTATATATAGTAGTACATATCTGTTAATCCCATTCTCCTAATTTATCCCTCCCTCTTTCCCCTTTGGTAACCATAAGTTTGTTTTCTACGTCTGTGGGTCTATTTCTGTTTTGTATAAGTCCGTTTGTATCATTTTTTTTAGATTCCACATATAAATGGTATCATATGATATTTGTCTTTCTCTGTCTGGCTTACTTCACTTAGTATGATAATCTCTAGGTCTATCCATGTTGCTGCAAGTGGCATTATTTCATTCTTTTTTATGGCTGAGTAGTATTCCATTGTATATATACACCACATCTTCTTTATCCATTCCTCTGGACATTTAAGTTGCTTCCATATCCTGGTATTGTGAATAGTGCTGCTACGAACATTCAGTTCTCTCCTGGTAGAGCCAGGGTCAAAGGAGTTCCCCCAGGTTGAGGATGGGACCATGCCAGTGCCCACAAGCAGGCCGTAGCAGGGGGGGATACAGTCACCTCCCACCAGGGCTCTCATCTCACTTGGATCTGATGGGAAGACGCATGCCAGGCAGACACGGGAAGAGAGAGGGAGGGGTTGGTGTGGAAGCCAGGGTTGCTTACAGATCCCAGGCTGCTCCTCGGCCTCCAGGGAGGGAGACAGGAGGGCTGCAAGGACTTGGGGTGCGGGGGGACATTGTGGGACATTTACACATTGGAAGACTCACTCAATATGTGTGCCTGTGTGTGTGGTACGCGTGCGTGCACCTATTTATATACATATAAACACAAAGATGAATATATAAAATACACAGCGTGCCCGTACCAGTCAGCGAGGACTGTCATACAAAGCACCACACACTGGGCGGCTTAAACAACAGAAATGTATTCTCTCACAGTCTGCAGGCTAGAAGTCCAAGGTCAAAGTGTCAGCAGAGCTGAGGCTGTGAAGAAGGATCTGCCCCAGACCTCTCCCCTGGCTTCTGGGTGTTTGCTGGCAATCTTTGCTCTTTCCTGGCTTCTAGAAGCATCACCCTGATCTATCTCTGCCTTCATCTTCACATGGCCTTCTCCTTGTGTGCATGTCTGTGTTCAAATAAGGACACCAATCATAATGGATTAGGGGCACACCTGCTCCAGGGTCACCTTCTCTTAACTAAATACATCTGCAAGGTCCCTATTTGCAAATAAGGGCACATTCTGAGTTCTGGAGGTTAGGACCACAACATATGAATTTGGAAGGAATGTAATTCAGCTCCTGACTATAAACACATATATGAGTGCAACACGTACTCAGACATATTCAGCCCACATCCTGTCTGATTTCTTTCTAAAAATCATATATTAATTTCCACTATGGGCACACACCTCTTCTGGGCCCTGTGTGGGTCCCTGTGCCATGTGGTGACAGGTACAAATGTCACAGGGAATGACAAACCTGGATTAATCCAGAACACACAGCTAACTCCTGGCTTTCTTCTTCATTGTCCTATGTCTGTGAGTAAAACTGTCCACTGGTCCAACCACCCATCAAGGGGTTTCTGCAACCCCAATAATTCTTTGACTCCATGGAAACAAGGGTTAGGAGAGATGATTTCTGGCATCAGAGGTTCCGGACATGCACCCCAACTCTACCATTAATTAATGTAAACAGAACCACTTTCCAACTTTGTGCCTTGATTTCTTCATCTAATACGATTTATGCATTGAATGGAATTCATTCATTCCGTTACACATTCACAAAGCTCTAATACACTCACTATGTGTCAGTTACTGTGCAAAACCCTGGACAGCAGAGAGAAAGGAGAGGCAGCCCGGGGGCCCCACTCCTCCACTCCCCTCCGTCTCCCAGGTCCAGTAATTCTGAGCTGGCAAAGCGGGAGCAACGGGTTTCTAACAATCTTGTCCTGCAGTGAACACGGCCACAGGCATCCTGCAAGCTTGCTGCTTTAAAGGCTGCAGATATTTCTTTCTATGCAGGAATTGATACATACAGCCCACCCTCTTCCAGGGACCTTGCAAAGAGACCAGATTCATGGGTTGCAGAGAGGAAGGACACAAAAACCTCCAGCCCGTTGGAATCTAATGGCCATGACTATGCTGGTTGTTCTCCCTTTGCTCCCCCATCACAAGGCCCTATGGGCTCTTTGGACAGGGCTCCCTTGTGCGCTGGCTTCCTTCTGGGTGTGGCCAGCAGGAGGCACCAGCAGGGGATTGGAGGGAAGGAGAGAGGACAGGCTCTCTCTCCTCCACTTCCTGTTCTAGGCCACATTTTCCAGCAGTGACTGGGTCCCTTCTTCACAGCTCCTGCTCAGCTCGGATAAAACCCTTTCCTCCTTTTTATCAAAGAACAAATTCTTCATGACACTTGTTAGAGATGGCGAGGCAGATTCACTCAGAGGGACTATGGCAATAGCTGTAGAAACTACACAACAGGGTTTTGCAGTAGCAGGGAGAGAGCTTGGGCTCAACTCTGAATATGATGAGGAAAAGTAGGAAGTTACAGCCAAGGAGGGATTCTGGCTAAACTGAGCTAACAGTATTCCTGAGGAAGGCAGGCTGGGGGATCCCCCATCACCTTGGGGATGGAGAGGGGGAGAGCCTGATCAGATAGACACCATGTTCAGACACAGAGGGTAGGGGATTCTGGATAAACCAACCTAGCAGGATTGTTACTAAAATTGGGTGATGTGAAGGTGGACACAAAAGTCCAAAGGTCACGGTGCAGTTGGGAAGAGGGCTCCGAGAACCCTAAGTAGAATTTAGTCAAAGAGAGACACTCTGCCACCTTGGCCCTCTGGATCTGGGAGAGGAACAGTAATCCTCCTTTGCTGTTTCCTTCAAACAAGGCTGCACTTCTGAGACCAGGCCTTTCCTTAAGTTCTCTTGAACCATCTGAGACTGATTCTATCTTCTGCTGAGACCCTGACGGACACAAGCCTTGAGTCCGGTCCAGAGCTGTGTGCATCACCGAGTCCTTGCAGTACCCAACACGATTTACAGTTTTGTTTCTGATGTTACCCTTCAACAGAAATCTCCCAAAGATCTCCTAACAACAGACAGAGCCCTCCTTCAAATTGGAGCCTGTGAAAGGTAGACGGACATTCCCCCTGATCTGCAACGTGCTTGCAAACCTCTCAAATGAGTGGCTTGTGAATAGGAAGGATGTATCACTGTCAGTTCTGCTATAGACACAAGTCTGCCCCTCACATCAGAGAACCCCAGCTGTAGAGAACAAAGTCAGATGAAATCAGACCATGAAGACAGCTGGAAATGTGGTTCCCAGCCAGAGTGAAGGTTCTGTGCATTCTTCCTCTGATGCATGTTGATTGCTTTCAAAGGCGGCTCCTCTGTTGCACACAGCGGTGCCCACACTTCCATTCTGAGCCTCTTTTTGTCACTGAGAACAATGCAAGCACCTGAGCTCACTACGAGGAGTGACCCATCTTTTCTTGCTGAAAGGGCCGACCAGGAGACTCAGGTTAGGTAAACCAGAATTGGGGAAGATGTGAATTTAGATGCTTGCTGGTTTTCTCACACCCAAAAAGTAAAATAACATCTTTCTTCTATTAATCTCTTTCTTTACTGATTCCAGAGACCAACAGCAGTAGAACCAGAATAAATACTTTGACTGTAGTTGTTCAAAAGCCACCTAATGGGGGTGCCTGAAGCCTGTATTTCATGGTCTGATGGCCTGGTGCTGAACCTTGAAATATACATTCTTAACAGGAGCTGACCAGGATCCAGTGTTTTTTCTTGTCTGTGTGGTCATCCCAACGCCCCTTCCGTCCCCGTCACTCATGTTCCCTGGGTGGCCTGTCTCGTTTTGCTGTACTTTCTGTAACTCAAAGTCAGGCATCTCCTTCTCCTGGTGACAGCTGCAGTGGTTGCCAGAACAAGACAGCACTTAGCCCCCAGCCTCCTGCAATACTGAGTGAGAATTGAGCCTGGAGAATTTATGCTGAGCATCTGAGAGACAAATCACCTTGAAAATAAAAACACGTAGAACTGCACTGAGGTTACTTCATGTTCTAGGAGTCAAATATGCAAGGCTGAACGATGAGTCTACTAAAGGAAAAAACTGTTTGTTCAAAGGAAGGCTTAAGTGAATAAAAGCCTCATGTTCTCAAGTCTAAGCACCCTGTTGGCTGGATACTATCTATCTGTCCACGTGCTGGAGTTTACCCTGCATTCATGTGTATATAATGTGTATTCATACAGTCAGGAGATGAAAGCATACCAGCTAATGTTGACCATCCTCAAGGATAAGGTGATAGATCAGGGGTCAGCAAACCATGGCCCATGAACCAAATCCATCCCACCTCCTGTTTTTGATTTGATTTGATTTGATTTTTAAATATTTTTGGGGTGGCTTGTATTATTAACCTATTTATTTATTTATTTATTTACTTACTTACTTACTTACTTATGGCCTCACCACGTGGCATGCAGGATCCTAGTTCCCCGACCAGGGATTGAGCCTGCATCCCCACAGTGGAGACACAGAGCCCTAACCACTGGACCAACTTGAAGTCCCCACCTCCTGTTTTTGTAAATAAAGTTTTATTGGAACACAGCTACTCGCCTGCATTTATATATTGTCTATGCTGCTTTCCCACTACAGCAGTGGTATCGAGTGGTTGTAACAGTCATATCTGAGCTTCAAGGAAGAAGGGGGTGTGCAATGGGGGCCAAGGCTCTGCAGAGTTTCTAGGGCAGCTGTGGACATGGGAGGAGAAGCCAGGTGGTCCCACGCAGTGTTTAAGGGGGTGACCATCTCCACGCTAACTTCACAGACCATTAACAGAAAACACAATTAAGTTGGCAGCACATCCAAGTGCCATGAACATTTTAGAGCAAAGAGATTGCAGCACTGAGTAAAAGCTGTCTTTTTGAACGTGACCACGGTGGTGGAGAAGGAGATTGGTGAGAAAGGACCTCAGCTTGGTGGGTAGATTTAATTACTTTCTCACACGTTATGTGCAAAATTCCTGTGAAACAGATTTCTCTAATATATGGTGAAGATATCGCTATACAGATGAGTTCCAGCTCCACTGATACCAGCTGAATCCTTCCCAAAGAAAACAACCAGGAGATCTGAGAAAATATTGTTGAAATGTATTTAAAGATGTCAGAAAACTAATACAGCAATAAAAAATTTACAGAACCAAGGTTTGAGAGAAAAATCAAAAAGTTAGCCTGGCATTTGAGACCATATTACCCTAAATGCTTTTCTTCAAGCTGAAATGAGCTGTAGAACATGCAGAGATGGGCAGAACCTTTGACAGATGCCCGGGGTGGGGACAGGACCTAGAATTGAGGACATCCCAGGCATGGAGGGCAGCTCTGCTAAATACCTCAGCATTGAGTCGGGATGTCAAAGGGAGTAAACCTAGGAATAAGGGTGAACCAGAAGTAGGTGGAACCTTGGAAAAAAACTGCAGTCAAGCTCTGAACTATGCTCATCCCTGAGAGAGACAAGGTAATCCCAGCTTTCTAACTCCCCTGGTCTAGTTACCTTCCAGAAGTAGACAAACTCCCAGTGTAGGAAGAGAGGTCATCCAGAGCCTCAAATTATCGCTATGACTTTTCAAATACAATGCCTGCACCCAGTGAAAAATTACCATTTATAGGGAGTCAAGAAAACATTATTTAAAACAAAGAGAAATAGTCGACTCATAAAGGATTCAGACACAGGCTTTAAAATGTCTTAATATGTTTAAGGAAATAAAGGTTAGACAGAAAATTTTTGTAAAGAGCTGGAAAATATTTTGGTATAGAATTTTATAGAGAACCAGAAACTGTTTTTAAAACCCAACTGGGCATTCTAGAGCTGAAAAACTACAATGACACCATGTTAATGTATTTAACACAAAATTATAAAAAGCTGAAGTTGGAAATTAGTAAACTGAAAGGTAAGTCAGAAAGAATTGTCCAGACAATGTAATAAAAACAATAGAAAGAACATAAGAGATACAGGGATGTGGTGAAATAGTCTAAACTACCTATAATTGAAGTCCCAGAAACACAAGAAAAATATAAAGAGGCAGAAGAAATAATGGCAATATGGTAATTTTACCATGGTAATAATGGTAATTTTCCAAAACTAATGAAATACACAAAGCAATATATTCAATAAGCTTTACAAACCCCAAACAGGATAAATGCAAAAACACTACACCTAGACCCAACACAGAAAAAATATTAAAAACAAAAGAGAAAGCAGGCAGAGAAAAAAGACAAATTACTTTCAAATTGTTATCGTAAGAGTTAAAGCTGACTGCTTGCCAGAAGTGATGGAATCCTGGAGAAAATAAAATTATATCTTCAAATAACAACAAAAACAAGAATTTAAATTCATGTTAATCCTAGAAAAATGTATCTCAAAAATGAAAGTGAAATGAAAACATCTTGAGACCAAAAAGGAGAGAATTTTCAACATGAGAACCACACTAATGGAAATGCTAAGGGCAGTTCTTCAAGTAGAAGAAAGAAGACTCCAGATGAAAACTGAAAGAAGAAACAAGAGTGCAAACTTAAACATGTGAATAAATCTAAGCAGAATCATCTGTACAAAATAATAATATTGTAGAATTCAAATCAAGGGCAACAGTAACACATGTGGTAGGAGGATGCTAGGTAGAGTGAAGGCATCCTAAATTTCCTGCATTGGGTGGAAATAAGTAAAAGGATTGATTTCTATTAGACTTTGTAAATCAAGGCTGCCTGTCGCATTCCCGAGGGTAATCACCGGTTTAAAAAGAGTACTCTCCTATGAAGCTAATACGGGTGGGGAATGTAATTGATTAATAAAAATTTAACCAGTCCAATAAAAAAGGCAATCTTGGGACTTTCCTGGTGGTCCAGTGGTTAAGAATCCAGCTTCCAATGCAGGCAATGCGGGTTGGATCCCTGGTCGGGGAATTAAAATCCCACATGCCGCGGGCCAACTAAGCCCGCGTGCTGCAATGAAAGACCCCGCATGCCGCAGCTAAGACCAAACGCAGCCAAATAAATAAATAAATATTTTTAAAAAGGAAAATAAAAAAGGCAATCTTAAGAAGAAAAACAAAAAAGAAAATCTTCTCTTCCAGACGTCAAGACTTATTATAAAGTTATAATTAAGACAAACTGGTAGTGACAGAAGGTTAAACAAAATGTTTAAAAAATGGAATAACATCTTTGGAAAACTGTTTTGCACTGGCAGATAATAGAGTCACTTGCTGGATAACAAAGTGGCACTGAGAGCAAGGGAGACACGATGGGCTTTTCAATAAATGAGCCCATTGGACAGCCATATGGAAAAGGTGAATTTTAACCCCTACTTCTCACAATACAATACAATTAATCCCAGGTGGTTATAGATACGCCTGTGAAATACAAAACAATAAAGATTCTGGAAAATAACATCGAAGAATATCTTCCTGACTGAGGAGTAGGAAAAGATAAAAATGAAAAGAGTGATAAAATGACATATGCTAAACTTAAGAAAGTGTATTCATCAAAGAGACATGACTAAGGAAGTAATATTATTGTATGAGCTTATTAGTGTATTATATTAGGTATGTTATTCACATCCTATCTAACTGCTGAAGACCTTGCATCCAGCACCCCTAAAGAACAACAAGAAAAAGACAGACAATCCTATGGAAAAAAAACAGGCAAGAGATTTAAACAGGCAATTTCACAAAATAACGTATCTAAATGGTTCATAAACACATGAAAATGCATCTAGTCTTATTAGTCATCTACAGAAATACACATTAAGACGACAGTGGAACACCATGACACACCCTCCAAAATAGGCGTGTCATGGATTGACAGTAACAAGCATGTTGCTTGGAAATGTTTGGCATCTTTTGAACAAATGCCTGCCCTACGTCTCAACCATGGTACTCTTTGGTTTGTACCCAAAGACATATATGAGAGTACTTGTGGCAGCCTTGTTCGTAATAGTCCCAAACTGGAAGCAACTCTAATATCCATCAATAGCAAATGTATAAATAAATGGTAGAATACTAATACTGATGAAACATCACAAAGCAACAAAAATGAACAAACTACAGCCACATACGACAACATGGCTGAATCTCACAAATATAAGTTGAATGAAAGACAAACAATAACAAAATAATTATACTATTGTATACAATCCCATGCAGATAAACTCAAAACCAGGCAAAACTGATCTAAGATGTTAAAGTCACATGGTGGTTAGTTGTGATTGGGAGGCAGCATGAATGGTACTTTTGGGTGCCTGGCAATTTTCTATATCTTGACCTAGACATTAGTACACAGGGGTATTCAACTGGTAACAATTCGTTGGCTGCACATTTATGATTTGTACCTTTTATGGACATGTGCTATATTTTACTTAAGAAGAGTAAATGTGTGCTTTCAAACGTCAAACTTGAAAGCACAAGAACTTTAAAATTTGATAGCTGAAGCTGGAAATAAGTTCCTTGGGAGCCTCTAACTTACCCTTTTGACCAGATTTTGATATGTAATTCAAAATAGGTTCTGTTTACAGTACCAGTATTTGGTACTCTAAAAGACACAAAAGTTTATGGAATAAATAAATAAATGGACCTTTGAACCTTTAACAACAACAAAAAAAGAATATGGCTATTCTTTGGGAGTAGAGGGCAGATCAACTCTGAAAAAACAAGTCCTTTATTAAGTCATCCCCTGAGGACTGATACCGAGCAGGACCTTGCGGGGCTCTTGGGCACAAAAGCCTTTCTGTGTCCCCCCATTTCTTGATTATAGGAAATGGGCTTCATTTAGCCTCCTTGACCTTCCTTGAGTTCCAAAGAGCAGGTTCAAACAGTTGCTAATCAGAGAAGGGAGGGGATGCAGAGACAAGGGAGGAACAGTCAAAAGAAACAATAGTGTAGCCTTGGGGCAGGGTCCTGGTTCCCCCTCAAGGGATACACACAACAATATCTTTGAGCTGTTCTACAGGTACTGAAACCCCACCAGGTGGGAGAAGTTAACTGTCTGCTGCCCACAATCACAGAGACCCCAGACCGGTTGGAACCAGAAGGTTGATGATGCTGACTCCCAATTACCTCACCACCAACCAATCAGAAGAGTGTCCATGAGCTGATCACGCTCTGTTTGAACCATGACTATAAGACTCCTCACTACTCCCTCCAGGTCGGGACACACAGTCTTGGGGGCATTAGCCCACTGTGGCCCCCTTTGCCTGGCAAAGCAACAAAGCTATTCTTTTCTGCTTAACCCAAAACTCTGTCTCTGAGATTTAATTCAGTGTCGAGGTACAGAGGTCAGATTCGGCTTCAGAACCTTGTAGATTGCAGAGCAGGTGTGTCTTTTGGCCCAGAGACCAGGGCCTGGTAAGAGGATCCCAGGTCCCTCATAAAGTTGGACTCTTTCTCTTGACCTCTGCCAGAGAAAGGTCATCTTGAACTATGATATGGATATATGTGAGACAAAAGTACATGGAATTTGAAATCAAAACACCTACAGTTTAGACTCAATGCAGCCATTAAACTAGGTCGTTTTTGTGGCATTTTAACAAAGAAGATCTAGAAGATAAAATATAGATTATTTTATTATTCTGTAAAGTAAGCATGAAACATTACAATTCCATGGCCTTTTTCATATAGATTTTAAATAAAATGTAGATGATTGTATAGTCATAACTCCCATTGGGGTTGGGAGTGAATGAACCACAGAAAACAAAGATCTGGTAAAGAATCAGGTGGGTCAAACTCTCCCTGGGAAGTTGCCCCAGACTAGGCATTTCTGAAATCTTGAGTGATTGAGGGGTCTTCAGAGAGAAAGCATAAGGAATCCCAGTACATCTTACAGCTCCAGGCTTCTCAGAACAAGTATGTAAAGCTGGTTCTGCTGGTATCTTCTGGAGAGTCAGTACTCTGAGCTTGGACATCTCTCTGTGGTCTGTCAGGAGAAGCTCTGTCCAGTTCAGGTAACATTAAAATCATCATCAGCAATGACTCCTACAGCAGTCCACATCCTCACCATTAACTCTGAGAGAGCCCATCTAATCTTGGATGGCATAAAACACTGTGATATTCCTGGCAAAGGCTGGTATATTAAGCCCTTTTCATCTGCTCTCACCCTTCTCTAAACATTTTTGTCTTCAATCTCAACCTCTACACCTCATAGGGTCATGTGATGGATGACACCCTGACTTCAATATCACACGTGTGAGGATAGGTCCATGTGAAGGCCCTTCCAAGAATCCATAGCATAGCTTTTCCAAAAGAATTACCCCAAACAAGAGAAGTAAGACTCCATTAAGGAGAGTTTCCAAGTTGACCAAATCAGGCTAATAATAGGAACTACATCCTAGGGCTTTAGGCTTAAGTTAGATTAAATTAGAGGTAGGTGATTGAAATAGAGTATTCTCTATAAATGATAGGTATCACCACCATTATCATTGTCCTCATCACCATCAACACTATCATCACCACCATCATCATTATTGTCATCATCATCATCACCATCACCATCATCATCCCCATTATTGTCATCACCACCACCATCACCATCATCACCACCATCATCATCCTAGTTAGTACCATCATCACCAGTACCACCATAATTATCATTATCATTATCATCGTCATTGTCACTACTATCACCATTACCATCATCACCAGTACCACCATAATTATCATTATCATTATCATCATCATTGTCACTACTATCACCATCACCATCATCATCTCCATTACTGTCATCACCACCACCACCATCATCACCATCATCATCATCCTTGTTATTATCATCATCACCAACCCCACCATCATCATCACTATCATTGTCACTGCTGTCATCACCATCACCACCATCATCAACACCATCACCATCATCAACATCATTCTGGAGCTAGTAGACTGCTTCTGTCTTCTTTTTTTCCCACCTCCCACACTCCTGGATGCTCCACTCCAGACCTGTGGATCTAAATGCACCTAACTGTGTCCATCACAAAGGAACTGGTAAAATGGTGTGTTCTCTCCCCCTGACCATATGAAAATGGCAGGGATACATGTCAACATCCAACTGAGCACTGCGTGAGCCAGATACACCACAGACAAGCCAGGA
This sequence comes from Eubalaena glacialis, assembly GCF_028564815.1. Taxonomy (NCBI): domain Eukaryota; kingdom Metazoa; phylum Chordata; class Mammalia; order Artiodactyla; family Balaenidae; genus Eubalaena; species Eubalaena glacialis. Next base: position 4,325,326 of record NC_083719.1, on the reverse strand, counting down.
TGCATGTCTTTGAGCTCAATGGACACAGAGCGGGAGGACTCCAGTACCAGGAGATGGTGTGACCAGATGGCTGAAAATAAAGATATTAAGAAACTGGCTGCCTGTGATCTTGAAAGTGCAATGACTCGTGGCCTCAGGGAGCATTTCTGAGATGCTTTTGCCTTGCTGTTTTGAGTGAAGCTCATTGTGATGTTTGCCTGTTCCACTTATTTATAGTGAGATGAAACCCAGGTGACTTATTTGGCAGCAGGGAATGCTGCTGTTTTTACTCAAAGCAAATAAAAAGACAATCTCTTTATTGAAAAGATGTATCCTCAAGGCCTTTTACAGATGGCAGATGTGTGCACCTTAATCTTGCATTCCTTTGAAAAAAGAACTCTCTTGAAAAGCAATCTATATGTTCTTAATTTCACAATAAAACACTTGAATAGGTCGGTCTTTCTGAATCAGGAAAAAAAATAAAAAGCTTAAGTCCACTGTGACTCAGAAACCATCACACAACACAAGCCCCTGGAAAGTGACGATGCTGGAGTAGTACTGAGTTCAAGACCACCGAGCCTTAGGCTGCTAAGAGGCAAATTTGATTTTATAACATAAACATGAGAAGTCAAGACAATGAATAAAATGTGGGGACACAAGATGTTGCATAGAATAGCAGAGCCCAATGTGTCTGAGGAGGCTGTAAGTATAGATTTACTTAATGTCTGAAAAGACTTCACACCCATGATTAAAGGAGAAGTTGCATGCCACCTGGTACTATCTTCCACACAGCAACAATGGAGTCGAAACAAATGGATAATGATGCTTAAAAAACAATCGGAAACACATCAGCCTCTATGGTTGCCCAGGGAGAAACCTGAGAAGGCAAATGTTCAGGGAATAACTCCTTCCCAGGCTGGAGCAGACAGGAGCAGCATGATTCTTCATACCAAGCAGTGGAGAGAGATGACTTGTATGGTGATGTTGCTAAGGAAAAACATTGGAGTTCTTAAAATATTTGGGTCTCATGACTTTATAGAGACAATGTATAGAAAACATACATTACCTCTGGATTTCTAATATGATTTTTTCAGCCAACTAGATGAGGGAAAAAAATCATCTTTCCAAGTTACTCTTTATTTTTTTTAAAACTGGTTTGTATGAGGGCAGACATAACTTTGCCCTCTCTTTAGTTGTTCTACTATTCTCAAATGACTTGTACCATAAAACCTATTAATAGCTCAAGGAAGTCTTCATTATAAAAAGAATAAGTCAGTCAAGTGAGATGAACACAACTGAGGGGCATCAGAGCTTGGGACCTGAGCTTGAGAAGATAAGTATTTACAAGGTCTGGACTGGCTAGGAAAGTGTCTCCCCAAGACTCAAGTCTACCTTGAATCTCTTAATGTGACTTTATATGAAAAAAAGGGTCTCTGCAGATGTAATTAGTTAAGATGAAGTCATTGTGGATTAGGCTGGGTTCTAACCCAATGACAGTTGTCCTAATAAAAAGAAAATAGAGACACACCCTGACGAAGGCCATGTGACCACAGGGGCAGAGACTGGAGTGATGTGTCTGCAAGCCAAGGACCGCCATGGACCCACGGCAACCGCCACAAGAGGAAGAGGCAATGAAGGGTCCTTCCCTGGAGTCTTCAGAGGGAGGGAGGCCCTGCTGACACCTTGATCTCAGACTTCCAGCTCCCACAGCTGTGAGGGAATAAATCTCTGTTGTTCTAAACCATCCAGTTTGTGGTGCTTTGTTGCAGCAGTCCTGGGAATCCAAGACCAGGTCCCTTAGTCTGGAGAACGGAGCCCACAGACCCAGAATCTTGCCAGGAATCCATAAATGCCGAGCATTTTAAACCAAGCAGGACCCTGTGGGACTCCTGGGCACAAAAGTCTTTCTGTGTCTTCCCATTTCTTGATTACAGGAAATACGCTTCATCCAGCCTCCATGACCTTCCCTGAGTTCCAAAGGGCAGGTCCAAACAGTTGCTAATTAGGGAAGGGAGGGGATTCTGAGACAAGGGAGGAACAATCAAAAGAAACAATAGTACAGCCTTGGGGTCCCAAGGTTGTGTGTTGGAGTTCAGGGGTCGGATTTGGCATCGCACTCAAGTGTCCTCTGAAATCTGTGAAGGGCAGAAACTCCTGGAGTAGATTAAACAATGCTGGCCTCAGGTTACCCCACTAACTGACAGACACCGTTTCCTCCGTGAGTTCTGATCATCCTTTGAGTGGGACGTAGTCCTTTTATTCTTGATCAGGCTTAGAGAAAACTCTCTTTTATCAACTAACCTGCATTTTCAAAGGCCTGGGGTGTCTTTCGGTCGATAGTCAAAGGTTTTTAGCTGAGATTGTGGAATTTCTGCCCCGCGTATCAGGCTGCCCCGGCCGTCCCTCCCCTTCGCTGCATCCCCTCCCTCCCCTTCGCTGCATCCCCTCCATCCCCTGCCCCTTCCTGCTCTGCCTGAGCTGCACCAAGGCTCCTCCCACTGTACGTAAGTCTTCCCTGTTCTGTGCCCCTTCTATCTTGTATGCGTCTCCTTTGCCTCTTCAGAGCGTGGTGTGTCAGTTCCCTAGGGCTGCAGTAACACAGTGCCACAAACGTGGTGGCTTAAATCAACAGAATTGTCTTCTCTCACAGCTCTGGAGGCCAGAAGTCTGAAACCAAGGAGTCAGCAGGTCCCCGGAGGCTCCAGGGAAGAATGCGATTCCTCCCCCTAGTCTCTGAGGTTGCCCACCGTGCCTGGCATTCCTTGGCTTGCAGCTGCATCCTGGTGACCTCTGCCTGTCACCACATGGAGTCCTCCCAGCATGCCTCTCTGTCCCTGCCTCTCTCTCCTCATCAGGCAATGCATTAGGGCCGATCCTGTACCTATTTCTGGACCTCGCTCTCTCTTTCACAGGTTCTGGGTCCCTGGCCTCCTCTCTTTCTGGTCCATCATTTATCTCTGCGTCTCCACCAGAGGGATCTCTCCAGACAGAGATCCACTCACTGCCTCCACCTGCTGGGCCTCCACCGACTCAACAGACACGGCAGAAAGCCCGAGCCTCTGAGCCTGGTTTGTACAGTTCTCCCAAACCTGGGCCCTTCCTGCCGGCCCTCTCCCCTGTCTTGCTCAACACCCAAAACCTACGTCAGCACAGCAGGACGGCTTGGAGACCGTGGCCCCGAGTGGCATGTTTCATTTGGGACATTTACTTTTCTTTTTTCTTCCCTTTGCGCTGGGGGTAGGACACTAGCACTCTTTTCTGCTTTCTTTCCTGGTTAATTGTCACCAGTCAAGACCAAGTTCAAGGCCAATCTGCAGGAAGGCCTCTCTCCCCTCCACCCCACCCCGACCCAGGCTGGCAGGGCAGCTGCCTCTGGGCCTCCAGAGCCCAGCACACCCTGCACGGTCAGCTCTCAATGTTTGTCCTTCTGTCTGTCCCCTCCCCTCCTCTGTGGGCTCCTTGCCTTTCCCGGGAGGGCAGATGCAGCTTCTCACAGGGACTGAGCACCGGGCCTAAGGTGAGCTGAAGGGCGGCCCGTTTCTCCCGGCCCCTCTGCCCGCACGCTGGCCCCAGGGCCTGTGCACGGCCTCCCCCTTTCGACGCTGTGAGTCTCACCAAAGAGTGTTCAGCTGTTCCTGGTGGCATCTGTTTTTTCTTTCCAAACGAGGATTTTGATTATTGGCTACTTCAGAACAGTCAAGAGAACAGTCAAGAGAACAGTCAAGAGAATCCTCGCCGCACTCGGCTCTCAGCCCCTCTTCCCCTTAGAAGACACAGGTGTCCATCTCCACCCGAAGACCCACCTCTCAGGAGGTCAGAGTTCACCAGAGCCTTCGGCTTAAGGAGAAAGCAGTGGGCACAAGTGGGGCTTTGACGGGATCAGGCCACAGACTAAACAGACCCAGCTTTAGACCTCAGGGGAGCAACCATCTATATCCTGAAGTGAAATAGTCATCTAGAATGCTGACAGCCGCCGCGGCCTCACTGGGTGACGGCTGTCCCAGACCCCGTGTGTCCCCAGCCTGAGTCAGTGTGGCCAGGACTGCTCAGGCCCGAACGGGGCCCGGCCAATGCGGGGCTGGGTCAGCAGCCTGAGTGGGGGTCAAGCTGTTGAGACCCTTGCACACGCTCCATAAGGAGGGCGCCTCTGTCCTTGGTCGTCCCTGGGTCTGTGTCTTCCAGAGTGCTTCCCATGTGCAGGGAATTCCCCGAAGAACAGAAAAGAGAAACAAGCCCTGGCATGTACTAATAAAAGGTAAAAGTAGCCCCCGTTATTAAAGGCTCACGATGGCAGGGCAATGTCATAATGGCCCGAGCGCAGGCCTGGGCTACGTTGTTAAAACCTCACAACAGAGGACTTCCCTGGTGGTCCAGTGGTTAAGAATCTGCCTTCCAATGCAGGGGACATGGGTTTGACCCCTGGTCAGGGAGCTAAGATCCCACATGCTGCAGGGCAACTAAGCCCTCGTGCTGCAAACTACAGAGCCCATGCACTCGAGCCTGCATGCCACAACTAGAGAAAAGCCCACATGCCACAATGAAGAGCCCACGTGCTGCAGTGAAGACCTAACACAGCCAAAAATAAACAATTTTTTTTTATATTTTATTAAAAAAAAAAAAAATTCACAACAGCCTCGCTGGGCTTGTCGGTGCCAATGAAGGAGCTGGGCCTGAGGAGGCAACGTGACCCAGGTGAGGATGCGGCGGAGCTGGGGTCGGAAGCCCAGTCTGCTGACAGCCACACGGCTGCACCTGCGCCCCAGGTCAGGGCCAGCTCCGGGGACTTCTACGTCTGCCTCATCTCCAACTTCTCTAAAAGAGCTTCCGTTTCAAGGGCCAACCCCTTGCCTCTTCCCCTGCTTGGAGCACGCGCTGCACGCTTCCTCCCAGGCAAAGAGGCTGCAGCCGGAGCCATGACAGTGGATGGAGTGGATCCAGGTGACGGCCTGAGTTGCGGAGCTGCAGACCGAGGCTCCAGAACAAAGCTGGGAGCTTCCGGCTGACTGCTGACCCAGATGCCAGTGGCCGCATCTCTCAAACTCTAAGACTCCAAACACCCGCTGGTTCAAGTGCAGGTGGCCAGGGGGAGAACGTCGAGAACATGGCCGGGCAACCAGCCAACTGGACAGCTTAGCTGGTTTTGCTCCTCGCAGTGGAAGCAAAGCTTCAGGCTTCCCCATCGCCCCCCGGGGGACGGGGTTCCAGGCGCCTCTCTGGGCCTCAGCCTCCTTGTGTGTGAAATGGAGGGGCTGGATTGTGTAGCGTTGAGGGAGCTTGTGGCTGTATTTGTCTCTTGACTATAAAATTTCCATCAAGGTTTGAGCTGGAAGCTGAGGGCTACTGAGATCAACAGTAAGTACTGACCCTACCACCCGTGAGTCTTAATGCTTTTAGACCAGAGTGGGAAACTCAGTGTCCATACATGCAGATCTCCAGATCTGCATTAATCTGCTCTCATTATCCAGTCTTCCTTTCTGATTAGCCAGAGGTCAAAGAATCTGGACATGTATATGCTGACTATCTGGCCTACTTGACATGGTGGCAGGGCAGGGCAGCCTTCAGACCTAAGTTATAGAAAGTCCCTCTCAATGTCCTCATGAGATTTGACCTTAGTGACAAATTGCAGGGTTCAGATCTACTAATTGGAGTGAGGTGGGATTCTTTACAAAAGTCTCCCAGAGCAAATGAGTTTGCAGGAGAATCTGACACAACCCTCGCATACAGAAAGACACAGAGAGATGGGCTGGAGTGGAGAGTGTGTGTGTGTGTGTGTGTGTGTGTGTGTGTGTGTGTGTGTGTTGGGATTGGAGGCATAGCCTGGTGAAAGATACTTTCTCAGAGAAAGAAACATTTTTACAAGCATCAGAGGGATGACAAAGATGATGCAGCTTTTGTTTCTGAAAAATAAATGAGTCCTATGCATCCAAAAAAATTAAAAAAAAATAAAAAAATAAAAAAATAAATAAAATTTCCATCAAGACTAAAGCTGGCTTTGCCTCAAACAGCAGCAAACAAATGCAAATCGTGTGCAACGGGCCAAGCTCAGCGCCAGGCACAGCGTGAAGGACCCCATGCCTTGATCCTAACATGAAGATCGCCCTCTCCAGCGGGGGCTCAGGCTGATGCCCACGGCCCGTCAGGCCAGCTCCACTGGCTGAGCACCGGACATCACAGACCCGGCCAGGCCTGGGGCAGCAAGTGCCCACCGTGCCGGGAATCAGGTGCCCAAGCTCAGCGGCCCAGGGAATATGTCTCCTTTCTCAGTTTGTCAGCTTGACCGTTACAGGGCCAACTCAGCCCCTGACCTTGGCGAAAGCCACTTCTTATAGAAAGTCCATCTGGATGCTGGTGCTCTGGACACTTCCCATGAGGGTCGGTTGCAGAAGGCCCTAAGAATCAGGCCAGCCAATCCCCTTGGCCCATGGCTCACCTCCTGCAGAAATGCTCTGAAAAGGAAGTGAAGGGACATGAAATTCATAGATGCCTTCTTCTCTATGGCAGGACCTTTATAATCATCCTTCATTCACTCAACCAGCCTTCCTGGGCACCTACTCATGCCACACACAGATCGCTGGAGAGCCAGCCCTGAGCCAGCCAGATAAAGTCCCGTTGTGGACTTTCTCTTCTAGGGAGAGAGGGAAGACAGTAAGAACAGAAAGAAGTATATCGTGTGCTGGGTGGTGAAGATGGTCAGGGGAAAAGCAAAGCCAAGGAAGTTAACCTGAGGTCCAGAGAAGCATCCCATAAGAGGGGAGGGCCTAACAGAGCGAAGGGGCAGAGGCAGCCCGTGCTGCTGTCTGGGGGGAGGTGGTAGAACAGCAGAAGCAGGGGCCCAGGTGCAGGTGGAGACAGCAGGTCTGGAGGCCAGTGTGGACAGAGTGCAATGCAGGAGGCCTGTGTGCAGGAGGCTGATGTGCAGGAACTGAGTCACGCAGGGGATAGTGGTGGTGGTGAAGTTGGGGAGGACACAGGCCCAAATGCTACAGAGCACTGCTGTTCAATGTAAGAACTTTTGCTTTCTCTGCAAGGAATACAGGAACCCCTGAGCCGTATTAGGGCCAGCAGGAACACGACAAGGCTCGGCTTTAATAGACTTGCTCTGGGATGAAAACAGTGGGAGCGAGGGGAGTGGCAGGCAAGCAGGCAGGAGGTGTCTGCAAAAATCCAGGCAAGGATGACCTTGATCTGGCGGGGGACGTGGAAGAGTGGCCAGAGTCGGGAGCCCCATGACGGGCCCAGCGCTCAAGATTTGCTGGGGGACTAGGAGGTGGAAGGGAGAAAAAGCAGCGGGAAGGATGGAGCTGCCGTACATGCGATTAGGAGAGCAGAGGGCAGGGAGCGAGGACACGCACAGACGCTCTACCTGGACGTGTCACGTCTCATATGCCCGTTAGACTCACAAGACGCTGCGTAGCTAGTTAGATATGAAAGTCTGCAGTTCAGGATGTTGGTCATGGCTGGAGATATAAATTGGGAACCAAGAGTGAACGTATATTTACCACCAAGAGACCCAAGTGTAGCTAGAGAGGGAAGAAGTCGAGGATAGCACCTGAGGCATGCCAAGTCTTAGAGATCGGAAGGAAAAGTAAGTTCTGCAAAGTCCGCTTCCTGGATTCAGGAGGAGAGCCAGCTGTGTGTTCCGGAAGCTGAGTGAAGGGAGCCTCACAGAAGGAGGCTGTGGTCAGCTGGGAGCACCTGCAACGGGAGGGCCAGGTGAGAGGGATGCCCAGAATTAACCCCTGCATGTAGCCCTGGGGTCGTCACCTGTGACCTTGACCAGAGACCACTGGAGAGGTGGGGACAAAAGCCTGTTGAAATTGAGTCATTTCAAGAGCAAACACTGGGGCAGCTCCTGGAGGGAACAGTGGACTAAAAGGAAGGTTGTTTCTTAACTGTTGGAAAGAATATCACGTTCACTTGCTGGTGGAAGGACCCAGCAGGGGAGACATTGATCATGAAGGAGAAAGGGGCTGAGAGGAGATGGGATTTAGGGCACACGTTCATGCCAAGCACAGGAGGGAGACAGAGGCGTGGGCACAGCTGGCAGTAGAAGAGACAGCTGGAGCTTGGAGCAGTTCTTTTCTGATCATCCTTTTCTCCATGAAACTAAAGAAGCAAAGACATCAGTTAATGTCAAGGATGGAGGAAGAGGCGGTGTGTACTCAAGAGACAAGAGAAGGTATAAATGGTGATCAGGGAGCGTAGTATGAAGGCCAGGCAGCTTTCAGAGCCACTAGAGGTCAGTGCTCATGGGTTTAAGGATAGAAGAGTTTGGGCAATTGTGTTTTTGTCCAAACTCAATCTGCTGCCCAGGTGAAGGGGGACTAGGGCGTCACCAAGCACATAAGATGCAGAAATAAAGGAGCAAGGCAGCCACTGTGTTAGTGACACCACCCTGTGTAGTGTAATTCCTTCTTTATGAAAAGGAATTGAGTAACTTGCCCAAGATCACTGAGCTAGTGAGGCGATGATTTGGGATTGAAATTCAGGTCTAACTTGAAAAACATTGATCTTTCCACCACTGTATTCACTCAGTACTTAATAAAGAATGTAGCATTATATATACCTATGTCTACTCTGAGTTTTCTGTGCCATTATACCATTAATGCCACGTTGAATTGCACTGTCTTTATTATTCAGCATTAGTTCTTTGTTTTTCCAAGTGTTTTAATTAAGGTATGGCCTAAACACAGGAAAATCAGAATTCAGACATGTATGGCTTGATGAATATCACAAAGTGATAATTACCAATGAGTTTCTTATATCTGTGAATTGACATCTTCCATTGGTTTTGGAAAATTCTCAGCCATTATCTCTTTCAGGATTGTCCCTGGTTCATTCTTGTTTTCTCACCAGTTCTAGAAATGTCACTCAGTCTCTTCTTTCTTTGCTATGTTTTTCACCATTTATTCTTTCTATGATTCAGTCTGGATGCTATCTTTCAACTGTTCCTTAGTTCTTTGGTGAAATTCCTAACTTGGCTTTTAATTCTTGAACATATTAAGCACAGTTATTTTAAAGTCTGTGTCTGATCATTCCAATATCTGCCTCTTCTGTGGTTTGGTTCCTAGTTTTTTCTATTTGTCTTTGGTCTGTCCTTACTTGTTTTCACCCCTGTTATTTTAATCTGCATTTAGAACTTTAGGCATGAGAAATTAGAGCTCCCGTGAGGTGCTGGTTTGTGCTATCATTCTTCAGGGAAAACTTATTCTCCCTTCTGACAGGCAGTTGGGGAGCGAGGGGGCTCTAGGCTTCATTCTTTGTGAGACCTCATCTATTTCTGTTTCACCCTTATTCTTAAGTGTGACCCTGCAGGATTCCCAGCTGAAGGCCTTCTCCCTTGTGTTGGGCTCTGAGATCCAATTTTTGCTGAAAGCTCTGCAGATACTCAGACTTTTAGCTGGTACAAGGGCCTTGAGAGGAAAGTGGCACCTCCCTCAGGGTTTCTTCAGTGCCTCTCCTTCCAGCCGGGATCCTGGACCTCAAATCCTTGCTGTCTGGGGAGCTCTGCAATGGCTATAAACAGATGGGCCTTTTCTCTTTACAGTGTGTTCAGTTTTTCCTGTTATTCTTGGTGGAAAAGTTGGTCTGCATTATCTCATCTTCCAATACTAGAAATGCAAGTCTCTTCTTAACTGCTTAAAGCATTTCACATGGATTCTTTTATATCCTCCATAGCCCATCAGCAGGGCAGATGCCTAGAAAGACACATTTCACTGGGCAGTACCCACAGATATGAAGTCAAATGGTGCAGCGCATTCATTACATTCTTTAGAGTCATCTCCTTAACAAAGTTTTCTTTTTTTTTTTTTTTTCTTTTCCTGCCTCCTTTGGTTTCAGGAAGGGCCTAAAGAGTTAATTTTTATGACACTGGGAAATCTCTCTCAGGATTCATCATATTGTGTTCTTAGAAATTGTCCACCTCTCATTAAAGCATCCCAGGTTATTTAATTATAAGTTTCAAGTAGTGGTTGGGGAAGAATAAGGTATTTGGAACATGTACAACTTAACCTTAAACTTAATAATGTGTTCTCAAGAAAAAAAAAAAAAAAACTTTAATTAAGAAAGCCAGGGGCTTCCCTGGTGGCGCAGTGGTTAAGAATCTGCCTGCCAATGCAGGGGACATGGGTTCGAGCCCTAGTCTGAGAAGATCCCATATGCCGTGGAGCAACTAGGCCCGTGAGCCACAACTACTGAGCCTGCGCATCTGGAGCCTGTGCTCCGCAACGGGAGAAGCCGCGACAGTGAGAGGCCCGCGCACTGCAATGAAGAGTGGCCCCCACTTGCCACAACTAGAGAAAGCCCTCGCACAGAAACAAAGACCCAACACAGCCATAAATAAATAAATAAATAAAATTTAAAAAAAAAAATCTTCTATCAAAAAAAAAAAAAAAGAAAGAAAGCCAGACGACAGAGCAGAGAAATGTAATCAAGCAAGTCAGTCTTCAGTGGAAAGAAATGGGAGATTTATTACACATTTCCTCTTGAGATCTAGCCCGGAGAGTGAGGGTCAGTGATGCATTTGAATAGAGGAGGTGCTCAGGGTTGACCAGTGCACAGCCCCAGCCCTGGTCACTCTTAGGACCCCATCAAGCAGCCTGCTAGGGAGGGCAAAGATGTGCAGAAGTGGGGTGGGGAGCCACCTCTGTAGGAATGAGCAGAGATGTGCACAGACATGGGAAAGCTGCAAGCCCTGTGCCCAGTGAGTATTTCTGCTCATTCAGAAACCACACTCCCTAACACAGATTTATCTCAGGTGCCAAATTTAATCTGTCAGCACTGTGTTGAGAAAGATCCTGACGCTGAATCAAGGTCAATGACAAAGGGTCCTACTACAATGAATGGTACCAACAAGAGGCTTGGGGTGGTGAGAGCAGCAGTGCCGGTGTTGTGTATTTGCCACTTCTCTCGTTGAAGTATGTGTACAATGACAATTATCCTATACGTTCATTATTTTTTCACTTGTTCTTAAACAACCTCATGATGTAGGTAAGACAGGTATCATAAATCCCATTTTTCAGGTAAGAAAACAGCATTTTAGAATGTAACAGGATTTGACCACATAATCCCAGCTTCCTACTGAGCTTCTGTTCCTATTCAATTTTCCCATAGCTGCTAGGAAGACAGTCAGCACCCGGTGACCAGGGCATCAGGTAAAAACGTGGACGATGCAGTAATATTCATAGCATTGCTCTCAGAGAACACAATAAATACTTCCTAAAGAACAGCAAACTATTCTGTCCATTCATGTTAAAAAATTTTTAAAAACATAATTAAAAGATAAAAGTTATGAATGATCATGAATTTAGACATTTTATATTGCAAATGGAATAACATAAGTATAGAACAACACGTATTTGAATTTATACACAGATTTTTTTTCAGTAAATACATACTACAGTACTAAACAATCCATGGTTGGTTGAATCTGCAGGTGCAGAACTGCATATACAAAGGGCCAACTGCAAAGTCACACATGAATTTTCTATTGCACTGGGGGTCAATGCCCCTAACCCCCTCGTTGTTCAAATGTCAAGTGTAGTTGATGCCCCAAATGTATAAGGAAATACAAAAGGGGTTGAAAACTTTCACTGCTAATTTTTGTGCATACCCAAAAACAAGGCAGGAAAAGAACCATTTAACTAAATTAAAAATATATATTTGGGCCACATGCTAAATGCATAAAATATACTAGAATATAATCTAGTATGGGTTAGATTAATGTATAAGTAACTATAATCCAAGACAGGATATGATAGTACTTGCCATTGGAGAGACACAAGAAAACAGAATGGGAGACCACTGAGTCAGGAGATTTGGATATAAACATTCAGCGTGATTATTGAATGAATTACATTTTTATAACTATATAAAATTTACTGTCAAATTTAAGAAAGCAAAAAGAGAGAGAGGGAGAGAAAGAGGGGAGTATTTCTTTCAATCTTATAGATCGACTCTGATCCTCTGTGTTCTTTTTCCTGGACTCCTTAGGTGGGTATGAACAAACCCAGTCTATAATGTATTCACATCTATTTCCTGGAAACTTTCTAGAATTGTATATAATGAGCATCTGATAATAAATCAATTTATCTCAGGACTCGTGGCATGGATTTTAATTTCTGCTTACAAATTTTCAAAGGTTAATAAAAGAGAAAATAGAGTTTCTACAAGTGAACATAGAAATCAAGAATTTGTTGTAATTCCTTCCACCTTTAAATAGAAATGTTTTTATACTATCCAACATGGACTACTACCCCTCATTACTTAGCTCTCCTGGAAACAAGATCTGAAAGCCCCTCTGCATCAAGTGTTCCGGCTTCTCTGGAGGCTGAATAAGTCTGCTGTAGACAGAGGGAGGGTCTTTAGTTGCATTATCAGTTTCTAAAGTCTCTGACCATGGACACTCTTAACACTGACATCTCCTCCATCCACTTATGCCTTGGTGCTTAGGTCCTTGTAGGCAAAAGAGAAAAGGTCACAACTTCTTTGACACTCCTCCAGTTAAGGGGCTGAGTTTGTGTCCCCTCCCCTTAAATCAGGGTAGGCTTGTGATTGCTTCAGTCAAGCAGAATGGTGGAAGTGACCCTGTGTCTTCTGAAGCAAGGTCATAAAAGCTGTGCTGCCTCCACGTGGTCTCCTGAACCCAGCCCCATGCAGTGAGAAGCCCAAGCTGGGGGGGGAGAGGCCACGTGTGGGTGCCCCGCTCAACAGTTCCAGGTGAGCCCGGCCTTCAAGCCATCCCAGCCCAGGCAACAGATGTCTGAGTGAGGAAGCATCCAGATGGTTCCAGTCTCCAGCCTCTGGTCTGCCCAGTCATTCAAGTCTTTCCAAATGAGACCTCGGACCTCCCTCTTGTGCTCTATACAATTTCCTGACCGACAGGATTTGTGAACATAATAAAATGATTGCTGTCTTACCCCACAAAGCTTGGGGTCATTTGTTACGCAGCACTCAACCAGAACGCCCAGCATTGCATCTGCCTATGTCACTCAAACTTGTCCTGAGTCCCATCTCTCAATCTATTTCTATCCTGACCTCAAATTCTCTGCCAGTCCTTATGCAAATTTTCCATCTTAACACTCACCCAGCTTTACACTAATATTCTTCTCATTGCACAATAATTTGTTGTATTTACTTCCATTTTTAAAACCATTTTACTATCACGGGATGTTTCCATTCTTTTCCACTTGGGGGTAATTAAGGAAGATGCCATCATAAATATCTTTGTATGTGATTTTATGCTTGAGTTTCAGATTAGTTTTAAAGGGTACATTTTCAGAAGTTCAATTACCAGGTTAAAGAGGATTAATGACTTTAGTCTCTGGAGGCATATTGGCAAATTTATTTTCAGAGTTATAACAATTTAGAGTGACACCAATAATCTATGAGCGTGCCTGTGCCTCTGTGCCCTCTCCAGCTAAATTAAGTTTTATAATTAAGAAAAATACTAATTTGAAGCATAAAATTCACACTTTTGTTTATCTCACAAATTCATGTAGAGGTGGAATGACAAGGGCAGCTAGAATCATAAGCACATTAAAGCATGAGATACAGAAACAGACAGAATATGATTTAGAAGAAGAGAGAGAAAGCAAAAGGAATGATTGTCAAGTCTAAGTGGGAGAGAGAGAGAAAGAGCAAAAAAGAGATGGAAGAAGATAGCAGAAGGGACCCTCAGATCATGGTAAGGCCAGATACATAGAGAGAGAACCAAAAAGAGAGATTAATTCCAAGCAGCTGCATGGGTCACTGTATTGAGTAGGGCTCTGAGGCTCCATCAAAGCTCATGGCGGGGGCGGGGAGGGGGGGGCAAGGCTTCCCTGGTGGCACAGTGGTTAAGAATCTGCCTGCCAATGCAGGGGACACGGGTTCAAGCCCTGGTCCGGGAAGATCCCACATGCCGCGGAGCAACTAAGCCCGTGCTCCACAACTACTGAGCCTGTGCTCTAGAGCCCGCGAGCCACAACTACTGAGCCCACGAGCCACAACTACTGAAGCCTGCGCACCTAGAGCCTGTGCTCCACAACAAAAGAAGCCACCGCAATGAGTACCTCCCGCTCGCCACAACTAGAGAAAGCTGCACATGGCAACAAAGAACCAAAGCAGCCAAAAATAAATAAATAAAATAAATAACTTTATTAAAAAAAAAAAAAAGCCCATGAGGGGTTGTTCTCCATGGGGTTTTCAGGACAGCTGTGTCCGAGAATCAGACCAAGATATTGGAGAGACCCAGACCCAGAGTCGTTAAGAGAATGAGAAGAAAAATAATCTTGATCAGTGGTGTCACTATGATAGAATGTCCACCTTGTTTATCATCCCAGTTTCCTCAGAGAGTAACAGGAGGATAGAGCACAAGCTTTAGAAAAATAGCATTAGGGGAAAAAAAATTACAAAAAACTATTTGGAATGGGAGTGAATTTGGCCAAACAGATTCAAATACCTTTACTGTTATTTTCCGAAACAACTAACAATTCATCTTCTCTCAGGTAACTGTAGCTCCTTGAACTAAGAAATGTATAAGAATATTCAAAACATCCTTTTCAAGAGTGTGCTCCTTGAAATCCCACTGTTTAATGGTCAGCTGGCTGTGCTGTTTTATTTTTTTTCACAGATACCAAGGGCTTACGATAAAAACATCTGGTCTGCGTGAGCTGGTTTTTGGAAGCAGCACATTATGTAAATAAATATCTGCTTAAAAATGCATCCCACAATTGCAACTGATATCGTCAGCTCCCCAGTTTTCCAAGAGCAATATGAGATAAACCACAATTAAGTCTTCTAAACAAGAAGAGATTGACAGATAAAACAATCATTTTCGCTTAAGCTCTGTTCTGGGCTGGCGTCAAGGACCTTTGTAATTCAGGACACTGAAGGCTACTGGACTTGCAGAAGGAAACACCTCTTCCCCCAGACCACACTCGAGTGCTTGGCATATACATTTCACATATACAAGCAAATTAATATTTTATTTTCTGCTTAGCCGGGAAATAGGCAAACTAAACACTCTAGTTTATAGTATCAGCGATATTTACATGTCAGGTGTGACCACTTATATTGGTACACTGGCCTACGATATGCAAACGTGATTTCCTTGTATTATCCCATGTCATTAGCACAACAATTCTGACAAAAAGCTATTAGTATCTCCATTTTTTTCAAAAACTGGTCCTAAATAAATCCAACTGCTTGCCTGCATGTGGGGAGCTCAATGCTGAGGAGAGAAATTATACAACTGCCATTTGATACAATTTCAAACCAATGTTCTCCTACTGTACCTGGGCCCTCAGACCCCACCACACCTGGGCCCTCAGACCCCACCACACCTGGGCCCTTAGAACCCACCACACCTGGACCTTCAGACCTCCAACCCATGCCTACCTCACCTCCCACCTCAGCGAGGGATTCTGTGCTGTGCCCAAGGGCTCACCAGGTGCCCACTGCCCTCACGTACTGCTCCACTACACTTATCAGGGCCACCCCATGAATTCCACCACCTGCATTTCTTGGAGTGAACCTAACACAGGCCAGTGAAGAAAAAAAGGTTCTGTAGGGTCTCAGGGGGCCCGAGGACAACCTTCAACTCCCCTCTTGTTTACACTGACATTGCAAACTGAACAGAAAGGCCTCTTTCTCATGTCCAGATGCTCTTTGAAGAGATGACTGGTGTTTTCCGACCTGCTTTCATTCCGTGTGGACGGCCACCCCATTTGGGGAACAAGGATTTATTTTCTGGGCCTTTGAAGAGAAAGGAAAGCAACACAGTGGCTCTTCACACAGTTGGGCCAGAGCCTGCAGGGGTGCTTGTGGAGCAGGGACCCCAGGCCAGCCCCACGAGGGACCAGCAGTGGGTCCCATTCTCTGCAGCTCCGCAGATCTTCACAGGTGAGGACCAGAAATGCGATTGGGCAGGGAAGGGCCAGCGGGACACAGGACAGTACGGCAGAGCAGGTCCAATCCCAGGGTCCTCGTCTGGGAGCTGGCGTCCTTTGGTGATGTTCATGGTCAGGTTCCCGAGAAGCAGACCTGAGACAAGGAACAGGGTGTGTGTGATGAGGAGGAGGTGCAGGCGGGAAATGGTGTGAAGTCGAGGCTGGACCAGGAGGAAAAGCCAAGCGGGATACAGCCCCAGCCTGACCCTGGAGGGGCCGCGGGGGTGTGAGTTATGCCGCAGCGCAGTTCCAGCCCGGAACAAGGATGCTGCGGTCACACTCCCACACCCGGGCCCGGGTCACCAGCCACTCGGGTGGGGTGGCAGGACCTAAACTCTGGGCATTTCCTGTCTGTGCACGTGGAGGACGGGTCAAGGTCAGTGCCTCAAGGAAGAGCTACAGCTCCAGTGGGGAGGTGGACGCAAAGGCAGGGAGGGATCTGAGGGGATTTGGGTAAAATACTGGCATCGTCCTCCACAGGTAATAACTGTTTTATTGTTTAATACTTACCACTGTGTTCCAGCCACTGTTGTCAGCGCTGTATGTGTGTGGATTCACTTAGGAGGATCTAACAATCCTCATGGTCCTGGTTTTGCAGATGGGCAATTTGTGCACAGAGAGGTTAATTCAGTGGCCCGAGGCCCGATTCCTTGATGGTCATATTCCTACAGGTGGCAGAGCCCTGCCCCGGGGGCCATATTATAGGCCAGTGTTTGCACTGCCCTTGCGTAAGAGCCCGTTTCCTCCTCTGTAAAATGAAATAACTAGCTGGTAGGGTTATGAGAAGATCCTTCTTGATTATGACACAATGGTGAATTACCCTGACCAGGAGCAGGGAGAACCAGAAAGGGAACCAGCTGACCCAGACAGCCACAGGCCTGGTCAGTTCCAAGTAAAGTGAGCCTCTGGCATCCATGATCACTTTGATACTGGATGGAATGACCACACACGTTTAACTCCACTCTCATAGGACCTCGGTACAAGGGGACCTACCCCATCCACTTTCATGGGTCGTAACCAACTAGCTCCTATGTTGCATTTAGTCACTTTTAAAAACTGGCAGTTTTGTTTTCTCACCTAATGAGAATTCCAGAGGCAGGTGGCTGCTGGCCTTGGTTCAGTGGCTCAGTGATGTCAGGAACACAGTGTCTGCTATTTTCTTGGCTTTCCTTGTGGTTACAAGATGGCTGTTGCAGTTCCAGCCATCACATCCAAATTCTAGGCAGCAAGAAGGATGAGCAGAAAGGTAAAGGGAAAGTGGTAAGTGCCAGCTGAGTCTTCTGCCTTTTAAAGCTTTCCCAGAAAGCCCACCCAAGGGCATCTCATTTGTCAGAATAAAATCACATGGCTGAAACCAAGTTCCCCTAAGACTGAGTTCCTCTGTCGAGTTTATGATTAACCTCTCTATCAAAAATTTTGTTCCCTTTCTTGTCCCAAACTTGTTCCCCTCAAGATTGAGGAGTATCAAAGTAAAGGGGGAATTAAAACCGCATAGAAGCCCCTGTGTCCCTGTCCTTTGTAGTAAAAGGCTTTAGTCTCTCAGGTCTCCCCTGAGTCTCAAAGGGCTGGCTCAAGAGTTAATGATCAGGAAATGTGAAGGTGTAGAAACAAAGAGTAGCTTTTGGGCCAGAAGACAGGTAACAATTTAGACTATAGCCACATCACAGAGTCACTGAACTCCCAGTTCCCTGAAAGATAGAGATAAGGGCCCGACACATCTTCCTAAGTTGTTTTTACAGGAAGCAGACCCACCAGATGGAAACTGCTGCTGCAAGCACGGAGACCCCAGACAGGCTAAAACCAGAAGATTGGTGATGCTCAAAACTCAACCTTGATACCAACCAATCAGAGAACTGTGCACAAGCTGATCACACACCTGGCAGCTCCCTCCCTCACACTGCCTTTAAAAACCCCTCCCTGAAAGCCATCAGGGAGTTCAGGTCTTTTGAGCCTGAGGTGCCCATTCTCCTTGCCTGATGCCCTGCAATAAACATTGCACTTTCCTTCACCACAACCCGGTGTCAGTAGACCGGCTTTACCGTGTGGGCAAGCGGACCCAAGTCCAGGTTCAGTAACACGGCCACCCCATGTGCAAAGGAGGCTAGAAAATACGCTTCCTTAATTGGGTTCATTGCTGCTCCAAAATGAGAATCCTAAGGGTGTATCAGTTTCCTATTGCTACTGTGAAAAAATTAACACAAACTTGGTGGCTCAAAACAATACCCATTCATTCTCTTTCTGTTCTAGAGGTCAGAAGTCTGCCGTGTCTTAATGGGCTATAGACAAGGTGCGGGCAGGGCTGCAATCCTCCTGGAAGGCTAGGGGAGAAGGTTTCCTTGCGTTTCCCAGCTCGCAGAGGCTGCTTGCATTCCTGGGTCTGTGACTTCCTTCTATCTTGAAAGCCAGCAAAACCCAGTCAAGTCTCTCCTGAGGTTTTATCTATCTGGTTCTCCCTCTTCTACCTCCCTTTTCCACTGTTAAGGACCCTGAGATTACTTTGGTTCCATCTCGATCATTTAGTATCATCTCCCATCTCAAGATCAGTAAGGAATCAGAAACATTAATTTCCCTCTGCCATGTAAGGTAATGTACCCACAAGTTCCGGGAATTAAGATATGGACATCCTTTTTGGAGGGGAGTAATTTTTCCGCCTACCACAGTTGGAAGGGAAGAAAAAAAAAATAGATATCATGTGGGGGCCACCAGCAGCATCTACCATTTGGGTGACTATACGCAACGCTGAAGTAAAAAGTTGAATTAAATAATGCCTTTTCGCTCAGTATGACAATCTATAGGTCTATCCATGTTGCTGCAAATGGCAATATTTCGTTCTTTTCATGGCTAAGTAGTACTCCATTGTATATGTGTACCACCTCTTCCTTATCCATTCATCTGTTGAGGGACATTTAGGTTGCTTCCATGTCTTGGCTATTGTGAATAGTGCTTCAAAGATAAGTCAGACAAATATCATATGATATCGCTTATATGTGGAATCTAAAAAAAGGGTACAAATGAACTTATCTACAAAACAGAAATAGAGTCACAGATGTAGAAAATAAACTTATGGTTACCAAGGGGGGGAAAGGAGGGAGGGGAGGGATAAATTGGGAGATTCTGGCTGACATATACACACTACTATATATAAAATAGATAACTAATAAGGACCTACTGTGCAGCACAGGGAACTCTGCAATACTCTGTAATGACCTATATGGGAAAAGAATCTAAAAAAGAGTGGACATATGTATATGTATAACTGAACCACTTTGCTGTACACCTGAAACTAACACAACATTGTATATCAGCTATACCCCAATAAAAATTTTTTAAAAAGCAAACACACACTCTTTTTCCCACTTTCAACAGGATTATAATATCAAGGAATTTAAGAAACAACCCTTAAGTATCTGATTTTTAGGGTGGTCTTAGGAAACCGAGGGTCAGGACGGTTGAGTGGCCTGCCCTAGGCTGCAGAGAAACAGAGCTGGGATTTGAAATCGGGGGTCAGGGGTCAGGGGTCAGGGGTCAGGGGCAAGTTGGAACCAGAGCCTGGGTCTAGGTTCTCCCTTACCAGGAAGCCACAACATGTTTGTGTACAAGGTAGAGAAATTTTCTGTAAGGGACCAGATATTTAGGATTTACGGCTGTTTGGTCTCTAGCACACGACTCAAGTCTGCTGACATCCACAGAGAGTAGTAAACGAACAGCCTGGTGGCTGAGTTCCAGCAAAACAAAAGCAGCAGGTGGACCTGGTTTGGCCCAAGGGCCTAGTTCACTGAGCCCTGGTCTAGGCAATGATATCATTGGTAGTTTGTTTTATGAAACCTCCTTGAACCCTGAGTTAGTGCTGAGTCGTGGCTCCTGCGGAAACACGGAGCCAGGCTCCTACACGTCTCTGGCCACACATTTTTGTGAACCGATCAATACAGAACCTGGTTTTATGTGTGTTTCTGTTTGAAGACACTTGTTTAATGTATAGTTGAGTTATTAACATTGAACTCATGCCAGCATCTCTGTAGCTCATGATTGAGTAAAGCTCATCTAACACATGTATTTTCCCCAAAAGGCACATCACAGCCTTCTTGTCCTTAGGACCCTGGGCAGCAGTTCAGCATGATGCTCGAGGGCAATTTTAAACAGTAAAGTCATCAATGAGAAGCACAAGAATGAGAAAAATGTGTCACTAAATAGACCGTGAAAAGGACGCTTGTTTACAGGGTGAGAGCCGAGATCAGGAGGCAGAGTCCCTTGGTTCCCCCTCAGCTGGGACGGTGTGTGTCAGGAACTCAAATTTCCCACTGCTCTGGGCACATCTGCCAATGACCATAAAAGCACCAAGAGTATTGATTTGGGGTTACAGATAAATGTTAGCAAGTGGGTGAATGCACAAATATGGAATCCGCAAATACTGAGGACCAGCTGTGCATGATGTTGGTACCCAGGTTACCTTCACAATGAGAGATGTCGTATTTGACATGCTTGGTGACTGTATGACGCTGACATCACCAATGAAAACGGACCCTGGTCCTGCAGAACTGATGCCCGCCTGACCCTGAACAGCTGTAGGGAACACCAGTACTTCTACCAGCCGAATGCCAGCTTCCCCACTAGAAAACAACCAGTGGGTGGCTGGTGCTGGCCAGGCCCCGCCCTCAGCGTCTGTCAGCATCACTGGTAGGAATCTATAGTTCTGCAGATCAGAGTATTATGACACGGTGCTCAGAGGAATAGCATGCAAGTAGCCATATTATCCACAGAACTGGGATACTAAAAGCCCTGCCCAGGCTGGAGCAGTGACCCATGTCCCACACGATGCCTGTGAAGCCTGGTGCTAGCACAGGGCCCGAGGTGGGGATCGGGGGAACTTCATACATGTCAACCAGACAAGTGACCAAGCTTGGGCCCCCAAGGCCTGGTGTCCTGGATAAGTGACCCACGGTTCTAGCGTGATGTGGCCTCGGGCAGGCTACGTAGCCTTCCTGTGCCTCAGTTTCCTGACCTAAGTGTAGCCACCTCACGGGAGCTTTGGGAGAACCAGAGTTCTCGTCTCTTCTCATCCTGTAAAATCCCGATAAGATGAGCTATGTCTGCCCTTCTGGATCTCTCTATCCTGTTCCATTTCACACTCAGAAACCAAACCTGGAGCCTCGTGTCCAGTTATGGATCCCACATAGTAGAAGACAAACTAAGGAGATGCCATTCGTGCCGATACGGATGGACCCGGAAGATATTAAGTGAAATAAGCCAGACACAGGAAAACAAATACTATATGATGTCACCGATATTGAGAACCTCATAAAGTCAAAGTCATAGAAGCAGAGAGTCGAAAGGTGTTTGCCTGGGGCTGGAGGGGAGGGGGGAATGGGGAGTCATTGATCAAAGGGTACACAGTTTCAGTTATAAGACGAATAAATCCTAGAGATCCACTGTACAGCATAACGGCTACAGTTAGTGATATTGTATTGCATACTTAGAAACTTGCCAGGAGGGTAAATCTTACGTTAAGTGTTCTTATCACACACACAAAAATGATATTAGGAAGTAGGAGGAGGAAGAGGGAGAGGAGGAGAAAGAGAAGGGGAAGAAAAGAGGGGCAGAGGAAACTTTGGGAGGTGATGGATATCACCTATTACACGTAGGTGGTGATGATGGTTCCATGGGTGTTTATCTCCAAATTTATCAAGTCATGTCTGTTAAATATGTACAGCTGTTTCTATGTCAATCATACCTCAATAAAGTGCTTAAAGGTACCAACTGTCCAAAGCATAGATGAGAGTGGAGGCTCTATTCTATCTCTCGTGGTTTCAAGCTTCAGAATTCTAGCTGGTTCTGGTGGACAAGGAGATGTAATGGTTGTGTGAGGTATAAACTACAGCAAAGTCAGAAAACAGATTAGAAGAGCTGCTTCTTACAGTGGAATTTGACCCCGAAACAAAATGGCATACAACCGTGCCACATGGTTTGGGGTGAAATTCTCTCCCAAACAGGCAAGGTCCACGTGCCAGGCTCCAAGACAGTTGCTTAGAAGCTTGACGTTTGTCAAAATGAGACGTGCAGGGTTTTCTTGAGGACCTTTCAGAAAGTCCCCACCAAGTGCAAGGGGCCAACCGCTCAGTGACGGGCAGCAGGATGAGCCGGTCAGTTCTAAATCCCGCCGGCTGGACCTTTGTGGCTTTCTGTGCATCAGGTGGTAATGCTGTGACCGTTCCCAAATGTGTGGAAATAGAACTTTGATTAACATATTTGTACTCCTCGTAGAGACCTTTATATATACAGGGCAATCTGTTTGTTGGGTGAATACTTTGTACTTATTTATTTATTTATTTTTAATAAATTTATTTATTTATTTGTTTGTTTTTATTTTTGGCTGTGTTGGGTCTTCGTTGCTGTGCGCGGGCTTTCTCTAGTTGCTGCGAGCGGGGGCTACTCTTCGTTGCAGTGTGCAGGTTTCTCATTGTTGTGGCTCCTCTTGTTGCAGAACAAGGGTGCGCAGGCTTCAGTAGTTGCAGCACACCGGCTCAGTAGTTGTGGCGCATGGGCTTACTTGCTCCACGCGGCATGTGGGATCTTCCTGGGCCAGGGCTCAAACCCATGTTCCCTGCATTGGAAGGTGGATTCTTAACCACTGCACCACCAGGGAAGCACACTTTGTACTTATTTGAAGACTATTCTGGATCCATTTCTCCCATATGTTGCAAAATAGTGAAAAGTATCTCCCTGGGAACAGCGGCAGGTCAGGCCCGGGTCAAGAGAGGCTGGAGTCAGTCCTTCCGGACCGGGACAGACTGGAGAAGGGGAGGACACCAGTGGCTCTTATCAGAAGGGCGCCTGCGGGGCCCCGTGGTGGATGGGCTGGGCTCCCCTTGCTCAGATCCTGTGGCGTCTACACTGGGCAAGGCCCATGCAGAGTGCACGTTCCTCAGATTGCCATGAGGCTGAGCATGAAGGTCTGGTTCCACAGAAGGTAGAGCCCAGCCTCCTGAAGTTGGTTCAGGTGAGGCGCTCGCTGTGGACCAAGCTCCTGTGCACCCATCGCATCTGTAGGATGCCTTCCTCAGAGCCTCTCTCTGCCACTGTCTCCAGGGCCCTCAGCCCTGGCTTTGCCTGAGCCACGAGTCATCTCCTGAGCCTCCCGGGGCCCCCAGCTGCCTGCCCAGAGGAAGCCCTGCCCCAGCACCATCAGCACTGGCCTGAGGCTGAGCGGCTCCCTGCCCTTGTCTCTGGCACTGGTACCACTTCTTGAACCTGTTAAAATGTCAAAGGCTTGGGGCCTGGCTCCCAAGCAGCTGCCCCAGGAAAGTGCAGTCCCATTAACTTGGGGGAAAATTTGGTCAACATGACCCAGGACACAGGAGCACACACTCCCCCTTTTTCCTCCTTCCTGGGGGCTGCTTTGCCTGGAGCCATCCTGCAGAGCAGAGCAGGTTCACCTGCTGAGCACCTACCTGGCCGTGGCTCTCCCTGGCACTGCTTCCCTGCTGCTGTGGACTGAATGTGACCCCCACCCCCCAAATTCATATGTGAGATGGTATTTGGAGATGGAGTCTTTTGGAGGTAATTAGGTTTTCATGAGGTCATGCGGGTGGGGTCCTGTGATGGGATTAGTGTCCTTAAAAGAGGAGACACCAGACCTTACTTCCTCTCTCTCTCTCTCTCTCTCTCCCTCTGTCACATGAGGACACAGTGAGAAGACCACCATCTGCAAACCAGGAAGGACGTGGCCCTTGCCAAATCTGCAGACACCTTGATCTCTGTTGTTTAAGCCCGCCAGTCTGCATTTGTTATGGAGCAAATGAAAATGGCAGCCCTGGTGTCTCATGCCCCAGTACAGCACCAGCACGTAATCCTTTCCCCAGGCTCTGCTTTCTGGGGAATGCAGGGTTGGTTTCAATTATTCAGTTTTTAAGATAGAGATTAAGAGATCTATCTCACAGGCTTGTTATGAACGTGAAATCAAACATATGGAAGGCAACATTTATTGTGCATTAACTGTAGTTGGATATTGTGCTAAGACTTTCACATTCACAATCTCTCAAACAACCTATGGGGGTCGTCCTGTTGTCACCTGTTTCCCAGACGTGGAGAGTGAAGGATTCGAAGAGATATGGTCAAGGTCAAATTGTGGTGAGGTCAGGGGCTGCACAGAACTTTGTACCCAGAGGTCTGGCACAGGGATGGCATCTCCTTACCCACCACCTACATGATCTGTAATCTATCCAGGAGGACAGGCCAACATGTGGAAGGGGTTCACAGACAACAGCTTTCCTTTCCCTCCATCTGTCTTTACAATTATTATGGAACATTGGCTGTCTTTATTTCAAGATAGTTTTGTGACATGTGGTAATCCCCAAATGTGTGTTTCTAGCTGTGGGGAGAATCATTCCTGCAACATCCCTATAATCACTTGGACCGCATTGGGAATCGAGGTTCAGAAACAACAAAATGAATGGACTGTAGAACATACACCATTAAATTATTCTGCAAGATCCTTAAAATGCATAAGCACCCATCCTGATATTTATTCTTGGAGGCTGGTGGTTGTTTCTGAAACTACTTGCAGCATTTTGATTTGTATTATATCACCAAAAAGTTATTCAATTTTATTATATTGGGTTCTTTTTGACTTAACAATTTTACAAGCAACTTTCTGATCCCAGAAAAACAGATAAATTAAAAGTTGGCTGTGGAGATTGAGTCGCACTTGAGTTTGGAGCCCCTCACTTTGGTTCTCCATAAGGTTCACTCACAGCAGGAGGGCCACGCACGGTGTCCTGTCCACCAACTGCTTCCCTTTCGACCTTAGAGGACATTATTATCGCTCATAGGAAGCCAGCCGTGGTGGGCTTCTTGCAGATAATTTGGAACCATTATTGGAGAAATTGATACCCTATGTGGTTCCTGGGCAGTTCTTAGGCACACGCCTGGTGCACACAATCCAACTGATGTTACAGGAGAGAAGCAGGTGATGGGCCTTCAGGCCAGAGATGAGGGGCCCAGTGCAGGGCCTGGGGGGTGGGGGGCAGCAGAGGTGGGTGGGCAGGAGGCAGCCTCTTCAGGGCAGGGCAAGAGGAAAGCTGCAAAGAGGGCGAGCTTCGGCTGTGTTGGGAAGATTGGTCCTTGTCCAAGAGACTGATGGGAAGGGAATCCCTGGATGTGGCATATGGGGAACAAAGCCAGGGGGACGGAGCACACCCAGCAGGGTGTTCAGCGCAGATGAGTCGGGGTGGGAGCGGGAGGGGACGAGGCTGGAGAAGCAACGGGCAAGTGAGGGTGGTCTTCCCCTGGCCCCCCCAGACAGTCAACCACAGTGACAGGTAAAACTGAGCAGGTGATTGTAGAGGCAGTGAAGTAAACACACTAATGATGAGTGAGAAAGGATCCAAGGCTCCCTGTGCCTCAACTCTAAGGCCGTGGTGTCAGGCCCCACCCGGGTCCCGTCTGTCTGTGCCTTTGATGAGGAAGGAAGAAAAGAGAAGAGGTGGAGAGGGTAGAGGGGCAGGAGCACGGACCCCTTTGTCTGGTGGTCGGCGGTCGGTGTGGGGAAGCATCAGGGTCTACGGCGGAATAAGGGAAGGTCCTGGTGAGGGCAGCTCCTCCTGGCTTCCTCCGCATGCTGCCGCCTTACACTCCTGCTCTGGAGCCTGTGGCCTATCCCAGTTTGGATGCAACTGTCTTTTTAACTGTGTGCGCATGACAACCCCACACCCTCTCATACCCTGAGGATCCCAGGCTGCAGCTGGGACCCATCGTGGGATCTTAGGGTCTGTACTGCGCACCACGTATGAGATGGAGAATGCCATGGCTTTCAGAGGCAACCATGTGACCACAGAAAGGACCTTCTGATCTGGGGACACAGAAGCAAAGGGCTTAATACATCCCGAGGGGCAGGGTGGGGCGGGGCTGCCACCTGCCTGCGCTGCGTGGTTGTGTGGGCGTGGTCCAGGTGGGATGGACAAAGCCCCCTGTCCCCTTACCCCCTTCATTCTGGGTTTCCCGTCACACGCAAGCAGCTACTCCCACGATAACTATGAGATGCTGACCTTCACCCACCTGCTGAGTTCATGCCACAGTACTCAACAATGTAATGGTCCTCAGCGGAAAGAGGTACATTGTGATTAAAAAGCCCACAAACACCAGGAGAAAAGATTGTGGTTTAACAATTTTGCATCTGACCACTATTTTTCGTGGGGGAAATAATGAACAGGTACATCAGGAAGAATTATGTGGTGAGCAGTGCAGCACCCCATTCCAGGGATTCTGGATTCAGAAATATGAATGCCCCTGTCCCCAAACATGCCAGCTGGAAGACACCCTCATCGATCACTTCAGGAATGCTTCCTTCCAAATAAATGACCTTTCACGTTGGGCCACCTGCTTCCTCTGACTCAGGATGCTGGGCTGGGGCGGAGGGAAATACAGCTGGTGTGTTAGTCTGGGTTCTCCGGAGACACAGAGAATAGGACATATATGTCAGGGAATGTGGCTTGGTGTCTCTGGCGGACCGTGATATGATGAGTGGGTGGACAGACAGACAGATAAGTATGATTATAAATATAATCTCTCTATACATATCTCTGGATATATAGATATATGTAGAGATAGCTATATAAAATATCTATATATCTACATATATCTATATATAATCTATACCTCTAGCTATAGATATATAGAGACAGAGAGAGGGATTTATTTTAAGGAATTGTCTCACATGATTCTGGGGGCCAGAAAGTCTGAAGACCATGGAGCAGGCTGGGAATTCAGGTAAGAGTTGCCATGGCAGTCTCGAGTCTGAATTCCCCAGGGCTG
The DNA here is from genome assembly GCF_028564815.1 of Eubalaena glacialis. Taxonomy (NCBI): domain Eukaryota; kingdom Metazoa; phylum Chordata; class Mammalia; order Artiodactyla; family Balaenidae; genus Eubalaena; species Eubalaena glacialis. The sequence continues at coordinate 4,298,612 of NC_083719.1, read as the reverse complement.
CAGGCTGGAATGTAAGGCAGGGTTTCTGTGTTGCCATCTTGAGGCAGAATAGCTTCTTCTTTGGGAAACTTCAGTCTTTGCTCTTGGGGCTTCAACTGATTGGATGAGGCCCACCCACACTATTAAGGGTAATCTCCTTTATTTAAAGTCAATTAATTGTAGATGTTAATCACATCTAGAAAGTACCTTCACAGCAAGAGGTATACCGGTGTTTGACCAAAGAAACAGCACAGCCTAGCCAAGCTGACACCTAAAGTAAACAACCCCAGCTGGCGTCTATTCCCTTCTTTCTGGAACTCCATCAGGATGAACAGTCATCTTCCCAGAGAGCAACCATGCTGCTGGGTCAGCTACCTCGCTCTCCATGGACCAGAGAGAGCCGTGTGGTAGGAGATCACAGAGGGAGGAGCATGGTTTCTTTCTTTCCCTCTAGAAATTTCCTTGTGAAGGCAACTTCAGGTTTCAGGTCTGCTCTCTCAGCCAGGGGGTGGCAAAATGATCCAAATTCACACAAGGAAAACATTTTTTGAATATAATTTACACACATTGACATGCTCAGATATCAAGTAGACTATTCCATGAGGTTCTATGAATATTATGAAGGCACAGAGCACTTTCACTAGCACACATCTGCTGCCTCACCTTCCCAGTCCCTCCCTCCCACCCAGAAACCGTGGGTCTCTTGCTTATCCTAGACATTTATACTTATTGAATTATACAGTATGTGCTTTTGTGTTTGGCTTATTCCAGTCATCCTATTATTCTGAGAGTTACACCTATTACATGCTTATCAGTCATCTATTCCTTTTTAAAAATTTTTCACTGAGTACTAATCAACTGTATGAACAAGCAGAGCTTATCCATTCTGTTGATCAACAGTCCAGGTTTGACGGTTGTAAAAGTCTTATAAGAGGTTTTGCATGGACATACATACAGATGTATTTTGCACACACAACAGGAGTGGAATTACTAGGTCATAGAAGTAGATTTAACACTTCGAGAAACTGACACTTTGCCAAAACGGCTGTACTGTTTCACAGTCCCACCAACATGTGCAGGGTCTGGCTGCCCCAGAGCTGTTCCAGATTTGCTGTGGTCAACCTTGTGCATTTTACACATTCTAGTGGAGCATGTGGTAACACCTCATTGGGTTTTTAATGTACATTTTCTTGGTGATTAATGAAGTTGAACAGTTTTTCATGTGTTTATCGACCACTTATATACCTTCTTCTGTGAAGTGCCTGTGTGCCTTTGCCTCTTAAAATTGGGCTGTCTCCTTGTTATTGAATTTCAGGAGTTCTTTATATATTCTGGATACAAATACTTTGTTTTATGAACATATTCTCACAGTCTGTGACTTGCTTTCTTATTTTATTGATAATGTTTTATGATGAAGAATTTTTGTGTATTTGATGAAGTCTAATTTATCATTTTTGATTTTATGATCACACCTTTTGTCTCACAAGAAATGTTTTCTTACCTCAAGGTCACAAATATATTCTTCTATGTTTTTTGTTTTATTTTATTTTAGGCTTTACATTTAGGTCTATAATTTGTCTCAAATAGGTTTTTTTGGAGTGAATTAGTGACTGATGTTGTTTTTTGGCTTTTTGTTTGTTTGTTTGTTTGTTCTATTGGACCTCACACAAGCACATTTCAAACCCTGATTTACAAGGTGTTAATATTAGCAACAATAAAATCTTTCCCCAATTTGGCTATTAACACAAGTTTTGACAACTGGCTTTAATACACCTGGGAGCATTAGGTGACCTCACAAGATCCAACTCCTCTTCTTGCATTTTTAAGCTTCTCTGCATGGGACCCCTCTGACTTACCAACCATATTTATTTATCACTGTCAGACTCCTGCTGTCAAAAGAGCACTTCTTTTCACTCCTCCTGTGTGCAGTATAGCATGTGTGACAGTCTCCAGATGGTATTACCTCCCTTGATTTTTTTCTCTCTCTACTTTTTTAAATTATGAAATTTACTATTCACAGATACATATGTACAATTCCAAGAATACACATTCACATTGATAAAGTCTTTTAAATTTATACAAATCTGTACATTTTTGGTGCTCTTCATTGCTTCCTACAGATTTGGGGTTGAATCTGATATAATTTTTCTTTAGCCTGAAGAAATTATTTTGGTATTTCTTGTAGAGAAGTTCTGATTGGGAGAAATTCTCTTAACTTTCACCTCTAAAAATGGATTTATTTTGCCTCCAATTTTTTAAATTAATCTTTTCATTTTGGGAAAATAGTAGATTCACATGCAATGGTAAGAAATACAGAGAGATTTCATACATCCTTTACTCAGTTTCCTCCAATGATAATATCTTACAAAACTACAGTACAATATTATAACCAAGATATCAGCACTAATGCAATCAAGATACAGACTATTCCGTCACTATAAGGATCTCTCGTGTTGCTCTTTTTAGTAACTTCTCTCTCCTCTCTGCCTCCATCAGTGACCCTTGGTAACCACTATTCTGTCTCCCCAGTTTATAATTTTGCCATTTCAAGAATGAAATTGTTGGATGGAACAGTTTGAGATTGCTTTATCTTTATTTTTAAGGCTATTTTTGTAAGATATGGAATTCTAGGTTGACATTTGTTTGTGTATGAGTGGGATATATGTGTGTGTGTGTGTGTGTGTGTGTGTTAGTGTGTGTGTGTGTGTCCTTTGTATTTTTCCAGATTGGTGTTTCCTGAGCTTTTTGGATTTGTGGGTTGATGTCTTCCATCAATTTTAGACCATTCTCAGCAAATATCTAATTAAATATTTCTTCTTGTTCTCTTTTTTCCTTCTTGGGCTCCAATTACAGATATGTTGGACCATTTGATATTGTCCCATAAATTAAGACACTCTTATCTATTCTGTTGTTTGGGGGTTTTTTTGTTTGTTTGTTTGTTTACTTATTTGTGGTTTGCTTTTTTTCCCCCCTCAATTCACCTGTCCTCAAGTTCACTCATTATTTCCTCTGCTGAGTCATTCTGTTATTAAAACCAATAAAATATTTATTACTGATACTCTATTTCTCATTTCTAGAATTTCTACTTGATTCATTTTTGCAGTTTCTTTGTGTCTGCTGAAATTCACCATCTCCTTATCCATACTGCACACTTTTTCTAATAGATCATTTAGCATATTTCTAGTTATTTTAAAGCTCCTGTCAAATAATTCCAACATCTGGGCCACCTACAGTTCTACTTCTATTAACTGTTTTCTTTCTTCATCATGAGATGTTAGAACAATAAAGTCTAAAGTAAATAATATTTCCCTTTAGTAAAGAGTTTTTTCTTGTGTCAGGTCACTGGTTTGGAGTGACGGAGTAAATTTGTTCTACAGTTAAACTGGGTCTGAGCTTTTGGGCAAGTTTAGTTTGTTTCAGTTCACTACTAGCTACAGATATTTTGAGAGTGGGCTCAGAATTTTCCCTTCTGCAATGCTCTAGGTGTGAACGCTACCAAGATTCCCCAAATTTATTCATGTTTTCCACCAGTTTTCCACACCATGATAGATCTCTCTCTGATTTACAACTCAACTGACAGCTTTGTACATTGTTGGAGAGTTCCCTTTGCTTTCTGGTCCAGCCACAGGCTTTTGGACACTTGTGAAGACTCTGTTCTGCCTGGAATGCCTTGGAGGGATTCCTTTCAGCTTTCCTGCCCCACCTGTAGCTATTGTCAGTGGAAAACCTGAAGTGTTTGGGGGAGTGGAGGATTCTCTCAGGTCTCTTGCTTATGCCCAGCCCTTGGCAGCCGAAAATCCAGGATGCCTTTGGCTGACTTATCTCAGTTCTCCCCTCCTTTTGTAGCTGCATCTTCAGCTCTCTGACTAGTTTAGAAAGACTGTGACTTTGTGGCTTATACATCTTGTTTGGGTTATTGAGAGCAACGGTCTCTTGTCATTTTCTACCTTCTAACCAAAGAGACTTCTTCCACATCTCTTACCTTCTGTTTTCTCTCATTTCGTCTCTCTGAGTTGTTTTCTGGGTAATTTTATTCAGAGCAATCTTATAACAATATCTCATCATTTGTAACTAATCTGCTTTTATCCTGTCCTTTGGCTTTGTACTTGGAATACACGTGTGTGTATGTATTTGTATCTTTTTGTTTTTAGAAGTTCTATTTTGCTCTTCATCAAATCTGCTGCCTCATAAATTTTCATAATCTCTTTTTCTTTTGTCATACTTTCATATTCCCCTCTTATTTCTTTAAACATATTAAAGACAATAATTTTATGTATTCTAAACCTGATAAATAAAATATATACAAACTCCACAAATCTGACTTCAAACAGAGTTTGTGCGTTCTGGAAATTCTCACTCGTGGAGTGGGTTTTTTTCTCATCTGTTTAATTTTGTCGGCATGAGTATGAATTCATGCTCCTTGGAACTTTACTTGTGGGGAGTCTTCAAAAATGGGGTTTAAAAAGAACTTTTCTCTAATAAGGATACGCATTTGCCTTTTCCAGGTGCTTTAGTACTACTGAATTGGAAGCACTGTCAACTAATTTGGAGGGATTGAGGCCACATTCCTGCCCAAGTTCCCATGAGTACAGGCCTTTGGGTAGAAATTCTCATGCAAGATACTGGTGTGTGTGTGTGTGTGTGTGTGTGTGGTTCTTCCTGTTCCTCCCATAGCTAGGATGGTGGGGGGGGGGAGGGCGGGTTTCAATTCCTGTCTTCTCCTTCTGTGGATTTTTCCTTGGCTTGACCTCCTGGGTTTATGGGGTGGGATTGTCAGTGATGTGACCACGTTATTCTGGCCCCAGGCCTTGTCTCCTTTGACCTTCCTCATGACCCATAAACCTCAATCTCATTTACCATCTGAGACTGGTTTCCTCCCACCAGGTGCCATCCAGGCTGATGCCCCAGTGATCTCTCCACCCATGGATTTCTTCCCTACCCTTTATAACCTTCAGGAGATTCCCTTATTTTCTGCTGGCTCAAATGGGCATTATATTTTAAATATTTGATTCAACATTTTTAGTTGTGCTATTTGTCTGCAATTCTGCAGGATTCCCTCTTTATCTTCTATTTCAGCCCTGCTCTCCTGACAATGAATGGGTCTGTTTGCAGTTTCCAGGGGCCCTCAGGAGCCATATTTTGAAAGCACACTTCAGGATTTGGATAAGTGTGGGGAGATGTGTGTCCTTCTCGGATAAGGTAGCTACACACTCATCTGGATATCCACCATGCAGACCTTCCAAAAGGGAAAGCCTGCTCCTTCCTCAAGCCACTGGCCCATTCTGACTTTAAAAATATCATGTGAAAGTGATTCTCATATTAATCTTTATTTTGGTAACTGTAAACGTTGACATGAATGTAGATATTGCTAAGTTGAAAAGTAAATGTATCATTACTACAAACTTACTTTTACTGTTTTAAATCTCATACAAGCCCTTATGATTTAAAGAACAGTGCTTAACACTTATTTCTAATTTTAAGTTAATTGTTTGGCAGAAATATATACTTTTAAATAATGACTAGACATTGTCTGGTGTTAATTGCTCTTGCAGACTTTTGTGAGTAAAAGGTTGAATAAGTCTGTGCAAGCTTAACAATTTAGAAGGGAAGTGAGCAATCAAAGCTGTAATTACACAGAAATGTTGTGAGATAGTCTGGGGTAAAATCTATCTGATAGAGTAGAAGTAACTGTGAAGTCTTAAAATGTGCTGTTTCCCCTTTCTGCAGAGAAGAAACCTCACACGTGGATACACACAACGGGGCAGTGAGCCAGCGGCATGGACGCTGAAAACCAGGTGGGTTCTAGGCTAAAGCCAGAGACCTGGTTTGCACCCTACCTCTGCTGCTGCCAGCTCTGTCCCGCCAGGGCCCTGGCACCATGCGTCGGGTGAGGTGGGTCGTGGTGAAGTCACTGCAGAGACCCCTGTGGGGACGACGCCTGTGTCCTGGGCTGGGGAGCAGGGGGCTGATGGTGCTCTTGCTGCCGCTCAGTTAACTGTCCTGCTGTACCGGCCAGGCTACACCAGCATCTTCTTCTTCCGGGAGATGCCAAGATGAGACAGGAGATAGATGGGCCCCAGGCTGAGCCGCTAGAGTCTGTCCCTTGGGGACAGATACTCCAAGATGAACATAACAGCAGGAGGATAATAGGAGGAGCTGAGCCCTGCCCAGATAAAAGATAAAGACCACATATTCCTCATTCTCGAAGTCAAGGAGACCTTCCCGACTACACACGTGCAGAAAGACTTGAAGGTCAAAAGGGAAGGGGCACCACCCCATAGTAGGTGAGGTCAGCCTTCCCATAGGCCTCTGTGCTGGAATCCATCTTGGCTAAGAGAGCACACAGACACACAGGGGAGGACCCTGAGATAAACCACATACGGACTCAGAACCAGGCAAAGCAAGATGACTGGCCAGAGTAAACACAGAAGAAATGTCCCATAAACGTGATTCAAACTACCACGAGGGCACGACTCTCCGAGCCCACCCGTGTGAGTCTATTCACAGGTACTCTTTTCCTCCTAATAAACACTTCACTTGTTTCACTACTTTCCATCTCTTTGTGGAAATTCATTTCTACACAGCTGACGGGCCAGGGCCTTGTCACTGGCCACTGTCCCTAGTGGCCTAGTGGCTAGGATCCAGCCCTCTCACTGCTGCGGCCTGACTTCAATCTCCGGCCGGGGAACCGAAACCCTGCTTCAAGCCGCTGCAGGCCGAGGCCACCCAAGATCAAAGAGACAACGAAGTGGCCTTAAACCAAGTCTGACCTTTCTGCCATCTTTGTCACGTCTGCTCAGTCTAACACGGTGAAACACATGATCTGGGGCGCAGGAAACATGCTTCATCCCTGGACACTGGAGACCTCACGGGATGCTAGAAGCAGCCTCAGGCTCCTACAGTTCTGCTTAGTGCTCTTCGCAAGCCCACATCCACAGATGCTGAGGTCACCATGCCTGCCTGAGCCTATGGAGATGGCAGTGCCTGACCTCAAGCAGGCTCCCAGGAAGTCAGAGATACAGTATTCTTCTGTTTTGAAAAATAGTAGTTTGTCTTGACAAACTACTGAGTAAAACTTTTAAAAAGTTAATCAAATAAAATTAGTGGCACATAATTGCTTCAATAGTTAACAAAGAATATTGTGATATCCATGTATGAACTTGAACATTGAAAGCAAATTCTCACTCCCCACCCCCCAAAAAAAACCACCCAGATACAACAACAACAAGAAAACAATAAAGGCACATGCAAGCGATCAGAATAATGTCATTCCAATGGTGAGCAATTACTAATGGTGTCAACTAACAAACCAGCAGGATCCTACTGGAATTACTGACTGAAACAAAGAGACTTCTCCAAGGCTGAATGTCTCCTGAGTTCAGATTCTCATTATCTGCATGGGCAGTTTTAGGGGCATTGTCTGTATTTTCTATAGAAAAAAGTTTTGAGCCCCACAAAATTTCTTGGGTGACTCATAAAAATATCATTTATGGTATACCTGGCTTGTTTCTGCAACGCTGAGACAAAAGACAAGTCCCAGGGGTGCAAAGAGCCAAGTGAAGTCACAAAAGAATATAGACATTCCAGACTCAGCCTCCATCTGAGAACCCACGTCAGTAATCCCAGGTGAGTTGCACTGTGGTCAGGTTAAAAGGGAAGGGTGCACTTTCTCATTGCTTTCTCAAAACTTCTGTGCTGGAGGCCCCTTCCCAGGCCCCTCAGAAGCATTGCCACCAGCAGCGGATGCAGCCTTTGCCTCCGTGGAAGTTTCCTCCTTACAAGACACCAGGAGCACATTTGGGTTCCTGTGAAATCTACCTTGATGTCCTTCTGTTTCTTTTCTCTCCTAAACCCGTGTTTCTGTGTCTGGGCGGAGGAGGTCCTTGGGATGGGTGGAGGGTCCCGTGCTCAGGACCAAGAGGCCCCTGCCGGGAAGGTCAGGCAGCTGTCGGCCCCCAGCTTGGAGAGGAGCAAGGGAACCGATAAGATCAATGTGTTTTCCATTGAAAACACTTGCATGGGATTAAAGAGAAAAAAATAAAAATAAAAATCAACTTGAGGAGCCAGCACAAGGGTTTTCTTCTTTTAAGATTTCTCTCTCCCTCTCCTTTCTCTCCACTTGGTCAGATTGTGGAATTTGAGCGGAAAGGAATGCCAGGGAAGGACAAAACGCAAAGCTCAACCTGTGAATTAAAACAAATCATTCATGGTAACATTTCCTTTTTCTTAAGTGCATTAAAAATGGGATGCACAGCTAAAGAAAGCCAGAAAAAAAGAACGTGAACTTACAGTTTCAGAAATTGTATTTACCTTACTTTAGTTTTTCCAATGCTAGTATTTCTATTTAGAAATTAAAGTTATGCATTGCAAAATTGCATCAAAATCCAGAAAACTCATTTCCCCATCACTAAACAAATAGGTTTATAAACAGAAAGACACATTAAAAATATTATTCCGGATGATTGCCAAGGTGATAGGAGCTAAATTTCAGTCCCTTTAAAAATACAAATAGGAAAGGTCAAGAGTGAATGCTTTTAAAATTCTATTTTCTGCTCCACTGCTGATTTAACAGACAGATTTTCAATATGCAAATAAAGGCTGGTCCTCAGTTACAGACATTCCGAGAGCTTAGACCCTGAGTCGCCCTTTTCCTCCTTCCCTGAAGGCAGCTCTCCAGTTCAACTCAGGTTCCTTGAGTCTCAGGCAGGAAGAGTAGCTATAAACTGACCTGCAGGAGGCGCTACTCACATTTCATAAAGCACTTCTTCAGCACTTTAAGGTGGGATATGGGTTGTGTTTGGTTTTCTTGGGCTCTCCCTCGGCCGATGACACGGCTTCAGGGCAGATATCATGACTCTGGAGAATGGCTGTAGCCACAACAGAACCCAAGTCTGCTTTTCTAGATGCTTCCACACTAACAAGGCTCTGGAGGAAGCAAGCACCCTACACTGGCAGGTTCTCCCCAACATCCCCAGGGTGATGGGAAAGCAGAAGCTTGAGACAAGTCCTGCCAGCCTTTGGATCGTTGAAGGGAGCGTCCCAAAATGACGGCAGCTCGGGATCAGAGGCCCCTTGACCTTCCTCTGCCTGGTCAGGGATAGGGGCTGGCAGGGGGCTCCACTTAAGCAAAAACTAACTCTGCAGGCTAAATGCCTCTTTGTGAAAACTCTATCCTCTTTCTCTGGGAACTTATTTTTTTCCCCAAAGGTGAAGCAATGGTTGGAAAACATATAGGGATACAGGCCAGGAGACCTTTCTCCTGCAGAAAGACACCGACACTAACCCCCAGTCTTCCTATGAAGGATGTTTCTGGCGTCACGCGTGGGTTGCCCAAACACCTGCAAATGTGACTGTTGTCTTCTATTAAAAAGTCCTGATTACCCGCTGGTGGCTGATGGGCGGCCTAGGTGGGGCTTTGCCCAGTGCACGTGGGGCACGTTCCCGGCTGCTGAGAGACTCGTTGGGCGAGGTGCCCTGGGCAGGGCAGAGGACCTGGCCCTCGAGTTTTGGGCCTTATCTTGTCGGTTGCCTCCCAGCCCCAGGCCCCTCCTGCGTCCACGCGACCAAGGTGCCTTCAGTACAGCGGGAGCAGAGCAGTAAAGGGCAGACAGCACCTCAGGGTCCCTGGTGACACAAGGGTACCTTACCATGAACGCACTGACTGTCCTAAACCCCAATCCCTGAAACATCACAAGGTGTTTTTTTCTTCAAGAACCATCACAAAACTTTAAATGTAACCGTTACTCAAAAATCTGTATGGTTACCTGCTTTCAGGCTTTGCTGCGTTTTTATTACGGACGGTTTTAAGAATCTAACTGATGCTGCTGGCTTGGAGTTTGTTCATGAAACAAACACCCACGAGTTAGGAGCTGAGGTGCTCAGGCCGCCTGGGGTGACAGCTGGGGGGAGACCCGACAGCACTGCCTGCCGACCCTTCCCCCGGAGCTGCAGGCCCAGGAAAGGCAGTGGAGAGCAGAGCCGAGCGGAGGGCACGTGGGGTTCTCCTCCCGCTGGGGGACAAGAGGACAGCAGTCCCGAAGCTCTCCCTTCCCCACGCCTTCCACCCTTGGGGACAACTTCCCGAGTGGAAATGCACTCAGGAGACAGGGCAAGCGCCTGAGTTTGTTGTTAACCTCAGGGGCCATCAGAAGGAGCGGAGCAGGGGCTTCCCTGGTGGCGCAGTGGTTAAGAATCCGCCTGCCAATGCAGGGGACACGGGTTCGAGCCCTGGCCCGGGAAGATGACACATGCCACGGAGCAACGAAGCCCGTGCGGCACAACTACTGAGCCTGCGCTCTAGAGCCCGCGAGCCACAACTACTGAGCCCGCGTGCCACAACTACTGAAGCCCATATGCCTAGAGCCCGTGCTCTGCAACAAGAGAAGCCACCGCAATGAGAAGTCTGTGCACCACAACGAAGAGTAGCCCCGCTCGCCGCAACTAGAGAAAACCTGCACGCAGCTACGAAGACCCAACGCAGCCAAAAATATATTAATTAATTTAAAAAAAAAAAAAGGGGGGCAGAGCAGGTGTGGCCCGTGACGTTCTGGCTCCTCCAGCCAGAGCTGGGCCCGGGGTCTCTGGAAGGAAGCCCAGAGCCTGGTCACAGAGCTGCCTGGGGAAGCAGGGCCTGCGGGACGGGGCAGAGAGGGACGGACATTCCAGTGTGTGGACTGTTTTAATGTTTAATTCACTACATGCATATAAAACTAGCATGAAAACATTAAATAAACTAAACATACTGGATTACAATTTAAGCTATTAAAGTGGATACTTAATAGTACAAATTTACATATAAAAACGTGGCAATCAAGAAGGGGCCTTCTGTGAATGCAAAGGGCGGGGTGGGGTTGAGGTCCACTTCTTCTGCCCCCATTCTCCTCCTCTTTGGAGTTTTGTCAGTTGAACACTCACAGTTTAGGGTGAGATTATCTCAGAGCAGCAATCAATGGCTATTTGTTAGGAAAAAATAATACTCTTAAAGACGACATAAAAAATGAAAAAGAAAAAATGGCGGGGACTAGATTCAGTTCCAGATGGTGGAAGGCAGTTTAACATGCTCCCCTCCTCTTCCTCCTAAATCTCCACCGAAATGGACCAGGAGGGGGACAAGGGGGGAGGCTGCCTGGAGAGCGGACATCTGACCTGAAGGCAGTGCGGCTGGGAGAGCAGAGGTGGCAGTCGCCCAGGGCAGGCTCCCCGGCTGCAGGGAGCACGCCTCTCCCTAGAGGCTGGTACACACCCGACAACCCAGTTTGGCACCCAGTGGGTCCGGGGTGGGGTCGTGCCCTTTGAGAACCACTGGTCTGGGGATCAGCCCGCCAGGCATCCCCTCTCCCGTCCCCCAGGGCACAGCCCCGGACAGGTGCAAGGCAGCATCACCTTTCCCAGCAGGACAGCAGAGGCCCCTAAGGCAGGAAGCCCTGATCCTAAAGCCCTTCACAAACGCCCAAAGTCCGTCGTAAAAGCAAGCAGCTGCTTCCATTTTTATAAAACTGAATCAACCATCTCTCACCACCACTCTTCACTCACAAGCCTTTGTCTACATCGTTAGAACTGTTCAGCTGTACTGAGCAAACGGACTGCAATACAGTGACGGCTCTTTAATTCATAAAAATAATCCGAGCATACGAAGACAGAAATGTCACGCTATAAAAGTAGGTCTTCCTTAAAATTCTCCTTAGAGGCAAGAAAAGGAACCTCATGTTTGTTTCACAGTCACAACAAGCACACTGAATTTCTCTGAGGAAGTGTCAGGCAAATTAAGGAAAAAAGAGAGGAAAGTGTTTAGCTTAATGGCTCTGTCTTACTTTCCAAAGTCCCCTAAACTCCTAGAACACTCTTCAGGGAGACCTCTGTGGCATCGCTGGCCCTGGTCAGGCAGGTTGATTAGACTCCCATTCATGAATCTCTGTACTATGGTTCTAGGAATGCTATTTGTAAAGAACTGAGCACGTTCCAGGTGGGCAGGTGACTTAATCAGGCCCGTGTCACAGAACCTCCCACCCACTATCACTATCACCCGCCCGCCACTTGTTTATTCATTTATTTATTTTTGGTCAGAGCATTTTGTTTTAGGATCGTTAGAAAATATCCAGGAAAGAATCTGACCAAGCTGGAAAAGTATTTGCTTCTATTTGGGGGGGTGGGGGGGTATTACTGTGCTCTTGAATTCCATCAGCTTTACAAGCTACCCTTTCCACACATCTTCTCCCACTTACTTCTGGAGATAAGGGGCCTGGGCAGTAAAACTAACTCCGTCCGAAGCCTACAGCATGAATGGAGAGCTGTCCTCCGGAGCGCGCCGGCTGCAGACAGGAGGGGCCCTTTGCGTCCTGGACCCTGCTGTTCACGGTGGGACCACAGCGCCCTCTAACGGCACCACGCTGCTCCTTCCACTCCTGGCACAAACCCTTCAGGTTTCCATCAATACCGTAAATTTGTCAGTTACGCTGCCACATCCTCTCTTAAAAAACAAAGTAAGCAATGTGACCAAGTATTCTCAGGGGGGTGGGGGGGATTACAGCCTGAAGTGTCACCTCCAGGATGATTTGTGCTCGGAAGGAAAAGCTGGGGCCTCCCTAGGAGGTGCATGGGGACAAGACGTCCCTTAAGGTCACTGGCCACGCTGCTCTACGCCCTCCTCACGGCCACCGCCCGCTCCTCGGGCCCCCGAGTCACGTGAGCGGCTGCAGGCACAGAGGGCCAGGCCGGGGCCAGGCTGCCTGCCGCGTGCGGGACCCAGCCAGGACGCCAGGACCCCTGTGCCGCCTGGGTGCACAGACTGACGCCAGCCTAAAGCCCCACCCAACTACAGGTTCAAATGTTTACCTACCTTTTTGCGTGTGTGTGTGTGTGTGTGTGTGTGTGTGTGTGTGTGTTTGATAAAACTCTACAACCATGTTCTGCCCGGGGACCAGAAATAAATTTAACCCCAGCTTAAAACTGTTTCACCCTCTGAGAGTGACGCAGCACGACAGGCAAGCTCAGGCCTGTGTATTATCAGGAGCGGATGCTGACACGTAAGCCCCACGCATCCTCGTGGGCAAGGAACGGCAGCCGGCAGCCAATGTCAGGTGCCACCTACCCTCCACCAATTAAGAACACCTCAAACTGTTGAGGTTAAAAAAACGTTTTGAATCCTATGACAAATCTACTCACTAGGCAAATGTACCCCCAAACTGCGTGTGCAGACCTGCTCTCTCTCCCTTACCCCCTTTCACTCTGCAACCCTCCCAAGCCCGTCGTTTGTGGGAAACGCTCACCTGTCTCACCGCCACCCACAGGAAGCAAAATCCAACCACCGGCCACCCCCTTCCTCACCGACCTCGCAGCCTCAAGCAGCTCCGGGGCCAGCTGCCTGCCTTCTTGCCTCCCTGACTCGGGCAAAGTAGCAGGAGCCAAGGTGCTTGGCCACCACCTCCTGCCTCCCCGGCGTTTCTCCCTCCTCCCTCCCCCACGCATCTTCAAATTACACGACCTGCCAAGTGAGAGAGGCTATCTTCCTCCCCAGGTGACCATGCGCTTTAAATAACCTCCAAACTCAATCAGCTTCCTAGCTTGTGTCCCCACCTTGCCCGAACTCGACTTCCACCTGTAAAGGCCCCCTGCCACCTCCACTTGGATGTCTCACGTCCCAGTCACACGTGTGACTCCCACCACCAAACCCGGAGCTCCTGTCCCCAAGCCCAGGTGCCGTGGGAACCCTGATTCCTATCTGCCCACCACCCCCAGTTCACGAACTCAGCATTGATCCCACCTCCAAGACCCGTGTGGCATCCATCTGCCCCGATGGTCTGCACGGCCACCAGCATCAACCCCCAGCCTCCTGACACGTCTGCTTCCCGCCCCGCCCTTCTCCTGCCCTGCGTCACAGAACAGCCCCGTGAACCGTGACACCTGCTCAAATCTCCCTAGGAGCGTGACCGAGCCCAGGGCTGCCCAGGTCCCAGTGACTGGCAGTTACCTGTGTCACTGAACCAAGGACGCTCGCCCCCTTACACAGTATGTTCTGGCCACACCGGCCTCCTGCCCACACACGGCAGGCTCTTCCCCTCTCGGAGCCGGCGCACCTGTCTGGGAGGGACGCGTTCCAGGATCCCCTCCTTTCAAGGTGGGCGCCCTTCTCTCGGGTCCTAGCTCACATGTTACTTCCTCGGAGGGACCCTCCTTGACTAACAGAAAGAGAGGAGTCTCCCTGCTATTCTTCTGCAGATCGCTCCATCTCCCTCACCACACTTAACCCCAAATCTGGACTGTTGATTTATTGGGGTGACTGTGCAGGGTTCTCTCTACCAACAGATCACAGGCCTGTGAGAACCTGGCCCTGACTTTCTTCACCAGCTCCTCCCAGCAAGGCCCTGGCACAGAGCACAGGCCCAAGAGACAGAGGCAGAAAGAGGGAACACACCAACAAAAAGCATCTAAAGGGCAAGGCAGAGTCGTTTACAAATCTCAGTTATAATTACTTAAAAAACAGGAGGAAGAAGCAACAAAATACTTGTCAAGTGTGATTTTTAAAAGGTAGCAACTGTAGCTAAACAAAGACATCCAATACTGAGGGCCAACCAGCACTTACGTGGTATCTGCTCTCACCAAGAGCACCCGGGAGAGCACCCAAACCCGATCACACCCGGGCAATCGACCGCGCCTCCGCCCAGGAAGGAGGTCCCTCTGGCAGGCCGCCTCCTCTGTCTTTGGTTGGCACTGACTATTTGCCTCATCTTTGGTTGGAGCAGAAGTAAGGCCAAGTGTCACTCTTTACTGATCAGGACAATCGTGTGCATGGCTTACTTTTATTTTTTATTATAAAAAACACATACAAGAGTTTTAAGAAATGATGAATATAAGACAAATCAGGACCACGGTGAGTTATTAAACCCATTTCCTATGTACAAATACTAAAATTCCGAAAGTGGAATATCATCAAATGTGAGACACATTATAGGCTGTCCATATATACACGGCACATGCAGAGACCTGCCCGCACTCGGCTGCGTCTGTATGTACACGGCGAGGTACAAACACCCGCGGCGACCTCTATCCTCAGCTCTCCTTTTCCTGATACATAGTTAAATATTTGCAAGGAACTTTAGAGATCTGAAGAAATGCATTAAAGTAAGTTCTAAAGGCTCTCCCTGTTTATTTACTCTGATCAGCTGCACTCTATACCTTGAGAGGAACTCTGTAGCCCACTTCCAGCTAAGACAGTGGAAGAGTCTTCGAGTAGCACTGCTTTGGCCTCCTCATCTTTTCCTAGTCAGTCATTTGGGCGCAAAGTCCAAAATTGGCTCAGGAACCAAATCAATGTTTTTACATTAAATTCATTACAAAATGCCACTCAATTTTTAAAAGCGACTAAAAGGACACTTTCTGCAGCAAAAAAGGGCTAAGTTCAAGTTTCTGTTGTTTGACCAAGACACAACAAATTACAATCCATGTCATGTGATCACAGCAGCCATAAGTGAAATGTGTGCGGTTTAGGGAAAGCAGCCCCTGCTTCCTCCTCCGCCCCCAGCACTTGTATCTCCCTGACGTCTCTCTCTGGAACCCCGGTCTGCACCCTGGAAGCTGATGATCTGTCTCCACTCGAGCAGCGGGAAGGCACTTCTCCGGGCACAGCACGGGGCCGTCAGCCACGCTCCTCCGTACACAGAGTGCTGACCTCCTCCAGGGAGCTGAGCACCGCGGAGGGGATGCGGCGAGAGGTCTCCGTGCGCCAGGCTTCCAGGATCTTGGAGATCTCCGCTGGGTTGCTGGGACTCAAGTCACACAGAGCGTACACGGCTGCCAGCTGGATACCCCACGGTATGTCTGAAAAGAATTTCCACATCAGTCATCACACAAGAAAATCTTCGTTATGCAAAACGTTCATGCTGTTGATCTAATAAAATACTATTCAACAAATACTTTCTTCCAGCAATGAAAAGTAAATATTAAAAAAAAAAAAAACCACAATGAAAAAGTTCATTTAAATCCCTTCTGCAAATGGAAAACAAAAACAAAGCCAAACGCTGCACAGCTCTCTACAGGTTCCTGGCGCTGCCTGTACCCAGAGGACGGCGAGCCGGAGTAGGGGCACAGGGCCTGAAGCGTCCGCCCTCTCATGATCAGTGCTAAGCTTTCCAAAGTGGTCCTGGAAGGATCACACCCTCACGTTTAAGTTTTAGTAAAATGTGGATCCCAAAGCATTTGTCAAATAAATGACTCCATTATACCCCCTGGAAGTGTTTATGAGTGGACTTTGGAAATGAAAAACATGATGAAATGAGAGCAAGTGAAAAACTAGTTTTTAGTATGTAGTATAGCATATACTATGCTCTTACACACTAGATTATAGTATATGACTATTGATCATGGCATTTAATTGTAGACTATAACTAGGTTAGAGATTACGGTGTATTAGAGTTCTCATTAAGTATAAGTTTATTTAGGAGTTATTTAATTCAAATTTAATTTAGTTCAATTTTAGTTAAATTCACTTCAATCATTTAGTTAAAAAATTTAGGAGTTATTTCATTAAAACTTATTATTAACTATATACTGTTAGTGATGCAATGCCCAATAGGGCAAACTACTACTATTTAAAAATAAATATCACAAAACCCACACATTCAAATGTTAATGCTGTAGATGTAGATAGTACTACAGCAGCTTTAAAATTACATTCCCCGGGCTTCCCTGGTGGTGCAGTGGTTAACAATCCGCCTGCTGATGCAGGGGACACGGGTTCGATCCCTGGTCTGGGAAGATCCCACATGCTGCAGAGCCACTAAGCCCATGAGCCACAACTACTGAGCCTGTGTTCTAGAGCCCGCGAGTCACAACTACTGAGCCCGCAAGACACGGCTACTGAAGCCCTAGACACGGAAGACAACCTACACGTTAAGATCATCTCGGATGTAAATTTCAGATGTCACCGTGTTTCCGATGGAAACTGTGTAACTGCATTACTCCTTTTTTTTGTTTTAATTTTTTTTAATTGGAGTAAAATCACTTTACAATGTTGTGTTAGTTTCTGCTGTACAATGAAGTGAGTCAGCTATATGTATACATGTATCCCCTCCCTCCTGGACCTCCCTCCCACCCCCTCTTTACACCCATCTAGGTCATCACAGAGCACCGAGCTGAGCTTCCTGTGCTTTATAGAGTGTTCCCACTAGCTATTTTATACATGGTAGTGTATATATGTCATTCCTAATCTCCCAATTTGTCCCACCCTCTCCTTCCCCCCATGTCCACATGTCCGTTCTCTACGTCTGCGTCTCTATTCTGCCCTGCAAATAGGTTCATCTGTACCATTTTTCTGGATTCCGTATATATGCATTAATATATGACATTTGTTTTTCTCCTTCTGACTTACTTCACTCTGTATGACAGACTCTAGGTCCATCTACATCTCTACAAACGACCCATTTTCGTTCGTTTTCATGGCTAATATTCCATTGTATACATATACATGTACCACATCTTCTTTATCCATTTGTCTGTCATTGGACATTTACGTTGTTCCATGTCCTGGCTATTGTAAATAGTGCTGCAATGAACACTGGGGTGTCTTTTTGAATTATGGTTTTCTCTGGGTATAAGCCCAGTAGTGGGATTGCTGGGTTGTATGGTAGTTCTATTTTTAGTTTTTTAAGGAACCTCCATATTGTTTCTCCATAGTGGCTGTATCAATTTACATTCCCACCAACAGTGCAAGAGGGTTCCCTTTTCTCCACACCCTCTCTAGCATTTACTGTTTGTAGATTTTTGATGATGGCCATTCTGACCAGTGTGAGGTGATACCTCATTGTAGTTTTGATTTGCATTTCTCTAATAATTAGTGATGTTGAGCATCCTTTCATGTGCCCCTTGGTCATCTGTATGTCCTCCTTGGAGAGATGTCTATTTAGGTCTTCTGCCCGTTTTTTGATTGGGTTGTTTTTTTGATATTGAGCTGCATGAGCTGTTTGTATATTTTGGAGATTAATCTTTTGTCTGTTGCTTCATTTGCAAATATTTTCTCCCATTCTGAGGGTTGTCTTTTTGTCTTGTTTATGGTTTCCTTTGCTGTGCAAAAGTTTTTAAGTTTAATTAGGTCCCATTTGTTTATTTTTGTTCTTATTTTCATTACTCCAGGGGGTGGGTCAAAAAAGATCTTGCTGTGGTTTATGTTTATGTCAAAGAGTGTTTTTCCTATATTTTCCTCTAACAGTTTTATAGTGTCCGGTCTTACATTTAGAACAAAAAATTTTACAATTTGTATGGAAACACAAAAGACTGTGAACAGCCAAAGCAATCTTGAGAAAAAAATGGAGCTGGAGGAATCAGGCTCCCCAACTTCAGACTATGCAACAAAGCTACAGTAATCAAGACAGTATGATACTGGCACAAAAACAGAAATATAGATCAATGGTACAGGATAGAAAGCCCAGAGATAAATCCACACACATATGGTCACCTTATTTCTGAAAAAGGATGCATCACTCCTTGATTGCATAACATTCAAATAAAAATGAGACTCATCGCTTCAAAGGGTTACTTTTGAGTTTTAATCTCTTCCCACAAAGGAATAAGAATATAAAATTACATGCTCTGAGGTATACAAATGAAAAGGAAACCACTACTATGAAGACCGGCTCACAAAAAGCCTCCAGTTTCCAAGTTCTCTGGGGATGCTAAGTACTCAGTGATACCCAGGCCACACTGGGGTCGCTGCTTCACAAGTGTGACCACACTTGGTCATCACGACACAACTTCAGCCGGGCCTCTGCAGGCAGCTGAGGTTGAGTCACTGGTCGGAGGTCACAGGGCAGCATGAAGATAGTACCGACAGTTTCTGAGACAGAACGTCAGCACCAGGACGACAAGAGAGTTTCCTCTTACTTAGGGATGCGCTGCCCAACAGGGCAAGTGTCTACCCACTGAAACAACAGGAAACCCACACACATTCAAATGCCAGTGCTGAGAACACCGGCAGAGTGTGGCTTCATGATCAAACTCCTCACCCCCAAGCACTGAGAGATGCACAGAGCACGGCACGTAGTAAGAACTCAAAACAGATTTAATAAGAGGAATGCAAATGATTTAAAAATAATTATAATCAACAGAAGTTTTACCTTCATCCTGGGCATGCTGTATAAACATACCAATAACGGCACTAATATTTTTCACAGCTGATGGAAACCCTTCCTTCAAACCCAACTGGCCTAAACGACCTAGGGAAAAACAAAACAAAAAAAAACCAAAATGTAAACAATCTGTGGTTAAATGTTAACTTTTCATAAGAATTTAAAACTTACGTTTTTTTTCGTTTAACACGTACATTAAGCTTCAGGATCCTGAACTGAAGTTAGATGGGTACCTATTCTTAAATGAAAACAAATTAAACAGTAAAGCATCAGGACTCAATACAGCACCATCCGTCCCGGGGTGGGGGGCTGTTCTGACTGAATGATTCGTCATCTCTTCTGTTACTCACACATACAGATGATAACACAGATACACGATGTGTCGCTTTCCCAGTAATCATATAATAAATGGGGTTTAGCAGAATGAATGGTTTTAGCAGGCTCAGAGTGAAATGACTAACTTCTATGGGTTAACGGACTAAATGTAAGACACAGTTTGCTGTTACAACGTAGTTGTCTAACACAACCTCCGTTCTCACGTAGAGCAGCAGCTCCCAAGTGCACTCTACTAAACCCCCGGGGTCCTCAAGGTCAAAACTGTGCTTTCCCAACGACACTAAGAAGTGATGTGCTTTCCTTCCAGTGCTGAGACGTGGCCTGACAGTGCAAAGGCAGTGGCCATCAAACTAGTGGACCCTCAGCACCAGTCAGAGCAGTGACATGGAGGTCACTCTCCATGGCCAGGAGCTCACAGTCGGAAAAGCTAACTCACTCAGAATGTCCTTCATGAAACGGTAACAATGATTCTTATGAAATCTAGACCCCTAAGCACACGGCTCTGCGATCTTCCGCGGACGGGACAGGAAGGGCACGTGAAGCACACCCCTGGCACCTCGGCATCCCAACTCTCTCCAGGAAAAGCACCTGTGCAGCTGCTTCAGCTGGGAGGGGAACTGGGTGCTTTCTCCACCCACTTTTCACTGAAAGAACCACTGACAAACTATGGCTATTTAGACCGAGACAGACATTTTCTCAAAAATGAGTAAAGTGAACCTGTCACTGCAAGGAAATTTATCATTGTTGTCAATGATAAAATTTGAGCTCTTAAGCAAAATTAGAATTTTGGAAAAACTTCCATCGCCTACCCTAAGCCTGACAGCTTCAAATACTCCAGATTTCTCTGATGAGATCAGTGATGATATTAATGTCTGTTTTCTTGATATTGTTGACATTTGGAAGATCTGTACAAATCAGTATTTTCCAAGTGAGCAGTACATGTTACAAAATCATGAATGGGCAAAAGATCCCTTCAACAAGGCAGGTGGACCCAGGGACTTTGGTGCAACAGAGAAGCAAAGTTCACGGATGAGGTTTCAGATCTCCCACTGCAACTAGCCTTTAAGAAATCATCGCCTGCTGAGTTCCACTGCAGTGTCAAAGAAGAATATCCACAATTACCTGAGCGGGCTATTAAAATATTCCTTTAATCAACTACACATCTGTATGAGACTGGACTTTCTCCAAATACTTCAACCAAAACAACATACAGCCAGAGACTGAATGCAGAGCAGCTATGGGAAACCAGCTCTTCTGCGAATCTAGACAGTGAAGAGGTTTGCAGCAAGATAGTGTTCCATTCTGCTCACTCTTATTTTTGTTTGTTTTGGAAATAGTTATTTTTCATTAAAAATATCATTTATATTAACATTAGTTTATTACTACTAATTTTAAGTGAATAGTAAACTTTTTTTTAAACTCCTAGTTTTAATTTCTAGTACAATAATTGACACATAAAACCTGGAGTGACAAAACCTCTTTGGGGGTCTCACTAGGGGACTAAACAGGACAACACTCCTCGCCTAGTCCCCACCCATCCGGACCCTCCTTTATTCCAATGGTCTTGTGGAAACCAGCTTGCTTCAAAGCGGAAGCCTCTGCGCCTCCCTCACGGCCAGGCCTCATGTCCTTTTGCCCCTGCTGTTACACAGGAGGAGGATTCGGGGACACACCTTGGATGCCGTCTTACCCAAGTCCTCTTCCTGTGCTCTTATGACAACATTATCCTGCATGCTCACTGTTCTGTGTCCATGTTCTCTCTCAATAGTACAAACAGGCCACAGGCTTAGATGTGACCCAGCCCATCAGCCTCATCTCTGTGTTGAATATGGAGAAACTGAGGCACGGGACACTAAAGGGACTTTATTACTTTGTATCCCCTATAGGAACTAGCTTAGCGCTAGTCACATGCACCCTGAATGCTGTGATAGACAGCAGACATTCAGTAAATTCCTGCTGATCAATGACTCCCCGGTTAATTCCTAATCCAGGATGAAACTGTAAACATATGGATAATCCCTTAGCAAGTCTTTCAAAGGCTGAAAAGTAATATACTTCAGAGATCAGAAATTTCTAGGTACTGAGCACTCTTAGATATCTCCTTGCAATCAGATCAAAGTGCTAATAACTGCATGTCACCAGACCTGTCCTCTGAGACAATCTATTGGGAGCATTCAATGCATGACTATTAGCAGAGAAAGGGACAGTGTGCGTGCCTAGCACAGCTATGGGATCATTTGGCCATGGGATATGCATGTGTTTCCAGATAATACACGACTGCATTATAACGGCTCCCTTTCTTTTAATTAAAAATGCTTAATGAAGTGGGTTTTATAAAGCTTTATTTAAGTTAACGGAGCAAATCAGAGATAAAATAAGAGGAAATCATGAGTCTGAGGTATATGGTTTGGGGGAAAAGGCTTACATATATGATGACCTGACAAAGATGATGGACAAATTTGCTAAATAGACGGGAAGAAAAGTCCCTCTACAGAAGGAGGTGAGTGAGTCCAGGGCAGTTCAGCCAACATATTAAAATTCAAGTAAGAAATGTGGAGTCAGTCTCAATGTCAAAGACAACACTCCCCACTCACGGACGCCTGAGGAGGAGAGCTTGCCGGCCTTAGGGAAGGTGAGACCCAGTCTACAGGGCAGGGATCAGAGCAAGATAGTTACCCAGGGTTTTCAATCAAGATTTCAGATGCAGGTATGTTAAGGAAAGGATGAGTTAAGACAATTGCAAAGAAAAGCTGAAAGACAAGATGAGACACTGGACAGAAATCAACCAAGCACTGGCTATTGCGGCCTGACGTGCAAAAACCTGACGTGAGAAACAGTGTTACCCTAGCTTCTAGGCTCTGCTAACACCAGGTGGGCCATTTCAGAATTTAAAGCTCTTTGGGGCACAAAATGGGGTATCCTGTACCTTTATACTCCGCTGCGACTAATGGCAGGCAGACTGCCGTCCCCACTCTGCTCCCTTCCCACCCAGAGACCTCAGACAGGGGCTCACCACCTCCCTACCTCCTGCCCCCCCAAAGAGGCCCCGACTCCGCCAGGACACGGGCAACCTGGAGCAGGCTCTCCCACTCCTCCGCGTCCCCAGGGGTCCAGAGCAATCCAAATGTTCCACAAAACGCTCTTTAATCCATTACTGTTAAGGTAGGTTAGAGAAACCCCATTTAATAATCACATGTAACCATTTCAATTGCTAACAGCGGTGTTCATACCCCAATCCAACATTAGATAACACTGAACCATTTTACCAGATAGCCTGTTTTTATTTCCTATGGGGTAAAAATCCAATTAGGATTTACAAATTTGGAGTTAAGAATACAGACAGTTCCTTTATTTTATGAATGCCTACTGTGTGACTTCATTTATTAAGAAATCACAGCCAACCAAGTTAATTATTTGCTAAATTCTTTAGTAAATGTCAGCTTCAGAAACTGCAAGAAGCTTCTCCAGCAGAGTTTCTTCTTAGAAACGGTTCAAACTCCAACTCAGACGGGTGTGTGGGAAGGAAAGCACACATCCACCCTTAAAGCCACCTCTCAGGATTCCGCCCAGTTGACAGAGCAGGCCTCACCTGCTTCCACCCTCCCCCTCGGCCCACCCCTGCTGGCTGGGACCCCAGCCCCTGCTCTGCTCGGGGGTGGGGGTGGGGGGGTGCCTTCAGCGCCAACAGACTCCCAGCAAAGCTCAGCCCCGGTTTTCCAGGAACAGCCCAGTGGCCCCTCTCGCCCTCCCCACACCAGCTCGACCTGCCCTGGTCCACCTGCGGACCTCAGCAGGGTTTGCCAGTCCTGAGTCTGCTCTCATTTTTGACATTACACTTCCTTTCTAATTAGCCATCCTCTCAACTAAATTTATTTACTTACATATTATAATTTTATTATACAGTATTGTTAATTATATATTAATTATACATTATTCCTATGACACACATCATTGTATTATATCACTAATTATGTAAATATACATATATTACTCTAAATAATATATATTATCAAATGTTATAAATTATTTTCTCAAAAGCTACATTTTAAAGATTTAAAGAATAAATTAGTCTGAGTTTGACTGAAACTACCAGTCAGGTTTTCTCCCTACAATTATATATCCTTGTTTTTAGATAAACTATGACCATATTCTTCTTAATTCACAAATGAGTTACTTTTTAAGGTATATATTCGAAAGTATTTCTATAATCTTGTGCGGGTTTGTCTGGAACCTGAGAATTTGTAATTTTAAAAAAGCTTTTCAGGCAGTCTGGACAATCAACCAAAGCTGATAAAAGCTAACTGAGGAGGAGAATGACATGTGAGGCCGACCCTCCATCACAGATGCTTCCCAGAGCAGGTGGGGTCGACCACCAGAAACACAGCCTCCCACTCTCACTTCCCTTCCTGTTACAATCAATAAGTACACAAAGAAACAACCACTGCAATGATAACAGCAAAAATCACACCATATTTTATAAGTGTGACTTCAAAAGTATATTCTTCAGCAAATTCCACAGATTCTTCATCTAGGTCAACATGTAAGCATTTATAGACCTAACACCTTTCCTAATTTCTTAAATTCTCAAAAAGCTTTCTCAATTTGGAATGAATTAGTTCAAAGTATAAACACATTCTTTCTTGAATCCATAAGAGAAGCTGCTACCAAAATCAGAATTTCCAGACACACACATGCCACCAGCTGACGGCTGAAAATGAGGTCACTGGCCCTTCCGTGTCCTTGCTGCTCCCGCTTGGCACAGACAATGGTCCTCAGGGCACTGGACCTGCGGCATTCAGGGAAGTCCCCCCCCGAGCAGTTCAGTCATCTCCACTTGCACACTCTCATGCTCTCATGTTCTGTATCTTAACTCCAAGTGTATGTTCGGTGATTTCCAGCGAAAACTGTTAGATGTCCACCTTGAAACCAGGTTTTTGTCAAGACCCAGTTTATATATTTATTTACTACAATGTTCCTGTGTTTGCATGTAAAATGTGCACAGTGCAGGAATGCAGATACAGTAACAAAATTAGTCAGGGATATTGTATTTCTTACTGTGGTCCATTTATAAGACGTGATTTAAAAATTCTCAAACCTATTTCAGATGGTTTTAGCTTGGAGTTTTAATTAATTAAACGCCAAAGATACTTAAAAGTCATGATAACTATCTCCAAGGATCTAAAGGGCCCTGACACAGAAACAGGCTGAACCTTGTTTTGTCAGCCCTCAAGCAATCAATACATGGCAGATAGAAGAGTCACTTCAAAGTAAAGAGAGCCTTCTAATAATGAACAGACCTCATCACTGATAATGATGCCTGGACTGGAGAGCAGTTTGTCAGAGATGGGTCAAAAAAAGGAAAAAATAAGTAAAAATAAAAAATAAAGATTTGTGGGTGAAAGGGAGGGGCAGAACTAAATGGCCACTGAGGTCCTCTTTAGATCTGAGATTAAAAAGAATCCATATTTCACTTAAAATATTTTTAAACAATGATTTTAATTTCTGTTTATTCAGCTTACAATTTACAGAAACAAAATAAAACTAGTTCCCAATTATAGAAGTACATAGTTATCCTTATCGAGCGAGTATGAAAAAAAAAAATCTGGGGTGCAAGCAGGGATTAAGTATCTACTTATTTTAAAAATCAAATTAACTGTAATTTATAGCAATTTATGTATCCTGGAGTGTATATGCAAGTGTGTGCATGTGTGTATATTAAAATTAATATCTGAGAATCAAGAGTTCAATTATAAATAAAATGTACTAACATGAAAAATCTTAAATCTGAAAAAGGTGAATAAAATGTTAATTTACAAAGGAAGAGTATGAGTAATGAAAATTAATTTAGTGCAAAAGTACCTACTCTGGTGGCTGTAAAGTCAGTTACTATAGTGAAGTTTCAGTCAAAATATATTATTACACACTTATTCTCTCACCAAGATATCATCAATAACAAGAACAAATTTAATACAACAGACAACTCACCAATGAGCCTCAGTATTGACGCTATGATAATATCAGGAGTGTATGCAATGTTTGCATGTCCTTTTCTGTATTTTATCCACTTATCCATTACAGGCCACAGCTCCTTACTACAAAATAACAACAACAAATATATACATGTATGTATGTATATGAAAGTATGCTCACCCACCATCGTTCAAACATTAAGAAGAACTTATCTTACAAATGGTCCATAGGAGGCAATTAGTGAAGAGGAGGAACTTTTAAAGATGTAGCATTTTTGGCTAACATGAGAACAGACACTGAAAGCTCACAAACTTTCCAACTATTCAGGATCTCTGTGCTTACAGTGGCTTTAAAAAGGCTGCAAACACCCATGCTTGCATCTTTATTCTATTTAACCCTTTTCACAAGGCTTTAGTGTAGAGATGCTGAACAATGCCCCCAAGTCACAGAACTGGAAGCAGTAGTCTGGATCCTCACGTGGACCATCCCGACGTAAGGTGGCACCTGCGTTCTAGAAGCCTAGTTTCCCGGGGTGAAGCAAGGACAAACAGGCTATATTTTGTACAAAGAACTAAACCAGAGGAAATGAACCACACTTTACATGGATTAAAGAAACTAGGTCTACTGACTGAAAACAGTGGCAATTCCTCTTTGCTCTCTCTTTTCAAAAATGTATTAACTTCTTACATAGTATTTATAATATTAGAAAAGTTAAATACAGACAAATGAAAGGAAAATGTACATTAAAAACACATTCTCAGATAACTATCACTCTTTTAATTTGGGGCTTTTCCTCCCACAGACTTCTATGCTTGCATGTATGTAAAAAACACAGTCAAAGTGACTGCAGTGCTTAGGAATCAGGGTCTGGAGTCACCCAGGCAGAGATCCTGATATCCAACACTCTGTCCATACCGCCAGCGGGGGGACCTTGGACAAAGCACCTGTGACTGGCACCACCCCTGGTGGTCTCATCTGTCACTGGGGATAGAAGGGCCCCTGCCTCCTGGGCTTCCAGGAAGATGAGGCCCAGGGCAGCCACTCACACATCATCACCCAGACAGCACTGAACAGACTGTCCTGGCACTTTCTTAGTAACAGACTGAAAAACACTTTCGTGTCAGTATATAAAAATCCACGTATAGCTATTTATTCTAACATGGCTGTATCTCATTATATAGACATTCCATAATTCAATGACCTATTATTTGACATTCAGATGTATAATCTTTCCCGAGTGTTAAGAAGGGAAAACAAGAGAACAGATTTCCACAGAATATATTCCTCAGGTGTCTCAAAGATACAGACTATTATTAATCCTTTGGTGAATCCTTTTCAATGTGATAAACCCCTTTAAACCAGCCTTTCTCAGTCAGGGTTGTAAGAAAATTAAGGGTTGTAATTAACTGCAGAACAGTTATTTGACTACTTTCTCCATTCTCCAAACATGCTGCATAGATAGATGAACAGAGAAAAGTTAATTCATTACATAAAATGGACGCCTGAGCGTTAACAGGCCCAGTTCTCTCCTGAAACCCCAGTGAGAAGAGCTGCTGACCCAGAATTTTGAATATTTCTGTTCCTGTGGGTTTTTCCATAGTATCTGTACATTAAGATAATGATCATTACATTTCAATCTACACATATTCGCTGAGCACCTCTCTTGTGTGGGTGCTGCTCTCTCTCTACGTGCTGGGGGAGGCCAGGGAAACCAACGTCCCCCTTGCATGAGATTCATTTTCCTTTAGTAATAAGAGAATACAATGAAAAGTAGTGAAAGGTACCATAAAAAAATAAAGCGAGGGGATGTGGCAGTGACACTGGCATTTAAGAGTAGTTTTATTAACTCTTACTCAAATCAAATCAAAATGTGCTTTGTAAATGTTTCAGCTGCCTTAAACAGCAAAAATGGTTCAAACCACAATTCAGCAATCACTGAACAGACTACCTGACAATTCAAATAACCCAACTTAAGTTAGCAGAATAGCCCTGTACCTTATAATGTTGTCATGTGTCCAAATCCACTTCTGATGGCAGCAGAGCAGATCAATGGCACATATGTACTCCCAAGTGTTATCACTTAGGTCTTCACCAAATCTTTCACTGGACTGAAATTCTGTTTTTGGACATAACTGTATGGTCAAAAGCAGCTTTGAAACCATGAAGCCAACATCTGCAGGAGCATTCTAGCAAATAAGGTAAAAAAAAGAAAATTTAGAGTTTCAAATATAACATATCTCATGTGGGTGATCTCAAAGAGTATTAACAAGCATCAGATGAATAATCATTTAATTTTAAAGGACACCTTTTGAAAGTTATTTTGAATAAAGAACTATGTTTATCTTAGTCATAACATCTGTCCCAAAATGATTATACAATGGCGGTTGACAGGCCTGATAAAAAAGCTCCAGGCAGAATGCAGAATCCAGTCAGGTAGGAAAGATACTGCAATCCAGATAGGAATGCAAATTTTCATTAACTGAAATCAGAGAATTAAAGTTTTATTAAAAAACAATTTTTAATCTTTAAAAAATTCTTCAATAAATTCATTCTGTCATCTTTCTGACCCTAGATATCAGTCTGCTTTTTCCAGAAATTCTTAAAATTGAATCAGATTGTACTAGACTCTTCTGTCTGGCTTCTTTTACACCTATGCATGCTTTTTTGATATTTTTCCACATTCTTGCACATATAGGTAGCTTGAACAAACTGTGGATATACCACAGTTTGTCCATTCACCTATTGATAGAAATCTGGGTTACTTCCAGCTTTAGGCTGTAATTAATAATGCTGCTTTGGACATTCATGTACAAGCCTTTTTGTGGACATAAATTTGACTTTCCTTGGGTACATACCCAGCAGTGGATTTATAATTTTTTTCTTTTTTTATTGGGTTTTGTTATTAAAAATGAACAAGGGGCTTTCAATCTTCTCTTACACCTGAAAAAGAGTGGAATTAGTTGGTTCTTTAAAGATTAAATTCAGATGAAATCTATACACGCTTCTTGTATACTAAATTTTTAGTCACCTTTTCAACCTTTTAAAATGGAAAACAACTGGTTTATTCCACTGTTTTACCCCTAAAGCCAATTTTGACCATTTTTATGTTGCTAAGGGACCATCCTCGGTTTGCGAACCTGTTATGCAGCTGTAGGCGGCAGTCTTCTCATTCTTCATCCTCCATCTCTACTCACACTGCCTCTCTCATTCTGAAATCCTGAACATTTTTGCTTTTCTCTTTTTACATTAATCTGAACTGAGTTACCTGATTTATTAGTATTTTTTAAAGGCAATTTTTTTTTTTTGTTCTCTACTTCATTACTATTACACCTTTTAAACTATATTTTTTTTCTGGATTCCTTCTCATATTTTTAATTTTTAAGATGATTATCAGGGAACTTTATTTATTACTTGTTTAATAATGAAGACATTTAAACTATTTCAATGAGTGTAAGTTTTCCAAAAACGAGAGGTCTTCGGTATGAAGGGTTTTCCTTTCATACCAAATACTGTGATTTTACTTCTGAGTTTGTATTTGTTCACAGATTGTCCAGGACTGTGCATCTCGATCTCCAGGGAATTTTTATAGAATCTTTTAATTCTTTGTCTAATTTTACTGAGTCGTTGCCAGAGAATTGAGTGTAGACTCTTTACTTTTTAAAAATTAAGGTCAAATGCATGACTGGTTTTTGCAAATGTCACAGACATATGAAAAAATACAGTCTTCATTCTAGTTTACTTTTTATATTGTTGAATTCCACTACCTCTTTACTTATTTTTGTGCTTCACACTTATTGAATTCTGTAGGATAGAATTTGGAAGTCCTGGACTATAATGGTATTTTTTTTTCCCCCCCAAGTATTCCTCTTTTTTTTTTAATAGCTTTGACTTAATATTTTTATTTGATATGATACAGGTTAAACACACTTATTAAAATTCTACCTTCTTCATTAATCATGTTTTATCATCCAAACATATCTGGCTTCATCCTGAACAGGCCAAAGGAGAAGGCTCCAGTGCACAAGCAGGCGGACCAAGCAGGGACAGGAGTGGCCCTGCAGGTAACCGCGGAGGGTGGAAATGCGTGTATGGATGCTCTTCTCACTGCTAAGGGACTGGAGTCTGATGGTACCTCACACCAATACACTCTGGTTTGTCTAGGTGGATTGATGAAGAGATAATTACAGACTTGCTTTTTAAAATTCCCTAACTTTTTATCCGCCAATAGCCCTTTCCTTTTCTTTTCATAAGAAAATAAAAGTCTAATGAAGAGTAACATCAAAAAGTACTAAAAAGGAAAGCAAAATGACATACAAAAGTCGACTACATGCATAAGCCAGAATTTTTTTAAAAGAGGACAGTAATACAGTCATTAAAAAGGGCAGAACAAAGTGAAAGTCAACCCCTCACTGACTTCAATACCTCTTCTTAAAGATTACCACTATCAATTCAGCAACCAGCGATCCTCATTAGAGAAAACCTATGAAGAAAAGAACACCAATCTAGATACTATATTAACATATCAGTCACTAAAGAAAATAAGATAATGAAAGAAAACATGGAACACAATACTTAGAACAAACACAAATTCCATCAACTGGAAAGAAAAACAGAGAATATTAGATTCAGAAAAAATCGTAACAGGAAGGAATTGAGATACCAATTTTTTCACCTAAGTACCTGTACTAAGGTACTTACTGGTACTAAGTACCAGTACTTTCACCTAAGTACTGTAGAAGCAAATGATGTGCATCTCCTCCGAGCCCTCACATATATATGCGCATGTATAGATTTCATCAGCCATAAATTAGTACACAAAAGAAACTTTGTTCAATTAACACAGCACACAGGTCTACAACTTCTCCCAAAGTGTCTCATGCATACTTAATGAACAAAATGCATAAGCTTAGACTAAAATGATATTTTAAAGGATCTAATATGAAGAATAATATCTCTGAAATGCTCACAAATACAAAACCAAATAATAACATTTATATAACACCTACAAGTACAGTATTACAAAAAAAGAAACCTCACCTTCTCCCAATTGAGGAAAGCTCGCAAACAGTTCAAAACTTCTCCTTTAGCGCGTTGCCTGGCTACCAACTGCATTGCCTTATTAATCACCGATTGAGAGATAAATATATCATGCCACATGTTTGCAATGAACAAAGTCAATTTTTCAGACTCTGGAAAATCTATGAGAAAAAAAACAAGATAATAAACCTTTATGTCTGATTAAGTGAATAAATGACAAACTAAGAATATATTTGAATAATTTCCCCTTGTGCACAGCAGGGCCACCTAAAGCTAAAGGGAAGAAGCCTGACGAGGCCCCAGCCTCAGTTATTTCAACTCTGCTTCTCCATCTCTCCCGCCCATCCCTCCCCTCCCCCCGCCCCCCCAGCCAACCTTTCTTTCCCTTTGGCCAACTTTCTTTAATCGAATTTGAAACACAGTGCATGAGTATACACCACTGTAGAAAAGAGCAATAAACTCCAAAACAAGAAGAGAAGGCAAACCTCCTCTCGCAGGTTCCAGACCCTGCGCCCAGAACCCGCCCACTTGGTGCGTGTCCTTTCAGGCCATGTTTTATGCATTTACAAGACAGAACTCACGTGAAGAACACCTAAGGCTTCTGGTATGAAGGGATGTTTTTTATAAATTATGACTGATAATCCTTTTCTTATGAATACCTTCTCCAATGCCACGGCTTGTCTTTTCTGTTTGTCTAATCAAGTTAATCGAGGCACAGCTTACACACAATAAAATACACTCTTTAAGCAGACAGTCTGAAGGATTTTGACAAATGAACACACCCATGTAACCCCCACTACAACCCACAGATGGAACATTTCCATCATCCCAAATTCCCATGGTCTGACCCTTTCAGTGAATCACTTTGTCCCAAATACAGACAAGCCTGATCTGCTTACTGTCACTCTGCACATGTGCCTTTTCTCAAATACTTATGAAGAGATTCGTAAAGCATGCACCCTTCTCTGTCTGGCATCCCCCTCTCAGCAAAATCCATGTTGCTGCACGCATCACTAGCCCTTTCCTCGTTTGTCTGAGTAGTATTCCAATTGCTTGATATACCACACTGGTTTTTCATTCAACTCCTGATGGACCTTTGTTTCCAACCATGGGCTATTATGAATTAAGATGCTCTGAATACCTGTGAACTGTATATGGATATGTGGATATGTCTCTATTTCTGTTGAGTAAGTACCCAAGAGTGACATATCTGTGTCATATGATAAACTGTTTAATTTTATAAGAAACTGTCGAAGTGTTTCGCAACTGGTTGTATCAGTCAACACGAAGATTCGTATCTTGTTTGGCATGACGCCCCATCTTTTTCGTTTTCTCTGTTCTATTTTATCTAACACTGCAGGGTGTATAGAGAGAGGGTAACTCAAAGCATAAACTCACTGCACTATTTTGATCTGTTACTTTGGAAACCTTGTGCTTATCTGATTATACTTCCTCCTGTCTCAGGACTCCACATGCTGTTCCCTCTGCCTGGAATTCTCTCCCTCACTTTTATCTTCACATCTAAGTTCAAAAGGCACTCCGAGGAGCAAAGCTTCCCTGACCCCTGAGACTCTCTCAAACCCACCTTCCACAGCACAAGTCATTCATTCAACAGATACTTAACGAGAGCATACAACACATTCTTCTGGGGTGAGGATGTAGTAGGAACAAGACAAACAAAATCCCTGTCCTTACAGAGTACGCAACCTAGCAGAGGAAAGAGACAGCAAACGAAAAGGTTACAGCGTAACCATAGCAAAGCAGAGGGAAAAGCTTCCCGACAGAGAACCTGTTACAAAGACCCAGAGGTGAGAGCGGGCTGGGTGTATCTGAGGAAGAACCAGAAATCCCACGTGGGCTCTGCAGAGACCCTGTTGCCCTGCTTCCTGCTGCCCTTCACTGCTAAAACTTGACGTGTGCGCCCCACTGGAAGGCTGTATCTATACCTGGGTTTGGTCACCATCAAAAGCCTTAACACTTATGTGCACCCTGTAACTATTTGTTAAATAAGTCAGTGACTGAAAAAATAAATGAAGTGGGCAACAAACACAGCAGCCTCACTCACAACTCTACAAGTGACAGATTCAATTATCCTGATATTTAAGCCCCATAAACATTATGGTAGTAAAAGATTATCAATCTTTGCAATCTAGATAAGACTCTCTGATGTGGCATTAAATTCCATTTGTGTATCACTTTGCTATATTAAAATGTTTCCACTGATGATCTGATATGAAGAAGGAGTCCTATTTGCTCCATTAATACACTTAAGAAATAGTAGTAAAAAGAAAAGAGAATCAAAGGACAGCCCTCCTTTCCATTTCTCCCTGAAACTCTTCTTTCCATGCGCTTATGAATCCATCTTAGCGTTTCTGCCCTTTCCAGCTAGTAACAGAGCAGAGCGGTTTGTCACTTTAAAATGATTCCATTATCTTGTGTCAACTATATCTGACTCTAAAGTAGCTGCACAAGGAATAAAACCGATACGCACTAATGAGAGATACACTTTTATACACAAGTGAAAATGTATATACTGAGCGAAGTAAGCTTAAGTCACACAAATTCTCCCACTGAAAACCAGGTATGGCTGGGTCTATAGCCTTCCGGCAAATGCACAAGACAACATGATTTAAAAAGATACACAGCAATACCTAATCTGAAAATACAGATGCACATATAAGCAGATAAAAAAGCAACAAGCCGTTTTCAATACAAGAATGTCGCCATCTAAACATACCTTCCTTAAGTAGGCTGTAGCAAAACAAGCGCGCTCTTTCCAAGTCTCCCAGCTGCCGACAAATACCCACATACACTCTGCAGAGGGCGTGGATGTAATTGTGCTCCACAGACATCGTCTGAATTTTCAGTTCTGAGAGAATAGAGCGAAGCAAGCACTCTGCTAAAGGCTGAATTGGAAAAAACAAAAAATAAAAATGAAAAGGCAATGTACACTGATACTTATCTTCAGCCTACTAAAGACCAGCTAAAAGTTACAAAATTAAGTACCTTTTGGAAAGTTGGAAAGATAAAACATGCCCTGTCTCAGAAAGTAGAGGACAACACCCACCATGGTAACTTGCTTTAGCAGGGAAAGCCGTGAGGCTCGGGGAGGAGAGAGCCCACGCCTGTCGGCGGCCGGGGGTCAGTGGGGCTGCAGGGGTCACGGGGCGAGTCCCAGGACACCTGGATGCCTACTGTCACTACCACCACTCCTACAAATGACCACTTTTTGGTTTTTACTAAAATAATCTGTGTGTGTGTATTAAATCCACTCGAATTCTACTCCCATTCTTGTTTTCTGAACTCCAATGTACTCTACACATTTATCCTGTATAGATCTTAAAATACTGGGTAATGTTTTCCTCGCCCAGTAAAAGGAGCATTAAATAATTTGATACATTCAGCCATTTGAAAATAAACATCTTTCCAAAGTTACCTGTACTGCTCTTTGTGCTTTCTGAAATGCAATCTAAGAAAAATAAATATTTATACCATTGTGATTCCAAGGATGTACAGATAACCGATAAAGCATAATCCATGGGACACTGGAAATCATCCACCCAGTATCAACATAAATATGTAGAAAATAAAAACCGAGGAAAGTCCTAATAAACCATGTAGGTAAATCTGCATAATCCTCCCCCAGCCCCCTTCCTGAAACTAAGCATCTGTTCCTGTTTGATTTCTGACCTACATCAAGGGGGGGAGGGTGCGAAACCCACACACTACCTTTCTGACTCTCAAAATTCTCAAGTGTGTATATAATACCATTCACAGAAAAGAAAGGCTCTATTACATAGCAATTTGATGCTTTGGAGCAAATCATTTCGAGCTTTTAAGCATGCCAGAATCAATGGGAAATACGCAATTTAAGTCCTGACAGGCTTTTTTTTTTTTCCTTTAAAATTTTAAGGTATTTGGTGAATACAAATTATCAAATCTCCAACGCCTTATCACTTCTCAAATGTATAAAATGCTGGCTAGAAATAAAGTATAGGTCCTAACGTTTACACGGGTAACTGCCCATCTCTGAGAATAAACTTCTGTTCAGGGCCAGCTCCCCTTTCGCTGACAGGAGACGGCCTGTGTCTGAGGACATGCGATTCCTAACGCCCCCAGAGCAAAGGAGCCACATACCTTTTTTGTTGTGCTAAATTCATAAACAACTTCTTTCTCTTGATCTCTCATCACAGGCTTTTTGGAGATGTTTCCCACATACACATGACTACGAATGACAGGTAACAGGTCAAAGGACGACTCTGCGATCTTCTTCAGGGCCTCCGCTACGGCTCCGTCGTAGGACTCCACGGTCTCCTTGGGGCTCAGAGGTGACTGTGAGACTGCACCGACGGCCAGAAGACGCCGCCCCTCCTCCTCTGCCCTCACAGCTGCAGCCTGGGAGGGGTTCCGTTGGGGGCTCCGGCTGACGCCCTCCGAGGGGGGCTCTGGCTCCGGGGACCCGCTGTCCAGGCGCAACCTCTTAGCGCTCCTCGGTGTACCCGCTGACAGTGCCCTTTTCCCACCCGAATCCTGCGGAGGCCCCAGATCTCTCGACTTGTCCCGCTTACAGTCACCACCAGAGCTGCCCCCTGCTTTCACAAAGGCGGTTGAGCTTGAAGTGATGGCTTTGAAGCCCCTGATGGTGCTGGCGGGCCCCGGCAGGTTCTTGGGGTCGGCCGGCGGGCCTCGCGTGAGCTGGATGTTCCCTTTGAGGATGCTGAGGGTGCGGGCCCTGGCGGACAGCTCTGGGTACATGGTGTCCAGGATCTTCACGGAATTCTCCTGGGGCGCTGCCACCGCCGGATGGGCAGAGGCGAACGGGGGCAGGCGGCCGGGCACGGGGACGGCGTGCTTTGGGGTCGCAGCACAAAACTGCAAAGGCGATGACAAGACCCTGTCACTGGCCGGGGCGGTGGACGGGGATGGGGACGCGTGTGGAGGAGAGGAGTGCCCCGGCTCCTCCAGCAAGGGGGACACCACAGGAGACACCATAGGAGACACCGGGATCTCACACGGCGGAGAGATCGGGCCGCGGGGAGAGACGGGTGAGGAAGGGCTGGAACTTGACGTCAGCGGAGAGGCTGGCTGTGAAGTCCTTGGAGGCGTGGCTATCAGAGGAGCCAGCAGGGGGGGCAGGGGGGGGCCCACCTCCTGCCGGATCTTACTCAGCGTGTCCGCACAGCAGTCCGCAGGAGTGGA
The DNA here is from genome assembly GCF_028564815.1 of Eubalaena glacialis. NCBI lineage: Eukaryota > Metazoa > Chordata > Mammalia > Artiodactyla > Balaenidae > Eubalaena > Eubalaena glacialis. Next base: position 4,262,976 of record NC_083719.1, on the reverse strand, counting down.
TGTGTCGGCGCTGGCTAGGATGGTCTGCGTTTGACTTCTCTGAGTTTTTCCGTTCCCTCTTTCTCCGGAAAATGACGGAGAAACTTCACTCTGAGTAGTCTCCACTCTGCTCGACGCTAACATCTTTACCGGTTTGTTTGTTTGATCTCTGTTTGAAATCTTTGATCGATTCTTATTTTTGCTCAGTGGCTCTAGCTTCGAATTATAGTAAGTGTGATCAGAAGGCACAGGCTGAGTCTCAAAGTTTTGATCATATATCTCAGAGCTAATCCTCACGCTGGGTTTAACGGGTCTGTTCCGCAAACGACTTTTATCAAAGTTAGCACTCTGACCGCTGCTTGAGATATCGCTCTGGGTTCCGGCCACACTACTGCCACACTGGGGCTCCTGAGAAGGAGGGCCAGGGCGACCGGTCTCTGGGGACTTCTCCACAGAAGGAACGGGAATGAAGCCAGCTGCCAGCCCTTCTGGATCCGGGGAAATGGGGGCGTCTTCAGGAGCGTCACACAGGATAACCTGGTCCACGTCTGGCATGAGCGCTACCCCGTTGATGATGGTCCAGTTGTCCCCTTTCTCAATGACTAGATTCTGATCATTATTTATCAGCACGTTTATAACCTCGGAGGTCACTGTAGAGATCTGACACTGAAACGCCACGTCCCCCGGCCCCACTCCCGGGGCAGCGCACAGGGGCGAGGGCTCCGGGGGTTCTGACGAGACCTCTTCCTTACCATCCACTGGCCTGGTCGCATCCAAGTTACCCCCAGACCTGCTGTGCGTGTTTTCATGGTCAGGCCCACCACCAGTGGGAGAACCGCCCCGAGCGCCCGAGCCGGCCGGCGTCAGGGGCGCAGAGGAGCCGGCTGTTTCCCGAGGCAGCACGTGCTCTTCCTCATGCTCTGCTGTCACGCCGTCAGGTGCATCCTTCCCACCCGCGTCCTCGCGGTCGGCCTGCAGCTCCTGGCGGACCCTGGTGAGCGCCCCGGGCAGCGTCTCCAAGGAGCGCTGGGCCAGCTGCCTTGTGCCCCTTAAAGGGCAGTCGTCGTCCTCCGAGGAGCCGGTGCACCCCTCAGAGGCTTCTAGTGCTTCCTCTTCACACAGGTGCTTTCTGTACTTTTCTCCTGAGGGTTCCCTCTGCTTTAATTCCCTGTTCATCCCTTCATTTAGGGTTCCTTTGCTAGAACATTCTGAAACAGAGTCCCCCGAACTATACCCTCCTAACTGACAACTTTCAAGAAACATCACGACCTCGGACGCGGAAAGCCCGTCTGTCTCAGAGAGTGCACCGAGGGTGCAGTCCCGCAGAGCCGAGGCCAGGCGCCCCACCTCCACGGAAGGCCTGGTCTCAGCCGCACCGGCGCCGGCAGCCCCCAGGCCCCTTCCGGAGGCCCCGACCGCGCTCTGCTGGCCGTCCTCCAGCCCGGCCTCGGGATCGTTCTCTCCCTCGCTGCAGCTCGGCGCCTCGCTCTCTTCTACCTCGGTGTCACCTCCGCCTGCCTCACGGATGCCCGTGTAACAGTACAGGGCACCAGGGAGGCTACTCTGCGGGACAGCACGCTTCTCCTCACCTTTGCTGCCAAACGATGGTGAAAGAGCGGTCTCTGTGGTGTCTAGGGCTTCAGGAGAAGCCCCCCCAGGAGTGTGAGAGGGCAGCTGCGGATGCTCCTTTGGGCCGTGCTCTACAACAGACGGGTCCCGTGTCACGGCCAGGGCCTCCCCTGAGGCTCCGACGGTGTCTCCAGCAGGAAAACCTCTTGACAGCGTCACCTCCGTGGCTGGAAGTTTATCCACATCCAGCCTGGACGTGTCCACATCTGTGGCAGGAAGACACGGGCTCTGCTTCTGCACCTCTTCCTGCACTGCGGCTCCCGTCACGACGTCTTGGTTTGGGACCAGGATGTCGTCAGAAGAGAAAGATAATGTACTATCTGTGGGATAACGGGAACTTTCTACTGGTAAAGAACCCCCTGGAGAATCAAAGTCTGATCTTCTCCAGGGGGAGGAAACTCGCGGGGCAGCGCTCTCTGTAGCAGCCGCCCCCCTGCTTCTCGGTGCTGTGTGCGCTCTCTCCCCACATCTTGCTCCAGAGGGCGTCCGACCAGCCCCATTATCAACGTCTGTCACTAAGGGGGGCTCCCTCCTAGACAGTCTCGAGGGCTCCCATCGTGCGCCCTGCATGGTTTCAGGCCGTGCCTGCTTGGTGATAACTGACACCTGGTTAGGCAACAAGGACGCAGGCGCCCTGAATCCCGCAGGACTGTCATCCTCTCCAGCACGTTCAGGCGTGGACGCTGATCTTCTACTTTCTGAGGACGCCGCCGCCTCTTGTTCACGTTCAGGTTGAGGTTCCAGCCTTTCTTCACCACTTCGCCGTAACAGATCACTGTGGTGCCACGAAGTGCTTTTACCAAAGCCAAAGCCACTCCTGATCAAGCCAGACTGAGGCCCTGCCAACGATGTGAAATCTGACCGACTCGGCGTGAGCTCGACCCTCGGACCTGGCCTTTCACCCAGCCCGCCTCTGGCGGCTCCCGAGAATCCTGACTGCAGGAGTGAGCAGATATCGTTCATGCCCTTCACAAGGGTCGTACACCCCACCTCGCTGCCCCTCTGACCGTTAGAATCAGACGCCTCCGACACTGGGCTCAGAGCACGTAAGCTGTTCTCCAGGTGGCCTTCTCCTATGGGACACTCCGGGGGCTCAGAATGCACGCCTATCATGGTGAACATGGCAGCCTGTTCCAAACGATGCAGTTCGGGAGGGCCTACTTCAGTAGGAAGAGATGTTTCAGCGTCATCCTCCAGCCCAGAGGGAGAGCGGGGGTGACCGCAGAGAGACGAGGCTCCCGAGGCCACGGGGGAAGACAACTCCTCCCCCAGACCGAGCGCCGCGGCAGCCAGCGCGGCCCCTGCTGCTGCTGGGGCAGAGGGGTCTCCCGAAACGAACCCTGGCATCGCTTCTCTTTCCTTCTCCAATTCTCCAGACAGTCCCTGAAAATGACCAGAAGTGGACAGACGACCTGATGCCGAAGTGACCCCATCAGTCAGTGTCCACTTGGTCACCTCCGATTTGGATGATCCTATCACTGTGGACGCTGGGGTTTTTCCTTCAGGTGCGCTGGGCTCATTCGATGGCCACGGGCCCAGGGGAGGATGACACGAGTCTGACGTCCCAAGGGCCATGCCCTCCTCTAGAGCCAGGCTGCTCGACAGCTTCTCAACACGCTCGCTGCCCGTGGCTTTAGGACGTGTCTTCTCCGTCTGCACTGACCCATCCATCTCCCGAACCTCTCTTTGTCTTCCTGCCTCATCCAAAACACCTTTTTCTCCCTCGCTCACGGACTCAGATGACACTGTCCAGCGTTTCTCATGAGCGGAGGGGAACGCGGCTGCAGGTTCTCTCAGGTTTGCTGTAAATGTCCCAAACCCAACCGCTGTCACCTCACTGACTTTCAATGTATTTAGAGCTTGGGTGGCTTCGTGTGGTTGGAGCTTTTCCTCCCATGTTCCAGTTCCTTTACTTTTTCCAGATGAGCTAAAACAATCCAGCGATTCAGGTGTATCATCTTCTGAAACAGGCTCCGAATTTCTATGTTGGGCCGAGTCATGATCACTGGAATCCGTACACTCTCCGAAGTAGATTTCCTTAAATATAAAAGAATTATATTAATTAGTTAGTAAAATACTACTTCAGTCAACTAAACGCAACTACCAACTAAATGCATTAAAAAAGTGTGTGCTTCCTGAAGAATCTGAAGAAAGGGTAGTCCACTCTCTGGACTCTATCAATGGATGGGTAGGTCTCAACGAGCACAGCACTGCTTCACCTTCTTTCCTTAAAGAAGCCGCCTCTCCCCAGCGTTTCCCGCACTCACACTGCTTCTCCCCAAACGGAGAAGCTTCCCAGTTCTACTCCACATGCAGCCTAGGGTCACGTCTCCTCTCCTAACTTCGAAGCAGGCCTCCTCTCAACTCTGACGTCCCCATGTTCTGGCCCAAAAGGCTTCCGCCTCTAGCTGCCCAGCCCCGCCTGCCTTCCCCAGCGAGCCGCGGGCTCTGGCCCAGTGCAGCTCGCCCCAGCGCCAGCCCGGCCATCGCTCTGGGTGTCACCCTGCAGACCCCTCTGGCCACACCTCATGCCTGTGCTGCACCCCGACACCTCTGCCTCCTCCACGGCCCCTGACTCCGGGTCTGCTCCGGAAGCCCCCCGTGACTCCCCACCAGCCCCTCCCATCTTGAGTGACCCGCCGCTACCACACAGCCCCCAGGAGAGCCGGTTCAGCCACCCATGCCCCCTGGTCTGCGAGGCCCAGGGACTGACGAAGGGTCACCACCGTTGACATGAACTTGCTCCCACTGGAGAAATCCTTTCCTCCCTTGGATGCTAGGGCACCATCACCCCCTGGTTTTCCTCCGCTGTCCTGACCATTTTCAACCTCTCTCCTCCTCTTCTGTTTGGCCGCGTCGGCACTGACAGCTCCCCAGGACTGTCGGGACCCGACCCTCTTCTACACGCGCATTCCGGCTGGATGGCAGCACGCAGCCCCGGGCCTCTGCTGGCCCCCAAGCTGAGGCACCCCGGCACCTGCATCCACCCAGCCTGGCTCTGAGCGCCATGCCCATAGACGGGGGTGCACCTCGCACACGCCGCACCTGGAAATCCCGCGCACACCTAGCACCTAACATTCCTATGTTACCTCCCCACCCAAAGAGGTTCTTCTTCTCTGTTGCTTCCAGCATCCTCGACCCCCACTCGCCTAACAAGCGCACCGCAGATCTCATGAGACGTGCTGCTCGCTCAACCTCGGGACCTTTTCCAAACCGGTTGACTGTTCAGCTGTCAAGAACTGAGGAAACTGCTGATTAAATGACTTCCCGACTACAGTCCTGCCTCCTTCCCGACTCTCCCCTCCCCATCCCCATTCATACTGTGACTAAACGAAAACCTTCAAGTGGAACTGGACCATTAGCTCCACTTCTTTGGATCCACCGGGGATTTCCCTTTGCCTTCAGGATACAGTGGAGAGTCCTTAGGACACACATGGACCCGGGGACCCGGTCTGGGTGACTGCTCCCCAGAGTCAGGTTCGCCCCGAGTCCTACACCTCTGTGTAAAGAGCTCCTCCACCTGACACAACGCACCCTCCACACGCTGGGCCGGGACGCCCGCTCGCTGGAGACGCTCCCGCCGCCCTCCGCCCGGCCTCCTTCCGGCGTGAGCTCTGTGTCCAGGCCCCTCCGGCAGCATGCTTCCCAGCAGCGTGGACTCCACCACGGCCCCGTTATGGGGGCGACCGCCTCACAAGACCCCACCGGGGTGACCCCGGCCCATGTCACCTCAGCCTTCCCAAAGTCTAGCACCAGCTCCAGAACGTAACAGACGTGCATTATGGTTTCCCGAATGAAGGATGTGACTCAAGGAGTCATTTATCTGTTCCTTAAGCCAAAAAGCATACAAATCTGCTCTGTCAAGACTAACTTCCTAAGAAATTACAATAAACCATTCTGCAAACACACAAAAAGATGATGAATTCGTTGCACGAAGGTGGGGAATTCAGCAACCTAACTGACCTGCATGCTCTATACATGGACTTCCCATCTCTGAAAAACTCCATGTCTATAAACACTTGTTTAATTCATTCATTCCATATCTGTTATGTGTCAGGCACTAAAGATAAGAGTAAGCAATTAAGACACAGAAGACTTACAGTACACTGTAGATGAAAACAATAAAAAGGCACCCCTAGTACAAAATGAAAAAAAGCCGTATGTGCACGTGGACCCGAGGGCACCGGCCCGCCTTGTTAAATCCTCACGTTCCTCCCTGACACGACCTGGTCTGAGCTCCCGTAGCAGGATGGACAACGTGGCCACCAGGTAATGCAAAGTGTCAACTTACAGGCGAGAGTGAGGACGGAAATGCACCCAGGTGTGGGGTCGACAGCAGAGGGGGTGAGGGCACCGGGGACAGAAGAGGCGGCAGGAGCTTGAAGAAGTCGACGGCAGCCTGAAGATCTTCATCAAAAGAATGATCACGATCAGAAAAGTCAGCACGGTCATCCTCATTCCCCTGCGTTAAAGCCTCAGGATTCCGGTCCTCTTTAAAGACACCATCGTCACGGCAAGCTGCTCCGCCCGGCCTCTCTCTCCCCGCGTCGTCACATGCAGAGAAGTCGCCCTCTATCTCCATGGACAGCTCTGCCAGGCACGTCTGCACGGCCGAGGTCCTGAGAGGGCTGCCCCCTGCTGGAGGGGGCACACCATCTTCCCTGGACTCGAAGGATCTGGGGTTTTCTTTGGCAGGTTTTTCTGTGGGGAAAAAATATATATAAAGAAAACTTTTAAAAAAAGCCTTATTTTAACAGTTCAAAATGCTTGCATTAAATCCAAGTAGAAACATTTTTAAAAGGCAACCAATCCCTTCCTAAAGAATATCCTATAAGACTTGAACATATTCCACAGAAGTATGCTTCCCTCACAACAAGCAAACGAGAAGACAGGCAGGTGGATGGTGAGATGCCCGTGTCCCATTAGCAGCAGGGTGTCCGTGCCAAGGCGCCCATCTGCCGCCATGGTAACGGGCCTTGACGATGCCCTCATTCTCTTAGGAAATCAGCAGGACTGGGGAGAAACAGCTTCTGCATACAAGGTGATAGGAAACACTATTTTCCCTGTCTAAAATCAACCTATATTAGGCTACTCCATGACCATATTTGTATAATACTCTAACTAAGGAACCTGACTAGGTCACAAAAATACTTTGCATTATAACGCAACAAGAAAACTAATATAAAACGCTAGTTCTCTTTGGATTTGGATTTTGGTATACTGCAGTAATGCTAATTGTTAGTAAAAACATTGTGTCCTAGGAGATAACTAGAAATAACCATTTGTCATATTTGAAAGCTGTAAAAATACATTTTGCAGAAGGCCTCAGGGCTCCTTGGAGCAGTGTTTGATAACAGGGCTGGGGAGGGGAAAATACAAGCTGAGCCTTAAACAGCTCGCAGTACCAGAAGTAAAGAAGTACTCAAAACAGGACGGGACATGCCTAAAAGACCCAGGAGCCAAACTAAAGATGGTCCCAATAACCAAATCTGGAGCAATTTGAATAAGATAATGAAAGTACCGTATTATAACATACAGAATAAAATAAATATCTGTGAGACTACACTGACAGAAATAGTGAATAAACAAGTCAGTGGTGAAAAGTGACAGCTCTTCCTTACTGAAGAATTCCAATTAATACACGTAGGAGGAATGAGGGAAATACAAAAACCACTATTAGAGTAGTAATCGTAGCAGACAAGATCCATCAAGAGATGCTAAAATCAGTGGGCTACAGTTGGAGAGAAACAGAATATTTGCAGTGTCAAAGCATCTTCCTCAAGATAATCAATGAATAAGGAAGCAACAGAAACTTTACATGGAGGAACCTGGCCAACACCACCTGAAACAAGCAATCAAGGTTAACATCCCCAGTGACAATGCAGACACACACACCCTCTCCCCTGGCACACTACTGGGGAACTCTTGCCAAAAATATACAGCTTCACTCTCATACAAGAAAATATCCCACAAACCAAAAGATTCGTATTCTACCAAATGATTCGTATTCTCCAAAAGGGTCAGAGATGTGAGACAAAGAAAAACCGTTAACTGTCAGACCGCAGGCAATTAAAGGAAGAATGACTGCTAAACGCAACATGGGGTCCTGGGATGGGAGGCGACAAAAGTGGGAAAATGGTGAAACTCGGTCTTCCGCGTACACCTGCCATATACACCTCCCCCCATGTGTCTTCCAGTTTCCATGAATACTCCCTGACGAAAGGTGCTATTACAAAATAAAAAGCCAGATGCATTCACTGAGACTAGAAGTCACCCTGGAGGGAATGGAGTTCTGTATGACTTTAAGTACCCATCCTAGTTTATTTCACTCTTTCAACGTGAGATTCAGGAGATATTAAAAACTGAAGGCATATAATGCCCACAGTAAACATTTCTACTGCATGTATGAAATGTACTTCTGGAAGCTTCTCTCTCACCTGGGACAAATCTGCTGCCTTCACCGGGTAGTCTGTGTGTTGTGTTTATACAGAGCCAGAGTTCCTTCAGAAGTAGTTTTACTTTTCCTGTGAAAGAAAGTAAAGTATTAAAGTCATGTCATTTGGCTCATTCTACACAAGGCTAAAACACAGTCCTGTAAAACCGGGACTTACTAGGGAATTAGAAAACCAGGCAACTTACATCATCTTCCCCAAATTCAATCACTGCACACAATTCAGTCAGCTACTCATACAAAGGTCTACTGATAGGCTGAATACAAGCTCGGGATTTTTTTGGAAGGTGGGGTGCAAACAGGGGTAGGACTCAAAAAACCGTATCTACTGCTGTTAAAGGCCTTTATCACCGTTATGAATGCACAGTATAAATAAATCTTTGGTCTATGTATTTTCTACAGAGAGTGATATGAGACTGGGGTCGGGGGCGGGGGGAAGCATAGATATAATGACCGATGTAAGAGATTATGGCTCTATGTAGTCTACAAAGAACAAAGAACAGTATCCCGTCAGTTCCAAGAGGTTATCGGAAAAGCCATCAGAGTTGACCATGCTGTAATTAACTTAGGGGCTTCATGGATCTTGGAAAAAAATGTAATGGCCTTAAGGGGAAATGGGAGGAGACAAAAATGTGTGTGTATAAACATGAATAGGGAGAGAGAATCACACATGAGCAGACACACAGAAAGAAGCATATGCTTCTATAAGGAAACTGAAAACTTTGGAATTTTCATAAATATTTTTCAAAGGGGTCTGATTTCCTAAAATGGTTAAGAATCACTGGTTCAAGCTGAAAAGCAAAGGGCAACTATAACAAAGACAGGCCTAATGAAAGTCATATAACATTAAGAACATTATGCTATGGTTTTAAAGTCAATTTAACATTAAGAACACAAATTCCCAAAAATGTTCCAAAGCAAAAAATATTCATAAAAATATAAACATGAACAGTTTGTGTCAAATACGCATAAAAAGACAACCCACACTAGCTGAAAATAGCATTAAGTATTAAGTAATTTCAGTCCACCCCTAAGTTCCGTTATAGTTCACTGGAAGTTCTTAAACTGAATCATTTATTGAAAATACTGAAATCTTTAATCCAGTTCTAGAGAGGCTAAAAAGACCAACCTTTTAAACCAAAATTTCTACAAGGAATCACAAATTTTGGAAGAGGTCAGCCCTACTTAAGTTGGCAAACTACATCGCTCTAAAAAATGAAGTCCATAGTAAGAGGACCAGGACAAATGGGGCACAAAAACAAAGAAGTTTGAAAAGCTGGACATTTCCAACCTCTCCTGAGCCAAATCAGCCACTGTCACTGTGTGTGAGGTACATCCATTTTTGAGTTTCAAAATTCTATGATCAAGTAGTTTATCTACATTGTGATTTAACCTACCCAAAAGCCTGCTTCCAAATACTGTAATCCCCTTTGCTTAAATGACCTGACCAGGATCCCTGCTTATTACGTATACCCAAAGCAGCAAACAAGGAACCTTAAAAAAAAAGAAAAAAAGTTACTTTTCTATGCTTATGGAGGCTGTTAACCAGAGCTAGGCCTATTTCAACTGAGCACTCATTCATTACTTCCAGTCTGACATAAAAGAGCTATCCATTCCCAGCAAAGCAGAAAATAATCTTCATTGTGGCATTATTAGTTGTGAAAACCTCCTTCAGCTGAACTGCACACCTTCCCCTTATCCTTTAAAATGCCTCCTTTATCAAAATCCAGGCATCTCTGAATACAGTATTTCTGGACTTTCCTACTCCACTGATTTGTCAGTTTCCACGTGAATAGCACGCTTCTTTAAACACGATGGTTTTATCAGTATGTTTTAATATCTGTGCAGGCATGAATGTGGCTCAGAATTTTCCTTTTCAAAAATTATATTATTATTCCAAACAGCTATTCTTTCCAATAAGCCTTCACCATCTGGTTTTAGCGTGTATATTTATAAATACATGTGGGGAAAATGCACATCTTTATGCCTTGAGTCTTTCGATCCAGGAACATAGCATTTATGCATGTGTTCAGATGGTTTAGTTTTCCTTCACGGAGGCAGGCATGCTGCTTTCAGGTCTTTCCCCGGACATCTCAGGTCGGCTGCCACCTGAGATCGGGTTGTTCTTATTCCACCCGTTTTGAGAGGCTAATGATGGCCCATTGTGCGTGTGCACTGTATATACCAGCACTTTCCCCAGCTGCTACACTTCTGTTTTCCTTTTGCCACATAGATAGTCACATCATTTAAAATGAGGACAATCTGACTCTTCCTTATTAGCACTCACAGCTCCTACTCTTTGTGTCTGCCTGGCTGCACGGCTTAGGGTCTCCAGCACACACAGAAGGGATGGAACGAAATGACTATGCTCTTAGGGTTTTACCTTTCTCAAGTTCAAAATGTTTTTTTCTGTTATTACCTCACCAATTTTCTTTTTTAAATGAGGAATGGGTACTGAATTGAGATGATCCTATCATTCTCTTAACCAGTTGTTGTGGTATTCCTGAGATAAATCCTTAAGTCATAACTTGTCCATATTCTAAATTACTAATAGATTTGAGTTCTTAAAATTTTATTTAGTACTTTTGTAGCTTTATTCCTAAGTAACAGAGTTCTGAGTCTTGAAGATATGTATGCATGTTATTCTTAATTGATCTTGGTACAGGGTTATGCTAGTCTAAGAGAATGAAACAGGAAGCATTCTACACTATTTAAGTTCTAAAACCAAACAATAATAAAGACATCAGTTTTCCACTTCAGGCTTGCTCACCTGCAAGCCACCTAGATCTTCCATAGTGCTGGATATTTACCTATTTTTAAAAATTTCTTCTGGGTTATTTTTCTGTTCAGGATTGCAACAACTAGTCTGTGTCAATTTGAGTATGTCTTCCTACAAAATGGTCCATTTTATGAACATGATAAAATCTGAATATAAATTTGTAAATTAAAAATAATTCTCCAAATGTATTTTTATAGCTTTCTCAGTCCTGGTGTGATTCGGTTTTTGTTTCTTCCTTTCTTGATCAGATTTGCCAAAGAGCTGTCAGTTTCACGAGCATTGCAAAGATCCAGTTATTAGTTTTAATGGTCCAAAATCAAATGCCTTGTTTCCTATTTCATTAATTTATGTTTCCATCTTCATCAATTCCTTCCTTCTATTTTCCTTAGGTTTCTGCTGTATTTTCCTACCTTCTTAGTCGTTCATTTTCTGTAATTCTTGCTTCATTTTCTGTAATTCTTGCTTTCTAACATAATCGCTTAAGACCACAAACCACTCACTGAATGCTATATTGACTATATCTCAAAGATTTTAATAAATACTGCCCTGCTTTTGTTTATTTCCAAAACAGTTTAGTATTTCAGTTTTTATTTTTTCTGTTATCCAAGAGGGGTTTGTTTGTATTTATTATGTGTGTTCAGTTATCAGTTTTTCAGGGCGGAGGTAGGAGAGATTTTTATTAATAGCCTATGAAATATCAGTATCTTAATATCTCATATTAGATCGTAGCTTTTCGTTGTCTAGTAAATAGTCAGCTTTTATATATGTTTGAAAAGTATTTTAAAGAATTCAAAGTTTGTGGTTTAAGAGCTATATGTAAATCATCCATCTTGCAATTATGATTCCAATTCTATCTCCTGTTTAAATTCTTGCTTTTACTCTGTATTTCTGAGAAACACACTGAAGTCTCCCATGAAAACAGATTTGGTTATTCCCCCTAGAATATCCAAGCATTTTACTTGACATAGTTTTATGCTCGAAGGTCATAAGAGCAGTATCTTCTTGATGAATTGTACCTTTAATCAATCTAAATATTTCCTTTTAATCCATGTAAATTCATTTCTAGGTGTGAATTATTTCTTTGCCTTGTATTACTGCTTTCAAATTAGCATTTGCTTGGAATTTCTTTATCCATCCTCCTATATTCAATCTTTCTGCTTCATTTGATTTTAAATGCATTTCCTTTGAACAAGTCAGAGATGGAGACCATACATAAAAATCATGTTCTACAGCTGGGAGGCTTTTCTAATATAAATATTGTATCAGTGTCCTGCTCTGGGAAGTTTCTTTCTATAGAATTTCTTGATCACATTCTCTCCTTACAGCTCTGTTCTCCCCTCTGAGAAGTCCTAGATGACTATTACAACAACTGGCTCTACGCTCTAGAGTCTTAGGTTTTCCCTAATACCTTTTATTTCCTTATCTTTTTACACCACATTCTCACAGATGTCCACAATTCAATCTCTTGGTTCATTATAGCAATCTTCTATTTGTCCACTCAATAATCCAGCCTTTCTAGTGGGTTTATTTCTACAACGTATTTTTAATATTTGAGAACCCCAACTCAGATTTCACATCAGCAGCCTATGGATATGTTCTTAGATGTTCTCTAAGGACACTATTTCAATTGTTATCATTTTCTTCTTGTTCATGATTTAACACTGTTTCCTCAGGGACTAGTTTCTCTTGAGCTCGGTGCCTTTCTTTCCTGTCACTGCTTTTTCTCAGTGACGTCTCTCACAGCCAGAGTACATTTCTACAGCCTCCATTTTTAGTCCTATTCCTCTGGCAATAAATGCAGGTCCTCATCTAATGAACCTACAAGACCCTGTCTTCAGAAGGAGGAAGCAGAGTGAATACGGTTGTGAGGACTTACATGGCGTATACAAATATCTCATTTTCTGGGAACAGGAGGGGCTATCCTTCAAAGCAGCCATAATTAACCCAATTTTCTGACATCCACACCCACTCTGGGTCTTCCCATGTCCTAACAAACACTTTAGAGAACTAAACTTTGGGCCACAGCCTGTGGACTATTGCCAGGAACAGTTTCTGAAGCCAGAAGGCTGCAGGCTTTTCGCCCCTTAATCAGTCACCTGGCAAATTGCTAATGCACTGCTCCTTCTCCCATGCCCACTCCTCTGATTTGGGGAGCATAGACTTCTGCAGTGAAAACCTGTTTTTTGAGGGCTGCTGTTTTTCTCTGTAATTTGGGGTTTCATCACCAACTGACACCACCTGCTTTACACCTTCCTCATTAATTTCTAGCACTTTTTAACTATTCTTTTCTTTTCTTCTTAATCTTCTGCCATTTTTATTGGAATTTGAAAGGAAGGCAGACCAACAAAGCCCCCAGGCAGTCTTCTCAAAAGTGAAGCCGACCCAGTGCTCTTTCTGCCTAACTCATAAGGTTTTTTCAGAAGTCAGGTATGAACAAAGAAAAGTGTTAAAGATACACTTAAGAATCAGGAATTAAACCCATCAAGGTCCACAGCTGAATAATCAGCAGATTCCTAAAGACTTCATTTATTTACTTGTTTGGAAAAAGTAAAATAAACAGTATCCCTTCCCTCACAGTGAGGATAGATTAAAAAAAAAAAAAAAAAAAAAAAGATTTTACTTGAGAAAGTAACTAGTTCTTTGAAGGAACAAGAGAATGTAAGGCTAGAGAGCAAGTACGGAAGGGGGTGACGGCTGTGTTTTAAATAGTGAGGCCTGAGGACAGCAGAACCCTACAAGAAAGATGGTTGGACGCCACACCTGACTGCCAGCTGGGAAAGCCCAGTGCTGCCGTGTCCTGCTTCTCTGAGCAGCGCCTATCACTCAAAGTCTCACTTCCCACACCTCAGAGGAGGAAGAAAAGTCAAAAGCACATGGGATTATGCATCAGTGACAGTGATAAACAGACTCAGGGCCCAGGCAACTGCAAAGTATCAACTGCTAGTCTTAAGCCTTGATCTATGGATTTAAAAAAAAAAAAAAAAAAATTAAAGGAAGGAAAAAAAGGTACAGGAGACTTCTGAAGAGACACTATATACTTGCACAAAACAGTGTAAGTGGTTTTAATAATTTCCATTTGGAGAAAACATGAGTGACATGAAAATACCATTATTTACTTTGAAAATACCATTATTTACTTATTTGCCTTTTTAAATTTATCTCTACCAAAATAGTACAAGATAGGCAGAGAAGAAATTCATAATCTCTTTTTTACAACTAGGAATCAAAACACAAAGAAGAGAAGTCAATGGCCAAGGGTCAAACAGTAAGTAGAAAGACTGACATGAAACTCCAGCGTCCCCACTTCTCATGTTACACCTCCCCGTCCACGAGGTAGCAAGCTCAGTGTGCCGGGGGCGCTGGGGACGTCGTCCCTGTCCTGTGAGCACCACCTCACTCCTCTGTGTAACTTCCGGCCTTCCCTAAACCCTTCTGTCTTCCAACAATACACCCCAGGGCTTTGACTCCACAGTTTCCCTGCCTGACTTTAACCATTTTTATATATTTGGCACCTATGAAATCTAATACATTAACTTGATAAATTGTAATCTAATGAGGAAACTACACTCATTTATTGAAAAGTGTGGAAAGTATAGCTCTCCCAGTTTTCTTTCCCAAGGAATACTGCTTTTTGACTCTTTCATTCACTGTATTATTCTATCAGACAGCAAGGTGATAACATACACAGATCTAATGAAGACAGGAAATAGGAGATGGCTTCTTCTAACAAAAAACATGTACAAGCCCAGGAATTCCCACAATTATAGGTAAGAGTAACAAGCAACCTCCCAAACCACTAAAAGAAATGCAAAGAGATTGAAACTAAATTTGTAGTATACTCACTTTTATCGATGCTTCCATAAGAATCACTTGAAATTTGTGTTCCAATATGTCTCAACTCTAAAATGTGGGGAAAAAACAGTTAGAAAATACTGTGTGTCAAAACAGAATTCTTAAGTAAGCATTAACTGAATACTCACCCTTTTCATTTTTCTGTTTAGAAAATTCATCAAGCTTTTCCTGTGAAAACAAAACACGAGCAGTGTTTGCAGTGGATAAAGGAGTGCTAGTTCTAGATGGGATGTAAGAGGGGGCGACCCAGGGGCACTGCTGACTGCCCTCAGCTGGGGGCCTCACGTGTGACTCCTCATGACGAGGACCCAAGGAGTCCCGGAGGGAAGATCTGAACATGCGTGGGCACTGCTGTTATCTATTACCTGTGTCTTCCTAAATTCCTTTTCAAGTATTTTCTTTTCATTCCTTAGTTGCTTGAAGTCCTGAGTTTGCTTGACAGCAGCCTCTTTATTTAAAGAGTGCAGTGAAATAAGAGAGAAAAGTAATTTACCACATTTATAATTACCATTAATGAAATTCTCAAAATAACTTATTGAGAGCTTTGCTCGTTTCTTAAAATTTGAAACAAATTCTGTAAAAAGTTACTGTTCTTTCAGTATTGTAGCAGAATCAGGGATGAATGCAGGAACACTTTTGTCTAAACTATTATCTACAAAACTGAAGAATTGGCATATAGGCCCTAAGACTCCTTTCCAATCCTGAAACAAGCCAACCCCGACCCTTTTGTCAGGCAACAAGCCAATGTACAAGATCTTTAGAGGGAGAGGCTGTGGTCCCCTTGTTCTTCAACAATCAGGAACACTCAAGTTTTAGAGACTTAGAACTGTGCTTTTATCAAGCAATAGTTAAGACCATTTTCTTCATTTGGGGGAAGGGACAATCTTCTCAATGTTTACTATATTTTTACTCCTTCCTGCCTGGAGTTCCCTTGCATCAAGACAAGTCATCCTAAGTCCCAATATCTTTACATAGATCTACTTTTCAGGTATTTTTATAGCTCTCCTGTGGATCTAGAGCAAATTCTTAACTCGAGTTTTTGGTTCTGAAGCACTGAATGGTTCAAATATACTGTTAACCTGAGCAGTATTGACTTTATCTGAATATGTTCATATACAATTGCTGTGAAAAGTAAAATCCTATAAACACCACAGCAACAATCCTCTCCTGATTCCTCTAACAAACTTGAGTATTTCTTTACCTGATTATTATGCCCTGTCACTTACTAGAAAAATATTTTTGTCACATGGGAAATACACTTCCGCTTCAAAGGAAGTTTGCTGTAAAAGCTTCATATAGTCTCACAGGCATTTTAGATCCCTTTAAAAATTTTCCTTAAATAGACACATCTCCACACACTAGCGAGAGAAGGTAATACTGAGAAAGAACACAGTGATGTTGTACTTACTGCCACACTCAATGTTTGTGCAACAACCAAATCAGAGGAAAACTTGTTAGCAAAATATTTAGAACCTAAGTCTGAAAAATTGGGCTCAATTAAGGCAAGTTAATGACTGGAAATATATTCAGCAACATCTATTCAAATTCTCACTTCACACTTGAAATGAAAATAAACTGTTCTCCGACAGACTTGCGGTTGCCAAGGGGGGCTGGGGGAAGGATGGAGTGGGAGTTTGGGGTTAGCAGATGCAAACTATCATATACAGAATGGATACCAACAAGGTCCTCCTGTCTAGCACAGGGAAACTCTATTCAATATCCTGTAGTAAACCATAATGGAAAAGAATATTAAAAAAAAGAATGTTTATATATGTATAACTGAATCACTCTGTACAGCAGAAATTAACTCAACATTGTAAATCAACTATACTTCAATTAAAAAACAAAAACAAAAAAAACCCCCGTTCTCTGAAGCAGAGGACAGAGCAGGCCCGTGAGCCCCACAGCTACGAGGGCAGCCCCAGCCTGCGCCGGAGAGAAAGGAGGAGGGGACCAGGGGTGGGCTGGCAGGTCACACTTGTCTCTACTTGATGTTATTTCCACATCACAACCACCCAATGAAGGAGGAGAAAACAGAAGAAAAGATCTCGGATTCAGTTCCTGAAAGGGCTCTTAGATGCCACAGGAGGGCTGAGCAGACCCTCGTGTGGCCCTCTGCCTGCTCAGTGTAGACAGAAGGCCCTGACCAAACTTGGGGTGCCGGCGGGGGTGGGGGGGTAGTGGGCAGGGACACAGCGGAAATTCCCAGTGTAGGGAATCTCACAGAAATCTCTCCATCATGAGTGTGTCACAACCATCCAAATACATCAAGTTTCTCAGTACAAAAAGTAGTATCCTTTTCTACTAACCATTTATTTCATTAGTAAAAAATGAGAGGACCCCATGAGATTCAACTTTCAAAATTTAAGTCCTTTTCTTGATCGCTGCTTTTTACAGTAAAAGTATGGGCTGTTATTATTTTGAGTGAACACTTCAAGGATATGCCACATTCCATTTCCATGTCTATCTAGTAACTGAGAGAAGTACAGTATTCAACCTTCTTCTTAATGGTACCCTTAATGCACTCATCCAGGGATGCACCATCAAAAACCAGGACTCAACTACCTGACCAAGTACTACAGCCTTGTACAGTTACCAATCATTCATACAAAGACGATGACTTCCATTAGCTGGACGACAAGAGTACCAATTACCTTCCAGCTTCTTCACCTTGGCTTCTAGTTTCTTCTTCCTGATAATATAATTGTATAAATTAAAATGGTTAAAAAAAGTAACTTCACAATTTGTGATATACATGATTTTTTAAATTATTGAGATTTACATAATAAAGAAAATGTTAGTCACAACAAGCATAACACATCAATCATTAAAAATACCAGCAATTGTTTTGAAGGTAAACTTCAGAAAGAATAGTATGCTGTTTACTGTGTAATATCTGTAAAATGGATTTTTAAAACTCTGCATTTTTGTGGCATATCATGCCTGTGTGGCTCATCTCTGAGCCAAGCTGATGTGTCCAGGTGGCATCCTGGACTCAGTCCAGCACCTGACTAGGTGAGGTTACTTTCAGGAGCACGTTATGGAGCACAGGAGCATAGGTAGACAATATCCATACCACCATTTTACAGGAGGCAGTGGCTAGAAAACTGCACTTGTTTTAGGATAGATTTCTGAGTCAGAGAAGGTAGGAAACCCTCTGAGAAAGTCTCTGAATTACTGTGACATCGCATCTACATTAAGCTACTGTATGTGTAGCTCAGGAGTTTTGTAAACAATGTGAATATAGTATTAAACTTCAAAACAATCAACTGACTTCTTTGGAAGAGCCCCCTTCATTAATGGAACACAGACACCCATTCCAGATGATATCTATTAAAGCAATGGTACAAAGCAGTGAGACGGCGATCATGTTTTCTCCATGAATACAAACTACAGACACACAAGCATGCACGCATAGAGACATAAAAACTTCTATGGAGTTCTTTGTGCAGGCCTTTAACATAAGATGGTTTATGTACTCCTATTAATCCTTCAACATCGGTATAATTTCCATTTTACAGATATGGAAACCAAGGTTGTGAGACTAGTTCAAGATCACCTAGTTAATCATGGTCAACATACCCAAAGACAGGGAAAAGAGAAACACTACTGATTTAAGCATTAAACATTTTCAAAGTTGACAACACTATTTCCACAGTAATTTTTGAAATACTTAACTGAGCATCAGTTTTCAAGCATTCTTCTTTCACACGAGCATATTCCTGATGAGTATCCTGATACAACTTCAGAGAACTCTAAAAAAGAAATAAATGCGTGCGTGTGTGTGTGTGTGTGTGTGTGTGTGTATATCTATATATATATATCTCAACAACTTGAAAGTCACTGACCACCAGTGATAAGGATTTTGACCCTGATAAGCTAAATTATTATCACTTAATAGTATGAAATTAACCAAATGAATACATATGATTAGGCAGGAAACCAAAGTACAATTCATTGAACATTTTAACGGATATAACCAGATCCTTAACAGAGGTAATATGATAAACAGTCTAATCAAACAGAGCTATAAAACTTAAAATATACTAATTTTAAAATAACCCCAAATCTTCGTAATATCGAATAGCTAATATTTTTGTTGCAGCCAATTAAAATTCAACAAAACCTAAAGCAATTTTAGAGGTAATAAATGTAAGCTATTATTACTACTATGCAAAAATATAAAATAAAACATTATACTTAATGATAATTTGGGAAAATATGTTAACACCAATCAATATGTATACGCTACGGGCACTACGGAATGGGAAAGAAACTTACTGAGCCTGATAACACAGTACCATATAATGTGTATAGCTCTTCAGTCGCCAAAGCTCTGACAGACGGGCTTTATGACCCCTTTTTACAGATGAGGAATCGGAGGATCCAGACACTGAGTAATTCTTTGAACGTCACAGTGAAAGAGTGACTATTTAGGTTTATTATTCAGCTGTGATTCCAATGTTCATGTTTCCTCTCAGGTATGGCTGATGACATTACTTTGTAGTCAGAGGTAGACAAAATTCAACATCTTGATTGTTTCTGTTTAACTTTCACCGCATAGTTAAATATATAATAAAGACTTTCTATAGAAATAGGAAAATCGACCACTGTTACAGTATGTAAACCTCAGAGAGGTGCATGGCGTCCTAAAATGAAACAATCTGAAGACTGGGAGGCACAAATACTGTCAGACCGAGGAGGCAGGAATCCTTCCAGCTCGGCTACGGCTTGTCTAATGCTAACCACCTAACTTCACTGGCTTCAGGGTTTTTTTTTAATTTGTAAAAGCCATGAATTCTCTTCTAAGGCTCCAGTAAAACAAAATTTATATTAAAAAATAAGTTTATAGCATTTAAAATAGTTTTACTTAGTGCGACTGGGTTTTGAAATGGAAAACATAATTTCTGTAATTTAAGTTTGAACTCTTGCATGTTACTTTACACTTACAGCAAGAAAAATGGAAAAGGCAAGCAATGCAGGGCACATAAAGTCATAAAAATTCATAGCTAAAAAGGTTCCTCTACCGAACCTCTCAAAAAGCATAAGCAACTAATACAGCATTACATTAATTACTAATAATTACTGTAAGGACCAAGCCATGAATCAACTAGTTCAATGTTCTCTAAGTATAGCAATGCACTTAGAGTCTTGACTATCATTTATTTCCTTTGTTAAGACATAAACTGTCCCCTTATCCCAATTATAGTAAATAAGTAGATCTTAATTTACTGACGACAGCCTTTTGTAGGAAAATTACTTTAGGTACCTTTTTCTCTTCTAACTCTGCTTTTAAAGATCCCAGTTCTTCCTGACACTTCTGCAGAGGAGAAATTTTCTGAAGCATCTGTTCCACTTGGTGATGCAGAGTAATATTCTCTCTAAAAATGGACAACACACTAACGTTATTATGCAAAAGTATCTACAGTGAATTATTAAATATATCTACTGGTTTCGATTTTATTTCTAACTAAAAACAACGAATCTCTCTTTTTAAATGCATTCTCTCTATTTGTACCAAAATGATTTATGTATCACTTTTTATTTCTGACATGAGTCTATTTCTAATGAAAGTACATCCGAAACCATATGAGAAGCAAGCGCAACAGGCTCTCAATCTGCTGGAGAATACAAGAACTCCTGGATGATCTGCCAGGTGATCTGACTCTTCAATCCTGAGTTCATCACCACTGACTTCAGTTCAATGATAGGCAAACTGTGTGAGTCATTTTATAACCATATTTTGCCTTCTTCTAATTGATATATGTAATCAGAGTATAAAACATTACTAAATTCTAAGTAAGACTACTTTAAATTGATTAAAATATACATGATAAACAACCACATTAAACTGTCCAATTCACAGAGACAACAATAACTGATAGCAATAAACTTCATCTCAGTGGCCACAAGATCAGTAAAATTTACTGAAAAATCAAACACTAGGCTGTAATTTAAGACCTCGGTAAGAAATTCATTTGGACAATTTAACAGTAGGAAAATGTGAATCTCCTTTTATTATGAGCATCAAAGAAACAGTCTACATAATGGGTCAATTCTATGTGGCACTTTGTCGAATCTGTGTAAAAATCTGGTCCGATAAGTGTCTACCCCAAATACACTAAGAAAACAGGTAGCTAGCTTACCTTCTTGCAAACTGCAGCTGTAAAACTTGTTAAAGAAAACTGTGACAATTTTATCTACTGACGATAAAACAATTTCATCTTGTCTGAAGATAAAACTCACCTTAAAACTTCAATAATCTGTGTTCAATATACATACAGGCAAGATCATAATTCTTAGAAAACAACATTCAAAGTTCCATCTATAACATATGATAAAGCTTTTTACTGAGTTACTCCTATTAATTATAACATGTGCCGTAAGTCAAAATATGTACTTCTCTAAATTAAAAAAGATTCCTGACTAACTATACGATTAATATTAAATTCCAAGAATAAAGACAAAGCAATAAGCAACTAATGAAAACTACCTTGAATCCTGTGTATATCAGAATACCCAAACATCCTGTCCTTCTTTTCTCAGAGTCCGGAGCACAACTCCAGCAAACAAGAGTTACGTACTCACTAAAACCACGTATATATGTGTGTATATATATATTTAATGAATATAAATATTGAATGAATTAAATATATATATATATGTATTTAAGGAGCAATGAGAAAAGAAATACAGGGAGAACATAAAATCTGGAAAACCTTTCACTTTTACAGTCTGCACAATTTGTTAACTTCATTTCCCATCATGCTGCCAGTAAAATGTTCTAAGACAGCAAAAAGTCATTCCTTTAAGTTTCACCGCCTGTCAAATCCTACTCTCATATCACAATATAGAAATGTCTGTTGGTCACAACACATCTGTACCCTCCTCTATTAGAATGTAAACTTCTGAAGATTAAGGAGTTTCATCCTAAATTACTGCAGTCTTTGCAAGAAAGAAAAATTCAAAAAATATCTGATGAAATAAAATATACTCTCTGCCCTGTACAAAGAGGAACTAATAAACAACAAAACAGTCAGAATGACACAAAAGAGTAAAGCATCGAGTCACACAAGAAGCCATATATTAAACCTGCAACACTGGCACCTCAGGTTGTAGAGCAAACAACCGCATACTTGAGGTACAATGAATACATATTGTGAGCAAATGTCAGATGTGTTTTAAAAAAAAAAAATCTATATTTACCTATAGTTGAGGCTGAAGCAGATTAGCACACTGCAGAAGGGAAATTCAAGAATAATCAAAAAGTTTTATCAATTTTTAATAAATTACTCTAATAATTTTGATTTTAAAATTTTATAAATTTTAGAAAAGTAAATCAATAATTTCCCTGCTAGATTACATTTGTAATTACCTCAAAAAGTTCATACCATTTCCTCCAAAAAGGATACAATGAACACATATTTTCCTAATACTGGAATTAACTGTCTATTTCCCTATTTAGCTAATTAAAAGTGTTTATAATAACTGTTTCCGTACAGCTTTCAAAATCAAAGATATTACTCTTGCAATAACATACATTTATACTTAAACAGACTGATAGTTTCAATAAAGCACAAGAGGAAATTTTCAAAGACCTATTTTTTTGAATGTAAAACTTGAGATACTAAAAACAAATCGAAATGCTATGCCTTGATTTTATTACTCTAATCACACAAATTAGATACAATGGTACCAACACAAACAAATACCTGGTGATTACATATAAGTTTAGGAATACCAGAAATAATATTGAAACAGGCCTCAGGTTACTGCCAGAGTTGAACAGCAGTATTTGCTCCAATACTGAAGCTAAGGCTGCGGGTCACACGTATGTGTGTTTACTGTCACAGGAGACACTTAATTCAGGTAAGTATCACCACAAGATGTGGGAGGAATGATTGTGCACACTACTTCAGCCCTGCCAAGAAAATACAGAGGCCTGCAGGTGCTCTAAACGGCTACTGGACAAAACGGTGACGCAGAGACCAAGGACTATCCTGGGGATACAAACTTACACTATGATTTGGGATATATTCATTAATTCTCTACAAGTCACAAAACTAATTAACAAAAGTTAATTTTCCACCATGCTGAATATTCCTACAGTGCACTCCTTATAGAAATCCCAAAATATTCTCATAGCATCATATTCAGCTTCACATAATTCCTAAACCTAAGGAGCACAGGTCATGTCCTCAGTACAAATGAAAAAGACCTACTCTTTAAAAAGCTTACGAAACCTTAAGAAAATCAAAATCAATGACAAAAACAAAACACATTCTATAACAAGGAGGCCAGCAGCCTTGACCATTAAACGTGCGTTACGAGTAGAAGACAGCTGCTCACTGCGCTTGTCAGGGGCACTTCCTACTTGGAGCCTGTAAGCACCGCTTTCCAAAGAGTAACTATGAAAATTCTCACATTTCTTTACATTCTTAAAAATTCCAAGGAAAAAGCCAGTAAAAGGATATCATCACATTTCTTCTGATATTCTGTCAACAAATTACTGTAACAAAGAAAAGAGTTATGTTATTTTTTCAATCTAGAAATCACACTATGTTAAAATCATGTTTCCAAATGTATAAGGCACCTTTCTTCCTAGGTTTCCTGTAACAAATTTATGTTTAATTAATTAAACATATGCACACACATACACATATCACCTTAAATTCCTTAAAAGCACTGCAGTGATATATGAGTTTTTAAGTTAAAATTCCTATGATCTAAATAATATCTTTGCCTATAAATTCTTGTGACTTTCACAGGATTAAAAAAACAATCTCACACCAGGAAATTTACTACAAAGAAATCTGATGTCCAGTCCTAAAGCTAAGAAGGCTTTAAAGATAGAAAACAGCTTTAAAAAAAATTTCCAGTTTAGCAAAAATCATGGTCTAACCCCTGAGCCTCGTTGTAAAGGTCCGAGCACTGGTAATTCCCCAGCGGTCCAGCGGTCAGGACTCTGCGCTCTCGCTGACGAGGGCCTGGGTCAGGCCCTGAGGAGTTCCATTATAACCCACACCACACAGGCACCAGGTGAGCAACCCCAGTTCCACTCTCAGCCCGAGGGGGTCTAACACCACCACCATCTGCTCCAGCTTGTATGTCAGGTTCACGAAGTTCGGCCAAACAGAGGAAAACATACTCACTCTGTATTAATAATTTTTTGCTTCAGAGTAATTAATGCTTCAACATATTCATTTAAATTCTGAAAGAAAAAAAAGCTAGTTAGCTATTTGCTTTTATAATATAAACTACTTTATTATTTTTTCTGTAACATTTATTATAAAATATAAACATACTGTTCACTATATTATATAAACAGAAATACGTAAATCTATTATTTATGTTGAGTATAAACCCACAGAGGTATTGTGTGACCTTGAGCCCATGCTGCATTTCTCTGAATCTCTTTCTTTACCTGAATGATGTCACTCTAACAGCAAGGCAGTTGTACTGATGCTCTGACTGTGCGTGCTTTTTCACTGCGAGAGCTCAATAAATATTCATTACTTTAGTTCACTGATTACTACTAACCATCAGTCTACACTTCACTCCACATTATTTCTGAAAGGACTTAATCCAAAAATACACGTAAATTATTAAAAACAGCAAAAAAATAAAAATAACATGGGAAAAGCAAATAGGAATATTAAAATGGGGCCAAGATTCAGTGAAACTTCTTTTTATAAGGATCTATGTTACACTTTAGGATAAACTACAAATGTGGCTCTAAATTATTGCTCTCAACTTGACAGAAAAAAACATTAGTTACACTGTTCAAAATGTTCCTAAGATTTAAAACTGAACAGGTTTTCTTTTCTTTAAGTGACTTTTTCCTTTAATGTCTCCTTTTTTTCACTGATAAACACTTCAGAAATACGAATTTATTTTTCATTAATTATCCCCAAAACATCTTTTTCTATCTAGGTAATCCAACTAATTTTGAGAATTACAGAACTATTTCCCTTCATGCTAATATGTGCATTTTCTTTGCAGTCATACATGTAACATATTTACTAAAATAAAAAATCTATACATTAAAATATATAAAAAGTATATGTTACCTCATCATAACACCTGTCAAATATCACTGTTACTTTTTGTATATATCCTTTCAGAAGTGTCACTATATATTTAAAATACGTTTGGATGTACTCAATTCACCAATTCTCCACTGAAGGCCAGTTAGGTCCTTTTCAGTCTTTACTAACAACAGGCAATGTATTTCCTTGCCCAGTTCTCTGGGAGACACTTCTAGTTTCCCCTAGGATAAAGTCCAAATAGGCTCCCTGCATTACTGATAGCTGGGAGCTTTGGTAATCTCAGAGACATATTCTTCATTTATATTTCTTTATGCGTGATACTGAGAAATCTTCCTTATCTCCTCTGGCCATTCATCATTTTTCTTTTAGTAAGAAAAACGGCCCCTTATATCACTTGTTCATTGGTGTGGTTGCACTTGTCTTATGAGCTGCAATATATGCGGAACAGTAACATCTGGTCCAAAAGTTACAAATATATACATGTGTATGTTTCTCAATTGATCATTAACATACAACTACATACGAATACAGTAGTTTTAAATATTCACATAGTTGAATCTGTCATTTTTCTTAAATTTTGGTTTCCTAATATATTTAGAAGGCTCTACCCCACCTAAGATGCTAAATCATAAGGAGTCTTCCATATGTTATTCTAGTACTTTTATGCCCTTTTTTCGTATTTCTATCTTTATTCTAGAATTGATTCTTGTGTACAGTAGAGACTCTGAACATTATAAATCAAAGGGCAATGAATGGACTATTCAATAACTTTAGTGTATTTGGCTTTCCACATTTAAAAAAATCTTTCATTATGTAAAAAATAAATTCTACATGGCAGCTTTCTAGGCAGAGAGGGTAAATAATGCATCTGCTTTTACTCCCTCCCTAAAACCAGCTAAAACTAAAGTCAAGGGATTTCTTTTCCCCAAAGGCCAAACCCACAAGAATGAGAAGCGGATAAAAGACAAATGAACACAGGAAAGCAGACTTGAGAATACTGATTTAGCAGACCCAGGAGAGGCAGGTGGCAGGGCAAGGGGGGCAAACCACTCAATTCTCAGTTTACACTGCAAAACTTCAACAAGCACGGAGGGGCCAGGGTCCTCAGGAAGGCTGGGCGGGGGTCACTAAGACGAGAACTAGTTGCAAGCTTCCTGGTAAGCATGAACCCTCAAATCCCCACTCCACTCTGCTACCAGGAAACTGCCCCTCCCCCATCCCGCAGGAGGAGGTCTGCTTTTTGAAGAAGCCTCTGCCTGGAACACTGTGAACACTTGGGGCAGGTGGAATGCACCAAAAACAGAGGGACCAGGTACATCTAAGCACACTGCGCTGATACTGACCGCCTGCTTCTCCCCATTAAGCTCCCAGACAGTGGCAGCCAATCCTTCCGCCCTCCAGGCAGGAGACTAGAAGCAGTTTCTCTGAGGAAATCTAACCAGCCTGG
The DNA here is from genome assembly GCF_028564815.1 of Eubalaena glacialis. NCBI lineage: Eukaryota > Metazoa > Chordata > Mammalia > Artiodactyla > Balaenidae > Eubalaena > Eubalaena glacialis. Next base: position 4,236,790 of record NC_083719.1, on the reverse strand, counting down.
AGACAAGATCTAAAGTAAAGACATGAGATATTCTTCAATCAATAAGTGGCCCCCCCAGACCTATTGCAATGAAGCTCGGGGCCCAAAAGCCCACAACACTCGGCATTCTCCAGCCACCACTGTATTAGCTACGGCTCTTAATATGAACAAACAATCGAAGATTTCCAACCATCAGACAGAAACCTGTAACACGAAGGAGAGACCAAAACAAAACGAACCAAAGCAACTGGGAGTAGACAAAAACTGAGAAACCTTTAAAGGTACTAATTAGCATGACCTGAGATAAATGATGTTATATTCATAAAACAAGAACAAGCAGCTATTTTTAAAAGGAATACTCAGAGTTCTTGGAAGTTTTTCAAAAAGTTTTTAAAAATTAAAAACACCCACTAGGATGGCTGAAATCAAAATGACAGACAATAACAAGTGCTGGTGAGGAGGCAGAGCAACTGGAGCCCTCATAGCATTGCTGGTGGAACAGGAAATGTGCAGCTGCTGTGGAAAAAATTTGACACTCCTCAAAATGCTAAACAGTTAATTCGATGATTTAGCAATTCCATTCCTAGGTATATGCCCAGGAGAACTGAAAACATGCCCATGCCACATTTGTACACTCTTATTTAAAGGAGCATTTATTCACACTAGCCAAAAAGTGGACATAAACTAAATGGCAACTGATACATGGATGAACCATCACCTGATGAATGAATAAATAAAATGTGGTACAGCCATGCAGTGTGAATATTTGACAATGAACTGGAATGAATGGCACATGCTACAGTATGAATGAACCTTGAAAACCTGCTCAGTGAAAGAAGCCAGTCGCAAAAAGCTACACGCCGTATGACTCCATTCATATGAACTGTCCGTAATAAGCAAACCCAGAGAGACAGAAAGCAGCCTAGTGACGGCCAGGGACTTGCAGGCTGGGGAGGGGGGGCTGCTGATGCTTAAGAGGTTTCCCGGCGGGGGCACGGGGCAGGGTAAACATGTTTTACAAGTGGCGACCAGGTTGTGTTAACTGTGAATAGGCTAAAAACCACCTAACTGTACGCATTAAAAGGATGAACTTTATGGTATGTGAATTATACTTCAATAAAACTGTTATAAGTAAATTAAAAACCGGGAAGCAAAATGAAAGACTCAGAAGATTTGATGATAAAGCTGAAAAAATGTCCTCCAAAATTTAAACACAAACAAAACACAGACGTAGGAAAGAATGAAGAAAAAATAAAAATCAGAGTGTCAGTGCAAGAAGTATCACATGCCCAACAAGAGTTCCAGTGAGAGAAGAATGGAAAAGATGGAGAGATCATTAAAGAAATACTGATATTCAAGAAGAAAGAACCAAGAACTGAAGCCAGAAGTTTCTAAATTGAAAGGGCCCAGCACATGGGTACAAATTGGATCCAAACCATGAAACGTAAGCACAAAATTTCAGAGCATCAGAGACAAAACAAAGATCCTATGAGAATCATGACAGAAAAAAATCAAAATGAAACAAGTCATGTACAAAGAACCTGGAATCAGAATGGCTTTAGACTTCACAAATCCTCTAGAGACCTAGAAAGCAAGCCTTCAAAATTTTGAGGGAAAATGAATTCCAAGGTAAAATTCTGCAGAAGCTATCAGCCAGTCATGATGGCAAAACAGACATTCTCAAACCTGGAGTCTCCACAAACTCACTTCCCAGACATCCTTGCTCAGGGAGGTGCCGAAGGATGTGTAAACGCTCCACCCAAATCCTGGAGTAAACTGAGAGAGGACGAGGTGGGCGCAGAACAGAGGTAAACAGAATCCAGGAAGGCAGCTGCACACCAGACTGGAGCAGCTCTAAAGGCCCAGAAGGGGATTTTTTTCCCTTAAGAACAAAACGACAGAATTATCTGGTGGAATGAAGGCATTAAGATGATATTTCTACCTAACTGGCAGAGAACTGCAAGCGCCATGTAGCGTCATCACGCATTTAAATGGATTATTTTTTAAATAACCTTCTTTTCCCATTCTCTTTCGAGTTCTTTGCTAGCCAATCTCATCTTCCCAGCCTTGCTTCCAGATGCCATTCTGTAATGTCAAGAACTGTGCCAGAGACGTTCCAGAAACCTCAGGCTCTACAGTTAGACACAGCTGGATTCAAATTCCTGTTCCACCACTTCCTGGAAGGGTGCCTTGGGCAAACTGACTAAACTTATCCCTGCCTCAGTACTATTTCCAAGTTAGAGATAAGGAGACTGAAACACTGGTTTGGGTGTGTGTTTGGGGGGTGGGGGGTACCTAACTGGCTTGCTATCAGGGTTAAACACAATGAGCCATAGAAAGCGTTTAACTTGGTCTCTGACACATAATGAACACTCATTAACATTTTCAAGATGAAAACATTGAATTAAGTAAACAGTCATTCATCGGGGAAACAAGAAAACACACAGGTAAGGAAAAATCATCGTAAGTTACTCCACAGTTTGGCTCTGAATAACAAATAGTCATAATGATGTCAACTCCGAATAGTGACCTAAGGGAAATCACAGCTGCACTGAGAGGACTTTTTGTGGGGGGGCAGGGGGCAGGAGGGAATGCTCAGGGGTGCTGGAGTACAGGGCAGAAAGACAGCTCAATCCTCACCTTCCAAAGTCAGAAATCAAACAATATGCCTAAAACTGAAAAACAAGAAGCAGTAATATACATCTATTATTTAACCAGATGAAACACACAGAGTGCAAACAAAAGTGGTGTCTCTCGAGAACCGGGGCAGGCTGGCTGGGGGCTAACAAATTCTGTACATCTAGCTGTCTCTCTAAACTATGCTCATGTATAACTCTGATTTTAAAGACTTAAAATCACAAAACACAGCATCACACAGGAAAATAAAACACGAACTGAGTGAGGACCACTTCTTAGTTTCCTACAGTACTCCAGTCCCTAACTTTTTTCCTATGGCCTGGCTGAGTGGCAGCTTGAATCTGGTCTGTTACTGCAGTGTCCTAATAAAACATCCTTTGGTTTTTCTCCAATCTGATTCAAAGGTCACTTAGGTTGGTTGCAATCAAGGTCTCTAACTAATGGATCTCAGAACTGTGAATGCTGAGCGGGCTGTGTCTAGGTGGAAGGCAGTAGGGCCCTTCTGACTCACGTTCACTGAACGGGTACACACACCGTGTGCCCTCGCTACTGCCGTCCAGCCTCTAGGGAAGGACGCAGGGTCCAGGGTGTTGTTCTTCCTCTCCAGGCAAGGGGAAGGTGGCCTGGCGTCTTTGATTACGGCTTCTCTCCCCGCAGTCTTGTCCTCTTCTTCTGGAACTTCTATTATAACATCTACTGGAAAGCTCAGATTTATCCCCAGTTCTCTCCTCTCTGCTGTCATAACTCCCACCTTCTGTTTTTCTCTGCCTTCGGGCCCAGCTCCTCAAGCTCTATCACACTCACCCACTCACGTGTTCGCTAGCACAGCCCCCAGAGCAGCCCTCACCCCCGCCCCCCATGCCACTCAGATGCGCTCCCCATACCCCCCACCCCCCGTAGCACACTGTTCATTTCAGCCATACAACAGCCTCCGGAACGTCACCGTGAGCGTGGAGCACCGAGGAAAAGAAAAGAGAGGCAGTGCACTCTGTGCTCCCATCTCCCCTCCCCTTCTCGGGGAAGCGGGATCAACATGGTGGCTACGCACACAGGGTGAGGAGAGGGGGCCTTGGCACGGAGCACGCAGTGGGCCTGGGGGCTGAGAAGTGGACAGAGGAGACGGCAGTATAGTTAGGAAAGCGGTTTTACTAAACCACTAAGTGCAATACATAGACACAGAGCGAACAAGGAAATATACAGATGATAATGGAATAACTAAATTGCCTGAGTCGACCTCAAATTATACTAACATTTGGAGATGGGAGATTCTTAGCTGTGGGGTTGCCCTTTGCACGGACAGGCCTGCCAGCTTCCCTAGCTTCTACTCACAATGTGGCCAGAGCACTGCCTCATCCCCAAGGGGTGGTGCAGACAAGAGTTCACAGGGCAGGCCTGAGACTGCTGTCCTTAGAAAGGCCTGCTCGAGACATGGGCCCTTCGCTGGCGTCTGGGAACTTGGATTTCTGGAGGGTTCCCACCATTCCCCAAACTGACAAGAGTGGCGCCCTGTACCTCAACTGTGCAATGTGGCCGATACTGAAACCTGTTTTCCTTCTGGGAGTCTGGAGTTTTGGTACGTGCTAGACAGGGGGTGCCCACGTGACCAGCCCCTAGCAGTCTTTGGGCTCTGCGTCTCTAATGAGAGTCCCTGGTAGACGATACGTCACACGTGTCACAACACACCGCTAGAGGAATTCATGAGTCAAGTCACTCACCTGGTTTCCTCTGCACGTCACCCCACTCGCCTTTCCTTTGTATCCTTTCACTACAATATACCACACCCTGGAGCAGTCCCCCTAGGGAATCACTGAACCTGGTGTGGTCCTGGGATCACTAATACAGTGTAACCACCAAAAATGTCTCCAGACCTGGCCAAATGTTCCGCAGAGAATACAAGGCTGTACTCAAACTTCCCTGAACGTGAAAGACAGAGAAAGACTAAAGGAAAAAGGCTGAAGAGACGTGACAATGACATACAACACATCCTCCTTATACGACCTTGAACCAGAAAGGGAAAAGCTACACCTGGGCCTAACCTAAGCACAATCGGATGGGTGCATGGGCTGGAGGGAAGTGCTGCACCTGCACCGAGGCTTACACCCTGACTGGAGAGCTGTGGATCATTCTGCTGACAAGTGCTCAGGTCTCGAGGAAACACTCCGTGGAGAGCGCAGGGGAGGGAAAGTGTACGTGTGTGCACACCCATGATGGAGTGAATGCAACCATCTTGACAACCTGTGAATGGGGTGAAGAGAACACCAGCGTTCTTTGCACTATTCTGGCAACTTTCCTATGAGTTCTCAATTATTTCAAAACAAATTCTTTTTTAAAACCACACTAATCTCCTTGATTGCTCTGCTGTGGGTGATCTGCTAACTGGCCAGCCTGAATCCTCTCTGATAAGCCAGATTTCCTCCTCCTGCTTGCTAACTTTTTATTAACTGCTCTTACTTAACACTGAGAGTCTAGCTGCGTGAGAGCTCAGTGTGCCTCTGAATGGTGAGACAGGACCCCGGGTGATGCCCTCTGGCACAGTGGTAATGGCCCACCCCCCTCCACCTGCACGCACCCACCAGGACGAGCTGAGAGGCTCTGGCCTCGCTGGCCTCACTTTCCTCTCCTCACCTTTTGCCTTGTGCTTACTCTATCACAAACTCCATTCTCCCCTCCCAGTCTCCCCTCCCCTCCACATGATGCGCCCTCTGTCCACACTCTCCCTCCATCTCTTCCCTCTTATTTAGTCAGGGATCATCCTTCAGGCCTAGACTCACTTCCGCTGCACAGCCTTCAGCTGTCCCTCCTGGACGCTCCCAGGGTATCTACCCTGAACGTCCCCCAAAATAGTACAGGTGACCCCTGACCAACATGTATCTGACCTGTGCAGGTCCACTTTTCCTCAAATTTTTTTCAGTAAGTACGTGTACTTATTACACTACAGTTAAACGGTGGTTGCTTTTTCACTCATCCGTAACCTTAACCACAACACAAGCTCCATGCCTCTTCTGTTCATGGTTGTATTCCAACACGTGCCACGGCATCACAGACACGGTGATGCTCGAAAAGTGTTCACTAAATGAATGAATTACAATTTTGTGAGCATTCTTTATAACCACTTACAAATCAGCATGTCTAGGGACAAGTAGGTTTCAAGTTCCAAACGATGAAGTTCCAACCACTGGCGATTATCAGTGGGAGTCCAACAAAAGTTTATATAAATAATTCCCTCAAACCTGCTCCAAGGACAACCAGACACCATTTATTCTGACTCTATCCTAGTTACATGAGCTGAACAGTATAACTATATGCTTCAAACTCCCATCTGGACTCCCAAGAGAGTTAAACTGTTTCACTCGGCAATGACTGAAGCTAGTAAAATAAAAGGGCCTCTCTGGTGGTGTGCTGAATTGGGTGATTGGGATTGACATGTATAAAGTGATGTGTATAAAATTGATGACTGATTAAAAATTTTAAAAAATTTAAAGAAAGGGCCTCTCCTTCACCAGAATTAAAGGGACTTAGGCCAGCTTGACTTAAAACCACTCAAGACTTGTTTAATTGTACATAATATCACCAGAGTAAGGATCCACCTTGGTTTAGGATTCCCAAAGCTCGGCAACCCATATGCACACTGGGCTACAGATCAGTGATAAACCATTATAACCAATAAGGATGAGTAAACAGATAAGGTGAAGTGAAAGACTAGAAAAAGAGAGACTAGTGGGTATCTCCGCACCCACTGAAGAAAAAGAGGGCAGGGAACTCCCTGGCCGTCCGGTGGTTAAGACTCTGCACTGTCACTGCTGAGGGCTCGGGTTCAATCCCTGGTCAGGGAACTAAGATCCCGCAAGCTGTGGGCACGGCCAAAAAAAGAAGAGAAAGAGGGCAGGGAGGAGTGAGACAGGAAGGAAGACTTGCAGCGCACCCAAGCACTGTTCCGCTGGGGACAGAGCCAGCCAGCCTCCCACGGAGGTTCAGAATGAAGCCACAGCACTGATGCCAGGGCTCCTGCAGGCAGCACGCTTGTAACGTGCTCGTATATGTTCTGCAAGATCCCGAAGTCTCAGTGTGTTAAAGCTATACAGCAGGATGCCTTCTCTACGTACAGAACCTCTTTCGTTTCTCCCTGGTACAATTTTCGTTGAAATACAGAACTTGCTGTGACACTATGTAACCCTGCAGAAACTTCTTTTCTACCGGTGACCGATCATGGACCTACTACCTGGCAAATGCCATCGCCTGTTCTCTGCCCTCCATCTTTCTCATCCTGATTCCCGTATGCTTCCTGTGTAGCTCTGTTTCTCCTTGTTTCACCACTCCATGCGCACCTTAGTCATGAGCCCGCTGGGCTTCTGTTAAGAGACAGAACAAACACACTTCTCCATTCTCCTATCCCCACCCCTCTCCAAATAAAATTCTTACAGTGAACTCAGTGCCCATCTGACCCAGCTGCTTCACTATTTCCCTGGAAGTATATCACAGTACCTTGGAGGCACCTCGCACTACAAACAAATGTGAAAACAGCTGAAAATCCCCTATGCTGATGTCATTCCAAAGCTTCGCTCCTACATTTCCAACGTCTCTCCCATCTTGGTGTCTGCTTTTTCCCACCTCTACCATAGTTCTCAGAGTCACTCAGGATTTAAATCTCTGGACCTTCTATTTTCCTGACTTGAGATCTGTCCACTCTTTGCAGTTTCTCATACTCAGAACCTTTTTCTTCTCTATTCCCAGTCCCAAGACCCTTCAATTAAGCCACCCTTTTATTACCACTAGCATGCACCAGTGAAATCATTTACCTCCTCAATCCAGCCTGCACACCACCACCGGTTATTTTTACTACAAACACTGCTCTTGTGCAGTAACCATACAAAACCCTTCACTGTTCATGATGCGAACGGAATTAAGCACAAAACTTTAAGGTGGTTACCATTCAAGGTCCTCCATAATCTGCCAGGAACCTATTTTTCCAGCCTTACTTTGCAATATTAAAGACTTGTTCCATGAACTCCACTCACAACTAACCATTCTCTTCCCCTAAAAAAGCATTCCAGGCAACAGAAACCCCAAATGCAATGGAGTACTGCAATCTAGGAGAGAGGTCTGCAAACTAAGGCCCTTGGCCTGTTCTTGCAAATCAGGGTTCCATGGGCCATAACCACACCCACTCCCGCAGTGTTATCTGTGGCCATCTTTACACGAGGCAGGCAGAGCCGAGTATCTGTGACCGAGACCACAACACCTCAATATTTATGATGCTGCCCCTTACGGAAAAGGCCTGCAGACCCCGGGACTTAGGGACTTCACAGGACAACTCCTACTGCTGTTTTGAGAGCCAGTAGCAGGAATGTGGCACGGGAGGAAGGAAGGCTGCGCCAGGAGACTACTGCAAAAACCCCTGGGGCCAGAGATTACAGCAGTTCACACAAGGGCGGAAGCAGTGGGGATGGTGAGAAATGGGTGGCTAACAAAGCAGCCAACAGAATCAGTTGATGGACTGGATGCAGGCTGTTAGAGAAAAGTGAGGAACCACGGACGACATCTAGTTTCTGGCCTAAGCTACCAGAAGGATACAGTTGCTACTTTGAACCAAGATGGGGACTACTACGGGTAGACCAGGTTTTTGAAGGAAAATCAGATCCACAACTGGACAACATAATTTACACCAGTCGTTCTCCTGCACAAAAGCCTCCCAGGACTCACTACCCTTTCAGAGTAAGAGCCCAAATCCTTACAATGGTCTCTAAGGGCTCCCACAGTCAGCCTCTCTTCTCCCTGACTTCATCAAACTCCCTGAGTGCTACAGGTTGTTTGTGTCCCCCACAAAATTCATATGTTGACATATAATCCCCAATATGACAGCCATTTGGAGACTGGTCCTTTGCTAGGTGAATAGGTCGTAAGGGCAGAGCCTCCATGGACGGAATTAGTGTACTTATAAATGAGACCCCAGAGAGCTCTGAGTTCTCTCCCCGCTTCTGCCATGTGAGGACACAGCAAGAAGGCATGAACCAGGCATCATGCTCTCACCAGATACCAAATCTGCCAGTCCCTGGATCTTGGATTTCCCAGCCACCATAACTATGAGAAATAAATTCCTGTCGCTGACGAGCCACGCACGTTATGGGACTTCATTAGAGCAGCCCCAAGCAGACGAAGACACCAACATGCACTCCACCCTGCCCACAGCACCTCCCTGCTCTGCCTGACCACACCAGTCAAGCTCCTGCGTCAGGCCCCCACACCTGACGTTTCTATTGTCTGGGATGCTTTTCTTCAAAGACATCAACAGAGCTTATTCTCACCACCTCTGCTCAAATACAACCTCTGTGAGGACTCCCTATTTAAATTCCACTAGCCCCTGGCCCCTTCCTCACCCTTTTGTTCCCCTCCCTTCTCTGCTCACTTTATCTCCAGCACATTTATTACCTTCTCACATAACTTGTTTAATCTATCTCCTCCCCCCACCTCCTAGAATGGAAGCTCCAAGAGATGGAGAATATTTGCTTTTTCCCCCCACTGTGTAACTGCACTGCCTAAAACACAACAGGTGATCAATAAATATTTGTTGAGTAAATAAACCGGTGCAAAGAATAAATACAACTCGCGAAAGAGTCAAGAGAACTTCACTCACATTCCTGGGTTTTGAGGGAAAAAAACAAAAGCACGTTCTAAATGCCTACGTGAGGCAGCTCAGCTCAGGCAATGATTTTACTAGTAGCTCTCCCTCTATTTCAGAGTGCCAGCACATGACTTTCTTTTCTCCCTCCCCCGCTCTCAGCCCTTAAATGTTTGGGATCAGTTCATAGATGATGCAGTTTAAAATAAAAACAAAACAAAACCCTAAGCTTATCTAGCTTACATTCCTTTCTGGTTTCATCAGTGCTCTCCGCTCTGCGCTACACTCACACCACCCAGACTTCGTTCTGCTCCTCAAAGACACCTTGCTCCTTTTCACGTCAATCACCGCTCGCCCGTTAAGCCCTCCACCTAGAAAGCTCCTCTCACACCTCTGCCAGTCTGCGTCTTCTCATCATTCAGATGTCCGAACGCCATCACCTCAAAAACACCCTGCCTGCTGCCACCCCAGCCAAGAGGCCAAACCTCCACTCCAACTCCTCCTTTATTTTCCTAACACTTAAAACCTTCTAAAGTCTTACTTGCATACATGTATCTTATTTATGACGGCAGATCTCACCTACTTTGTTCACCACTATGTCCGTGGTGCCTAAAACACTAAGTAAAATAGGTGATAATTTAGTTACATGTCAATACCGTGGTAGACAGTTCCGCTTTACCACTGAAGACACTGATAGCCAGAAGAGAGACTCCTGATATCAGATAGCTGGGAGAGTCTACTGGAAACGACTACTTGGGACTATTTCCACGACTCCGTGAGACCTGGGGTCAGACACCAGCATCTCTTCTGTCACGGTAGCGCACAGACCACGCTACAGTTAGGAACCGCCAGGATCTGCGTGCCTTTAATCGATGAACGACCCTCTCAGCCAATCCGCAGGCCGCATAAGAACCTGCCCCCAGGCAAGAAATATTTTGAGGGCGGACCAGCACAATTAAAAAAACCTTATCCTGGGAAAGGTGGCTTCCCTTGTCATTTTGACCAACCCTCACCTACCGACAAGTCAGCCCTGGGGAACCCTGTGACTGCATAACGGCAGCAGGGGGCCCTCCAGAACTCGCTCCCCAACCACTGCATCCCAGTAAATAAATCCTGGATCCTAAACCTAAATAACGCAAAGGAAGCCGTTCCCAAAACAACTGCAAGAGAAGGGAAGGGGGGCAGGGGGGAGGGGTGCTTCCGCCCGGGAGTGGGAGCAGCGCGCGGAGGCTTCACGCGCGCGGCCCGACCCCCAGCCAGAGCCCTGGACGGCCGGCCCAGCCCCTCCGCACCCTCGGCCCGGGGGAGACGCCGTACCTGCTGCAGGGAAGCGCAGCCCTGACAGCGCGAGAGGTCCGCCGCCGTCCCGGGCGCCGCCGAGTGGGTCTCGCCCGGCATCATGGTGCCGCCGCCGGGCCCGGTGAGCCCGCGCGCCTCAGGGACCCGCGACCTCGGCCCTGTCCTGCCTCTGCTGACGCCGCCGGGGCCGCCGCCTGCCAGGCCGCTTCCCGCCGGGTCCGGGCGGGTCCATCCGTGCACAGAGGTCCCCGTGGAGCTGACGAACCACTCTCCCAGCCAGAGCTGCCTCGGGCACTAGAAAGAAACGCTACCCGGCGCGGCCCCCGAGCGCGACGCAGTCCGGCCAGGACCCCGCCCCGCCCTGGCTCGCTCCTCCCCTCGCCGCGGCGCGGGGCTGCCTGAGGCGCTGCCTGAGCAAAATAGGGAGCGGAGCCGCGCCGATACGGTGGGAAAGACGGGCGCGGAGGAAACGTCGAGGAGAGAAGAGACATCGCAGGGGCCCTTCTTCCACGGTGTAGGGTTTACTCTTTCATTGCCGGCTTGCTGTGTGGCACACTTCACATAGACACCTAAAACCTTCAACGAGGGGGAGGTGACCTGAGCATGACGTCACTTCAGGCGCCTCATGGTCCTGAAGGACCCCGCACCCGGACGGGCCAGTGCGTGATTCTTAACTGGAGGGATGGGCGCTGTCCGAGTCCGGCCGGGTCCAGGAGGAGACGGCAGGACTACAGCTCCCAACGCCCCGCGCGGCGGGCGGACACCGAGTGGTTCCTCCGGCCGCGCCCGGTGCGCTTTGGCGCCTCGCCTTGTTTGTCGTCGCCGCTGACCAGTCCTTCCTCCGGGAACGTCTTTCTTCCCCGCAGCTCCCCCCGCCTGCTGTGTCCACTTGCCGTCCGACCCGGCGCTCCTCGGCCTCATTCCAGACCCATCCCCGCCGCGTCCCTGAAGCCTCGGCTGTGGGCGCCGCCACCCACTAGGTGCCAAGCACAGCGCCTGGCCGAATCCTCGGCGACCCTGCCAGTAATTGGTAGCTACTACCAAGTCTTATTTTTAAAATCTCTTGGAAAGGGAAAAAAGAAAAGAAATCCTCACCTGACCGCAGTTCCTGGATACATTCAGGTCCCGATCTTCTTGTTTGAACCGAAGTTTTTCCCATCTGCATTCCAATACCCACTGCCACCAGAATCTCTTTTTGATAATCACAGCTTGCTGCCATCGGTACCTTGCTCGGAAGCCTCCCGTGGCTTCCCGACGTCTGGTTAGAAAGTCCAAATTCTTAGCATTCGGTACAAGCTTTGTATGTGTTAAGGAGACGTCCAGACCTTACCCGCTCCTTCCTAAATCTTCAGGATGGAAATTGCAACTGAAAACACCCCTTCCAAGAAAGCATTCTGGGTTCCTCTCCAAATAACGCACCCCTGCCCTTGCTTACACGCTCTGTGGCTGACGATTGCTGTGAAGTGGAGGGACAAGGTATCCATCCAGCAGATCCCTAGATTACCTGTCGTGGGCACTTAAGACACACCTGTACTTGTCTGAAGAGGTGCTGTGGGATGCGAAGAAAGCAAGAGTAGGGTTAAAAGTGAAAGGAGAAGTAAGTAGATGGACAGCGGGGAAGCAGGTGTACCTTGGAAGAGAAAGGGGAAAGGAGGCCCTCGCGGTCCTGGTGACTTTCCATTTCTGGTTTCCGATCCCAGACAACTGGTCTTAAGAGTAACTTCCTTTTTATTTAAGTTTTCCCAAATGAGTGTTTTTTCCAGAGTCCCTTCGTAGAGGAGGCACCAGCTTACCCTCCAGCGTTATCTCCCTCTGCACTGCACCCAGGCACACAGCGCACCTCCCCTTGCTGGAACTGGGAACCCTCACTACTGCCTTCCTGCCTTTGGGCCCCTGCCCTTGTCTTCCCCCAGCTCGACAGGCTGTCGTCCTCCTGTTCCAGGCCCCACGTTTTACCTCCACAACTGCAGGTAACACCTACGTCCCTTTTTGTCCCTTAGCACTGAGCAATTTTTTTTTTTTTTTATAACACCACATTTTGACTTGTACTGTGGTGATTTTGATGTCTTAGAGGTGCTTTTTCCTTTTAAACGCTGCAAAGCGCTGTACACTGTAGGTGCTCCATGGATGTCAGAGTGAGTCAAATTTGCTGCAGCTAATTGAAGGTGAAAGAGAATAAGCACTTCCATTCAAAAGTGGAAGTGCATTTGTTTCAACTTCTGCCTTTCTCATAAGATATTTAAAGAATGAAAAAAAGTGTGGTTTGTGTAATGTAGGGTGGGCAAACTTTCCGTAAAGGGCCACACAGTAAAATATTTTAGGCTTTTGGGGCCATAAATATGCAGGTCTCTACTGCACATCTGTGTCATCTTTTGTTTTTGAAAGACCTTCTAAAGATGTAAAAATCATTCTTACCTGGCAGGCTGTACAAAAACAAGTGTAATTATAGTTCATGATGGCAATTGATGTTGGCCACTAGTTAAGGAATGCTGAAAATAACATTTTTCCTCTTTCCCACGTGAAGGGCCACACCTGTTTTGTCATTGTGATGGAAACAAGCAAGCAAACGTCTACACTGCAGAAAGTGGTGAGCAATGGCTTTGGAACCAAACGCCTAGCCTTAAAGTCTCTAGCAAGTGACCTATTTGAGCTGGTATTTCCTTACAGAGGATTAGCTATAATTTAAGTGTAAAATGACAAGGACAGGGCCAAGTCCATAGGATCTTCTATACAGAGGGTAGGTATTAGCAATTCATTGATGGTGTTATCCACTTTGGAAAATAGAGAAATAATATCCCCAGCCTACTCCTTAAAAAAAAAAAAGTTTGGTTTTGTTTGGTGTTTTAGCTTTTTTTTTGGTCAAAATTCCAAGGAAAGCTGTGTTTTTCTGTCAGACTGTCCTAAGACCTGGAGGGATGTCTAGATTCTGACTCTGATTTGGTGGACCCCTTGCCTGTAGAGTCCAGTTAGTTATTTAGAGGAGAAATAACTATAAAAGTCTGAGTTCTTGCCCTACACCCTCATCATCATCTCCCAGATACTTGGTAACTTCTCACAATTAAAGCTTTAGAGTATAACATAATTAAAAAGTTAATTAAATTGATGATTTAATTTATTAACATATGATTCCACTGAAACGGCTAATAGATTTTGTCTAGAAGTCAAGGCTTTTATCACAGGAACTCAAAATGGAAAGTTGTTTGTTGTTTGAATGTTCTTGTATTTTGCTTTATGAAGAGCTATTCTTCCATCTGTTGCATTTACCCATAAGAAAAATAAACTATGTTTCTTCTTTCTTTTAAAACCCTGAGAGATGTCTTATGGAGTAGCTGCAACTCTAGCAGTCTACAACTCAGTGATATTATCTGATGGAGTTATATTAGTTTGCACATCTGTGATGTAATGCTAACATAAGCCCACAAGATGTCTGTCTTTCCCTGTCTGTGGTTTAGGCCCAAATGGAATTTCCAGCCATATTTATTTATGATATAGCCCCTTCTTACGGGAGTAGAAATGCCGTCTTCTGGGGCATCCTGTGTGGAGGTATTTTGTAGGAGCCACCTTGCCGTCTGCCCAGTCGAGTCCACCGTGTTTGGTTCTAGCGTGCCTTTGCCTCGGTGTTTCTTACTACCCTAGGTGATGGTGGGGTTTTGATCCTCCCCCAGGGATCGGGCGGCAGGCCCTGTGACTTTGCTTACAGCCCAGCTCTTAAGTTCGGGGGGGTAAGCACTTTACTTCTTCCTGGAAGATCGAGTTCACTCAGAAACCAGAAGAACCCATTTTTGTTTTAAAACAAGCATAATTTGGAATAGAATGCAAAACTGATACGATTGTTAAAGCTGAAGCACAATTTTAAAGGACTTTCATGGTTGCTAAAGCCCTCTCCAGGGGAGTGTGGGGTATTTTGTGAACATCTGTCAGCTGTAGCTCCTTGTCACATGAGACAGTTCCTGTGGTCTCAGGGATTTGCTTCCTAAAAGTTCCTACACTACAGTCCCAGTAACTTCTGGCGCCTTCCGGCCCCAGGATCATCTATACAGTTTGTGAGGCCAAGTGTAAGACGAAATTGCCAGACCCCTTGTTCAAAACTTCTGAAGAATCTTAAGATGCAACAGCAAAGCACCAAATAAGCACAGAGCCCTTGTGAGTGTGGATCACTCTTTGACAAAACAAGTAGCACACTGAGGAAGTGGCCCCGCCAGCCACCCTCTTTCTAACCAGACGTGCTCCCAGCCCTGCTCACCCTGGGTGGTCCCACCCCCTCCCAAACCAGAGGTACAGGGCTGTGTCATCACTACTTTCAGACTCAGCCTGCCAAATGGTCGCATCTAACGCCCCCTCCCTGTCCTCAGAAACACCAGCATCTGGCCAATCCAAAGGTATCACTGGTTGACTTCTCACTTCACCAAACTCTCTTATCCTGGGTCTCCCATCTCTCCTTTCTGTCTGTCTGTCTAGGCCCTTGATGATTCTGGTTACACATGACCTCACCCTCCCATGCTGTATATCAGGGGTCCCCAGCCCCTGGGCTGCGGACCGCTACTGGTCCCGTTAGGAGCTGGGCCGCACAGCAGGAGGCGAGCGGTGGGCAAGCGAGCGGAGCTTCGTCTACCGCTCCCCGTCGCTCCCCGTTACTCCCCGTCGCTCCCCCTCACTCCCCGTCGCTCCCCCTTGCTCCCCCTCGCTCCCCGTCTCTCCCCGTCGCTCCCCCTCGCTCCCTGCTGCTCCCCCTGCCACTCCCCCTCACTCCCCGTCGCTCCCCCTTGCTCCCCCTTGCTCCCCCTCGCTCCCCGTCACTCCCCGTCGCTCCCCGTGCTCCCCGTCACTCCCCCTTTCTCCCTGCTGCTCCCCGTCACTCCCCGTCGCTCCCCCTTGCTCCCCCTCGCTCCCCGTCGCTCCCCGTCTCTCCCCGTCGCTCCCCCTCACTCCCTGCTGCTCCCCCTGCCGCTCCCCCTCGCTCCCCGTGCTTCCCGTCGCTCCCCTTGCTCCCTGTCGCTCCCCGTCGCTCCCCCTAGCTCCCCCTCACTCCCCGTCGCTCCCCGTCACTCTCCGTGCTCCCCATCGCTCCCCCTTGCTCCCTGCCGCTCCCCGTTGCTCTCCGTCACTCCCCGTCGCTCCCCCTTGCTCCCCGCTGCTCCCCCTGCCGCTCCCCGTCGCTCCCCGTGCTCCCCGTCACTCCCCCTTTCTCCCTGCTGCTCCCCGTCACTCCCCGTCGCTCCCCCTTGCTCCCCCTCGCTCCCCGTCGCTCCCCGTCTCTCCCGGTCGCTCCCCCTCACTCCCTGCTGCTCCCCCTGCCGCTCCCCCTCGCTCCCCGTGCTTCCCGTCGCTCCCCTTGCTCCCTGTCGCTCCCCGTCGCTCCCCCTAGCTCCCCCTCACTCCCCGTCGCTCCCCGTCACTCTCCGTGCTCCCCATCGCTCCCCCTTGCTCCCTGCCGCTCCCCGTTGCTCTCCGTCACTCCCCGTCGCTCCCCCTTGCTCCCCGCTGCTCCCCCTGCCGCTCCCCATCGCTCCCCGTGCTCCCCGTCGCTCCCCCTCGCTCCCTGTTGCTCCCCGTCGCTCCCCGTCGCTCCCCCTTGCTCCCCGTCGCTCCCCCTCGCTCCCCGTCTCTCCCCGTCGCTCCCCCTCGCTCCCCGTCACTCCCCGTGCTCCCCATCGCTCCCCCTTGCTCCCTGCCGCTCCCCGTCACTCCCCGTCGCTCCCCCTTGCTCCCCCTCGCTCCCCGTCGCTCCCCGTCTCTCCGCGTCGCTCTCCCTCGCTCCCTGCTGCTCCCCCTGCCGTTCCCCCTCACTCCCCCTCGCTCCCCGTGCTCCCCGTTGCTCCCCCTCGCTCCCCGTCGCTCCCCCTCGCTCCCCCTTGCTCCCCGCTGCTCCCCCTGCCGCTCCCCATCGCTCCCCGTGCTCCCCGTCGCTCCCCCTTGCTCCCTGTCGCTCCCCGTCGCTCCCCCTCGCTCCCCGTCTCTCCCCGTCGCTCCCCATCACTCCCCCTCGCTCCCCGTCGCTCTCCGTCTCTCCCCGTCGCTCCCCGTCACTCCCCATCACTCCCCGTCTCTCCCCGTTGCTCGCACTACCGCCTGAACCATCCCCCGCCCCCCACCCCACCCCCGTCCGTGGAAAAACTCTCTTCCAGGAAACCGGTTCCTGGTGCCAAAAAGGTTGGGGACCGCTGTTGTATATCACTCCTCTCTCCGATGGCTGTGGTCATAAGACTCCAGGGAGCCCTAGGATAACTGCAGCGTGACCCCAGGAAAATTCTGAGGGACTCCTAAAGACAAAATATTTCCTAACTGTTGAATAAAAAAAATTATTCACAGCACCTGACAAAGAACAGTAAGGAAGCCTTACAGAGCACCATCATGATAGCTGTAGGGACCACTGCGATGGGGTTTTGAGGTAGGGGTTTGGGCTCAACTCCAAATACCACCAGGAAGAGTGGGAATTTATAGCCGTGGAGCAGGGTGGGGGGCAGCGGAAGGAGCATTTCTAAAAGGAAACATCAGGCATGAGAGGGTGGAGGGCAGGAGTTCTGGCTAAACCATGCTAACAGTATTCTTGCTGAGGGCAGGCCGGGTGATCAGGCCTCCTGTGGGGTCGGTGGAGGATGAGGAAGAGGGTTAGAAATCTTGGGAGATCCGGTATCCAGAGTGGAAGATTCTGGTTCAAGTGACTTAGCAAGACCCTTGCTAAAATTGCACAAAGCATAGATGAACCCAGAAGCCCGGAAGTCAGGCCCACATTGAGAAGACAGTTCCGAGGAGTCCTGTCGAGGGACTGACAGCTCAGGCGCACCTGCTGGCCCGCGGCTCTGCTCCCCCAGCCCCGCTGGGCCTCCTCCACTTATCACATAAAGCAAAGCTTTCTCTCCCAGAAGAGGCTTGGGGACCTCTTCCATTCTCAGAGCCATGGCTCAGCCGGAGTCTGGGTGAAGGCCTGCCGAGGGGGCTGTGCTCTTAGAAAACCCACCAGGGCATTTATCAGAATAACCTTCGCTGCTACTGCCTCAAGGCCGAGAGTGGGTCCCAGCCCAGGGTGACAGCAAGGCTGGATTCCGCAGGTGAGAGGGGGTGGAGAGGCCACCAGAGGCCACCCGTGGACGCCTTCTGATCCCAGATCCTTTCAGGCAGATGGGAAGGAAGGGTCTCTAACAGGCGTTGTCCAAGGATGGCGATGCTCCTTTTGAGACAGGCTTTCTTTTTCCACTTCATGGGAATCAAAGCTGCTGGGGAGACGGAGCATCACGAGGGCCGAGGGAAGCTGTCCTGCCTGTTGGACATCCTGCCTGGGTCCTCCCACCCAAACCCCTCGCCAGGCCCTGCGCACCTGCGCTGCTGGCTCAGTCCTCACCTGGGGAGTCCTGCCACCACCTCGGTAGGCCCAGCAGGTACTTAAAACCCTCTGCCCACCTCTAGCCGTGATATTCTCTGGGCTGCAAGTCATTCTTTGTTCTACTATTTTTTGGAGACAGTGACTGTTCCACTTCCTTTTAGTCCCTTCCCTTGGGCATTGCCTTCCCTCCCGTCCCACCCACCCTCTTCAGAGTCTGTGCCCTGAGCTGAGGTTTGGTTCCCGCAGACCCTGCTGGCTTGTCCTGTATCCTTGAGCTCTAGGAAGACCAACTCTGGAAATGATCTGTTTCTGTGATGCCTCTGATACCCGTAATTCCCATGCTCTTAGCATCCCTTCTTGTCATCATTTAAAGGGAACCATCTTTGCTAATTTAAGCGGAACATCTCCTAAACTGACTTTTTTTTTTTTGCCTGCGTTGAGTCTTCGTTGCTGCGCGCGGGCTTTCTCTAGCTGCAGCGAGCGGGGGCTACTCTTCGTTGCGGTGCGCGGGCTTCTCATTGCGGTGGCTTCTCTTGTTGTGGAGTACGGGCTCTTGGCACGCGGGCTTCAGTAGTTGTGGAACGTGGGCTCAGTAGTTGTGGCTTGCAGGCTCTAGAGCGCAGGCTCAGTAGTTGTGACGCACGGGCTTAGTTGCCCCGCGGCGTGTGGGATCTTCCCGGACCAGGGCTCGAACCCGTGCCCCCTGCATTGGCAGGCAGATTCTTAACCACTGCGCCACCAGGGATGTCCTCTAAACTGACATTTGTGTTGAACGGCACTTCGCCATCATCTTTCCATGGTTATTAAATATGAGATCTGGTGAACCCCATTCGAGGTTTGACACAAAACTGCCCGTTGAAGTCCTCAGCCCCATCCCAGGAAATGTTTTCATGCACCTGTGAGCTTGGCTGTAGGCGAGAGTCCCATCTGGAGTCTGCTAGAAGGACTTGAAGGCAGTGGCTGCGCAGCAGGCGGGTCTGTGAGCGGTGCCGGGCATCAGCATCCACACTGCGAATTCTCCTCGTCAGTGTTTCCCATCCTCACGCTGGTGCTCTCTGGGACCGGATAATTTCGGATAACTGTGGAGCCTTCCTGCGCATATCAGGGCATTAAACAGCACCCCTCCAGGCTGCACACCGGATGCCAGTAGCCCCTCACCCCCCAGCCCCAGTGTGACAGTCAAAACGCTCTTCTGACCTTGCTCAGTGTCCCCGGGGTTGGGGGGACGGTGTTTGAGAGCCACTGCTCTACATCATGGTAGTTGCGTCTTTAATTTTCTTGGTGGCTGGAAGGGAAAACAGGGAGGCGAGGGAGAGATTTTTTGAAGATGGGGGACGCACATCTCAGCGTGGAGTCCTCATCTTGCCCAACTTTCAGCATCATTTGTCGCAGCTGTCCGTCACCCTTTCCTCCTTCCGCTGAGTCTTCACCGGGGTCCCGGCACCCTCTCTCTGCGGGTGCTCCTGCTAAGTCTCTTACTGGGCCCACTGGCTCGCCTCGCAGGATGTCAGTGCAGGTGGCCCCGCTGCTGCCCTCCTCCTCTCCTCCCCCCAGGTTCACTACCTGTACAGCGGCCTTCAGCCCCCCGGCTTTAAGTACCGTCTGACTCCGTCCCGCCTGGGCCTCTGGCCTGAGCTCTAGCAGAGCACGTCACCCGCCTGTGTGCTCTCTCACCGCGTCCTGGCCGTCTCCACCTGCTTAACTGCCACGTGTTCTCCCGCTTGCAGGCCCAAAGCCGAGGAGGACCCTTCCCGCCTCTCCTCCGTCAGCCCACGTCCAGCTCGCGGGCAGCTGGGCAGCCTGCAGTCAAAGCACGTGAAGCTCCCAGGCTCCCATCACACCTACCGCCCTCCCCCACGTCTGTCCCCATAACACTCATCCTAATGATGCTTTCACACAGAGGTCGTATCAGATTCTTCTTTGGACCAGGAAAGAGCGAAGTCACAGCTGTCCTTGGAAGATCTGCCTCTGTGTTCTCACGCCCTCTCTCTCTCCCCTACTCACCCCGACCCGGCTCCTGGCCTTCAGGCTGCATCGTGGCGGCAGACACCTCTGACCCCAAGGTCTTCGCAAGGCTCCTCCTTCCCCCAACATCTGTTGGCCTCCCTCCCCCGCCTCAGTCACGTCTCCGCTCCAGGGCCACCCGACCAGAGGGCCTGCCTGACACGCCTGTCCAGAGGAGCCTTGTTGTCCATCCTCCTTCCTCTTCACTGAGCTCTCGTCACCACCCAGCATCATCTGTCTGTTTGCTGATGGCTTCCCTCCACTAGAATGGGCGCTTCATGGAGGAGAAGCACTTTTTATCATTCTGTGTCCCCAGTACCTAGAGCACACCTCACACGTGGCAGTTATTCAACAGATCTCATAGTGGAAAGAATCAGTGAGTAATTAATGAATATCTGGATAAAAATATAGTTTAGTGAGGTTAGCAACCAAGAGCTCCACAGTCGTGCACCTTGATACTCACCCAAATGAGCTGAAAACATATGACTCCACAAAAACCTGCACACAGATGTTTATAACAGCTTTGTTCATAATTGCCAAAACCTGAAAGCAATTCAGATCATCTTCAGTAGGTGAATGGATAAAAAAACTGGCACATCCAGTCAATGGAACGCTCTTCAGCACTAAAAAGAAATGAGCTCTCAAGCCACGAAAGACACGGAGGAACCTTAATTGCACATCACTAAGTGGAAGAAGCCAGTGTAAAAAGCTACACCCTGTATGATTCCAACTCTATGACTTTCTGGAAAAGGCCAAACTCTGATGACAGTAAAAAGATTGTGGTTGCCAGGGATTGGGGGGAGGGAGAGGTGAGTAGGTGAAGCACAGAGGATTTTTAGAGTAGTGAAAACATTACTCTGGGGACTTCCCTGGTGGCACAGTGGTTAAGACTCCACGCTCCCAATGCAGGGGGCCTGAGTTCCATCCCTGGTCAGGGAACTAGATCCCACACGCATGCCGCAACTAAGAGTTCACATACCACAACTAAGGAGCCCGCCTGCAGCAACTAAGACCTGGCACAGCCAAATTAATTAATTACTTAATTAATTATTTAAAAAAAAAAGAAAATGTTACTCTGTGTGATATGCTAATGATGGATAGATGTCTTATGTTTGTCCAGACCCATAGAATGTTTAACACCAAGAGTGACCACTACCGTAAACTATGGACTTTGGGTGATTATGATGTGTCAGTGTGGCTTCATCAGTTATAACAAATGTACCATGTGGAAAGGGCTATTGATAACGGGGAGAGGCTGTGTGTTGGGGGGGGGGGTGGGGACAGGGAATATATCTGTACTAACCACTCTATGGTTTTGCTGAGAACCAAAAACTGTTCTAAAAATTAAATTCTAATTTTAAAAAAGAACACAAAGTTGTAGGCAGTGGGAATAACAATAGAAAGTCTCAAGTCAGGAGGAAATTTGGCATGTTAAAGCATCATAAATCAGCTAGGGGACTCGGGAGTGTAGTGAGCAAGGAGCCAGTGGTGTTAATTAACTGAGGTGAGGAGTGTGACACGGACCAGATCCTACAGGGTCCTGTAAGCCAGGCTAGAAATGCTTTCGATTTTAAGTGCAATGAGCAGTCATTAAAGGTTTTAAGAAATGGAATGGCCTGATCTGATTTCCATTAAAAACTTCTCATTCTGGCTGTCATACGGAAATAGACTAGGAGACTGGGTGTCTTACCTGAGTTGGGTAAAAGCATCAGCTTTGGGCAGGAAATCAAGGATGTGTTTCTCCAAAGATGTGCGTAACTTAAAAAGAGTTGTTTATGGATTTCACAAGGAAAGATCACACAATAGAATTATCTGGGCCCCCGAATGACAAAAAGGTTTTGAAAAGTAATGTTTTGAGTTTCTTACTGGCCTTAAGAAGCCATGATTCTCAAAACTTCTTTGTTTCTGAAATTGGAGGTCCAGACTGCTAGTTGAGATGGTTTTATTCTAAGATCATGAGAATATAGCACATTCTGTAAATTATCCTGGCAGGAAAGGATTCCCAAGGAGGAAAAAACAAAATGGCTTTCATTTAGAATAAATGTCTAGCGATTGTTTGAATTTTAGATAAAATGATACCAAACATCTTTGGCCATAAATTTTCTTTTGGCCTCATTCTCCAGCCCTGACATAAAGAAAAATGGTGCTAAAATTTAACAATACATTCCAGATATGTGGTGTGGAGACAATCATTCAACATATTCTAAAGTGAAAAATATATATCTTAGCTTAATGTTCTTCATTAAAAAAATAGGAAAGTATGAACCCCAAATGCCTCTTGGATATATCCTATTGAATTCGCTGTTATATTTTGAATTCCTATTAAAAAAAAAAATAACTGTTCTATCCAGTAAGGAACCTTACAGCTTCTGAGGAAAATAAATTAAATATCTGCTTAAGCATAGGTTGAAATTTCCTTGAAAATTCAGAAGTAAGATCTGAGAAGTGCTGTTGTGAAGACAGATCACATCCCATCTTTTAACTCTGGAAGTAGGAGTTGCAGGCTGTCAAGTCCGTCTTGGTTCTCGAGAACTAGGACATCCAGTTTCTGTGGAAGGAAAGAGGAAAGGGGAAAGGATAATGATGCTTCCTTTTTCTTTGCAAAAATATAAACAATCATGGGAATTTCAAGGAGACAAAGTGACTCAAGGCTCTGCTAAAGCTGGGTAGCCACATCACTTAGAAATGATTCAGTTGTAAGAAACAGGAAATTTAACCTCATTTGACTTTTAAAAGAATGTGTTGACTCATGTTAACTAGTCTCATCCAGGGGTCAGCAAATCTGACCTTTTAACTCTGTTTCAGGGATCAGACAGGCCCTCCCTGCCCAGCCACATGGTAGGATGGGTCCTCTGGGTTCTCATCCACTAGGAGAGAAGTACCTGCTCCTACAAGCAAAATCCTGGCTAACTTACATCAGTTGCTCATACCCAAACCAGCCTCTGGGCTGGGAGAAGCTGAGGTCTGGATCACGTGTCGTGCTGGACAGCCAGGAGCGCAGGCAGCCTCCCACCCCGTGGCATACGGGCGGGGCCAGATACCAAAACGGAGTCAGGTGCTTCTTCTACTCAAAGTAGAAGACGGGATGCTGGCGTCCCTCCAGCACAAGTGGCGATTCCAGGGGACTCTGTGACTGCGCTGCCCGCTGTGGTTTCCAGTGGCTCCCTTTATTCCTAAGGTGACCAATAGTAGCAACGACTTCAGGAAGAGGAAACCAGATTTGGGAGGGTGATTATGACAGCAGATTTTTTTCATTTGTTCATTCGCTGGACATATTTTATGGGCCACCACCCTCCTCCATGGCAGGCCCTGTGCACTGTGCTGGGATGAGGAGATGCAAGCTCATCATACCTCACCCCCAGGAGCTCACTTCTGGATCAAGTAACCGAGAGTTAGGAGGTAAGAGTGCCTGTCATTGAAACCATGCAAGAAAAACAAGGAAGCCCTGCAAAAGCCTAGTGGTCAAATAACATTGGGAAATTGAGTTACACCTGGATATTTATTTAAAGAGCTTTGTGGGAGTTCCCTGATGGCCTAATGGTTAGCATCCCAGGCTTTCACTGCCGTGGCCCAGGTTTAATCCCTGGTTTGGAAACTTAGATCCTACAAGCCGCGTAGCAAAAAAAAACAAAAACAAAAAAACCCAAACCAAAACAACAACAACCAAAAACACCCCCCAAAAATAAATAAATAGAGCTTTATATCAATATCATATAAAAATCAAGGGCTTGGCCCTATACAAACAATTAATTTAAAAGGATGAGCAAAAATGCTTGCTCAGCACTTCTTTAGTTAACTGCTTAACAGTGATTAGTTGTTGAGATTAAGTAGCTATAAACCAGGACACCAAAACTTAAATCATGGCAATTACATCAAATTGTAGACAAAATATAGATAGTAGAAAAGAAAACAACAAACTTCTCCAGTGGTACTGAATTTGCAAATCTTTATCTTTGAAAGAAAAACGATACATACGGTAAGTAAATTCAAAGCAAGGCAATGGATTGCGTAAAATTAAAGTAGACACTATGCTGTTGTTTAAACATGACTTCATGTGGTAGAGAGAGGTGATTGGCAATCACATCCCTTTACCGTCTCTCTGGTGTGTCTTTTTCAGATTTAAGGTCTAGAAAGCAAACATGACTGTGCTCATATGTCTTTGCAGTTAGACTGATGGATGTGAACTAGCTTCTGCCAATTAGATGCACTCACAAGTATTTCGGAAGAAATAAGCAAGGGGGAGGTCATGTTTCTGCTGCTGTGACTGTGTAAGGTTTGTTTTTGATTTTTTTTCCAGCAGGATTCCAGGATGCCGTCACTAGTTTCTTAGGTGTTGAGAGCCCTTTGCAGCAGTGATGGCTGGAACTGCTTTGCACAGCTAGGAAAAGAGGTCCCTGGAGACACCAGGTTGACACTGACTCCCTGACCATGGGCCTTCCCCACTTGGCCCAGGTAGACACTCCTGATCAATTTTGGCCTGCAGAGCACTGGGCCATTCCTGCAGGCACAGCCTGGGGGCACTTTTCCAACTCAGTGTCCAATGATTCTATGGATACTTTGTTTTAAATCCCTTTATACTTAAAGTGGTTGGAGTGTTTTTTATTTCTCACAATTTAATTCTTAACTCGTATGGAATTTGGCAACAAAAGTAGTTGTAGGCAACAGACCCTCAGAGACTGAGACTGTGAGATGATCTATCTGTCTTGATGGAATTCGAGGGCAGTAAGGATTCAATCACCATGAGAAAATTAGAAACTGGGCATTTATGGCACAGAATAGGAAAAGCTGTAACCGAGCAGGACCCTAAGGGGCCTTCCCCCATATCCTCTGCTTTAGCTCCTCTCTGAAGTACCCAGATAATAGTATTTGATGCAGATTTCCTGAGTTGTTTTGCAGATGTGAAAAACGCCCACCAAATGGAAGATGTTAACTACTTGATGACCATGAGCGCATAGCCCCAGGCTTCCTGGAGCCTAAGGACTGGTCATGTGAACCCCTGTGACACCACCCTCTTCCCTCACCATCAGCCCGTCAGAGAATTGTGCACGATCGGATCACCTACCCTGAGACCCCCTCCCCCTCACCTGGCTTTTAAAAAGACTTTGCCGAAACCCTTCGGGGAGCTCGAGGCTTTTTAGGGCATAAGCCACCCCATCTCCTTGCAAAGCCTTGCAATAAACCTTTCTCTGCTCCAAACTCCAACGTTTCAGTTTGTTTGGCCTCACTGTGCATCGGGCGCACGAACTCGTGTTAACAAAGCTGCCTAAATCGTCACCTGAAGTTTCCAGGCATAAAGAGCCTGTTAAAGCAAGACACTGGTGGGCGAGTGGCTGCTACAACCTCATGGCGAGAATGAGGAGCGTAAGGAGGGTGGGTGGGTGGGCTGGCTGCTTGTCGCTAAGCTGAAGACTTCAAAGAAAGTGTCAAGCCCAAGGGTTTACACTCTGCTTGAGGCACAGTCGCACAAGGGGCTCCTAAGTCTGCCGTGTGTCGCTCCTCTCTAGTAGCTGCCGACGCGGCCAAAATTATCATAGGAGCCAGTCGCGCACATTGCTGAGTTGCAATGTCAGCTGAATTCAAAGCCTGGCCAGGTCTCCTTTGAAATACAGGGGACTGTTTGGTTGAGCTGGAACCAGAGAATTGTAGCGGGGAGATTCCCTTGCTAACGGAACTTCCTCCTTCTTTGTCTGATGAGGTCAGTCTTATCTGCATCTGACAGAGTTTCCTTGAAAGGAATGCTAGTTCTCTCCTAGCCCGTTCCTACCTCCCCCATCGCCCCTAGACCTGTAATTAGAATCAGATCCCCACATGCCTTAGAAACAAAGTATAGAATCTGACTCAGGAAGAGAAGGCATACTCATCAAAATAATTATAATTTGTTTATACAGTCAGCCCTCTGTATCCATGGGTTTCCCATGCACAGATTCAACCAACTGTGAATCAAAAATATTTGAAAAAAACAAAATCCCAGAAAGTTCCACAAAGCAAAACTTGAATTTGCCACTCACTGGCAGCTACGTACATAGCATTTACATTGTATTTACAAGTATTTACATAGAATTCACATTGTATTTACAGCCATTTACATAGTATTTGCATTGTATTAGGTATTAATCTAGAGATGATTTAAAGTATGCTGGAAGATGTCTGTAGGTTATCTGGCAAATACTACACCATTTTACATAAGAGACTTGAGCATCCACGGATTTTGGTGTCTTTAGAGGGGTCCTGGAACCAATCCCCCTTGGATACCTAGGAAGGACTGTATTTAATTACATGAGAAGAAGCCTGGGTAATATGTTTTGGAATGGATTAGAAACACACTAAATAAACTAGAGTAAAAGGAATATAACTTTAGTTTGGGCAAACTGTATCAGATATTCTAGACTCTTAACCTTCGATCTGCCTCAGTATTTTCATTCTCTATAACAATTGACTCGTAGGGAATTTGATTATCTTACCACTCTACAGAGCACCATATTGGTTCAATTTATTGATGGCATTGTACTTATTGAACTTCGTGAGCCAGAAATATCCTATCATCACGTGTAAGAGCAGGCAAGATAAAACTATGCAAAGTTTCATAGGCCACCACAACCAGTGAATTTTTTGCAGGTCCAGATATATCCCAACATGGGAGAGGACAGTTTATTGGTCTTTGAGACCCTACCACTGAGAAAGAAGCTCAAGGCTTCGTCAGACGTCAGACTTTTTTTTTTTTTTTTTTTTTTTTGAGGCAGAATGCACCACATTTGGGTGTGCAGCCCTGACCCATTTATTGAGTAACCTGAAAGACAAGCAACTTTAGAGGAAGTCGAAGCAAGAGAAGGCAAGGCGCTCTGACACCTGGCTTCCCAGCAGATGCAGAGGGACAGACCAGATGTGTCATGGAATCTATTGCAGGCCCTCCTAGGGGAACTGGTGAAGCCCTTACACTTTTGGCACAAAAAGTAATGCCCTTTATGGAAATAAGTATAACATTTTTTTTTTTTTTTTGCTAAAATGGTTCTCCTCTACTGAGCCCTGGAAGAGATTGCCTAACCAAGGGACATTGTGTGTCCTTATGAGCTAACTGACTGGGTCATGAAGTGTGGCTTCCATAATAGCACCTGGTCAAAGGGAAGTGACATAGGTGAGCCTGAGCATCAGCAGGTCTTGAAGGTCAATTAAAATCGCTTGAACAAGAGGCTCCCCCTCTTGGCGTCCCCACTAACGCTTCACTGCTCCTTTCCTGTCGGACTTCATGGAAAGGTCCTATGCCCAGCTGTCAAAGGAGGGAAACATTAAGCCTAGTTCACAGAGGGTCCTGCATGGTATGCTGGTAACAGGCCAGGATAGATTTCTGCAGAATTACAGCTCTTCTTGGGTTTGTCCCTGTAGCTGAGTAGTGAAAGAAGTTTCTCCCCGGGGCAGAAATCGAGCAGTTCATGTAATGTCTCATTTTTATTGGAAGGAGCTATGGCTGGAGGTGCAGACCTTAACTGATCCATGGGAAGTTGATGGAGTTTGGTTGCTTAGGGACTTGGAAGGAATAAGGTTGGAGGGTTGGTGACAAGGGGTCTGGAGCAGAGCACAGACGCAGAGTATAAGGGAATCTATTTCCTACAGGTGCTCTCCGAAGGGCACCAATCTCAGAGACATTTGCAGCAACTAGGTGGACCAGATGATCTACTTGTGACAGTCAGTCAGCCTTTCCCCACATCACCTTGGCTTTCCACGAGCAAGATGGCCATGGTGAAGATGAAGGTGGGACAACAGCATGGGCTTTCCCTCACAAAGCTGATCTGTCAGCCTGCCATGGGCTCAGCGTGCCAAAAGCTAACAGTACCAAGTGTCAGATATGGTGTCATTCCATGGGGAGTGAGAAATAAAATATTGTCTGCCATAGCAGTAAACAGAGGATGTAACAGCCATCAGAGATTGCAGCCACCCCATATGGCTGAGGGAACTCAGGATGGACACAAGGAATGCCGGCCGGCCATCTAGCCATCGTCAGACTGCAGCCACCCCAGCGGTGCAGCTTGAGGAAACTCAGGATGAGAAAGCACAGGATACTGGCCCCAGATGGCTGAGGTGCATAGCAAAAGAATGATTTCAGTGAGCCCAAACTCTTGCATCTTCTCATACATAGAAAAGTGCTAAATTCCTTAACTTGAGATATCTGGTTTTCTTTAATTAACAATAATCTTTTGACGTTCCAACTACCTGCCCTTTGTTGCAAAACTTCTGTAGATCCTAGCTCCCCTCTCACCTCCTCGGAGCAGTCTCTCAGAGTTGAGATGCTGTCTCCCGGGCTTGAAGTCCTATGAATGTCCACTGAATAAAACATAACTCTCAACTTTTAGGTTGTTCATTTCTTTTTACAGTCGACAGGAGTCAGACGAACACCCAGAGGAAGGTAATTACATCGGACCCTTCCATTTTGACAGGGACCGTGATTTGTCCTCTCTGGAATAGACAGTTTGGGTATGAAAAGCTTCTGCCTACACTACCATTGAAGGAGTGCTATTTATTATCATGGTGGCACATCTACCCTTGCTTCTGACCAAAGTACACATTTTATGGAAAGAGTAGTGTGGCAAAGACATGTGCCTCTGGATTCTGCAGTCTTTCTTTTTTCCCCAACATCCAGAGGCAGCTGGAGGTTCAAAATATTGGAATGATCTATTGGGTACCCAGACAAGACATCCATCAGGAGACATCACATGAGGGTGGGTGATGTCCTATAGAATGCAGTATATGCTTTGAAATGGTGACCAATATTTGGTGCTATTTTCCCAGTGGCTGAAATACATGGACCCCAGACCCTTGGAAGTAGGGTTGGCTCCTTTTGTTATCACCCCTAGTGACCAGCACACCAAATTTGCTTCCATGTCCTCAACTTTGAGGTTTACTTGTCTAAAGGCTTTAGTTCCCAGGTAAGAGATGCTGAAACCCAGGTTATCCTCAGGGACAGCTCTTAGAACTTCCCAACCAGGGGCAAAGGCTAATGGAAGATTCAATCGTCCAACAGAGACAGGACCCTAAAGGGCTCAAGTCTGCTAAGAATAAAGGTTCAATTTACCAGGTAAATAGCCGAAGTATTTTCTGAGTGGAGAAAAGGAAGTAATTTGTAAGTAATTACATAAATAATATCTATGGCTTTGTGACCACTTGTGGGAGTGAGGATTACAGTTACTACAGAAGTTTCTTTCCTATTCTGTAAAGATAGCTTAGCCAAGTTCCTTTTTCCATTCTTTACTTTTCTCTTTTTATTTTACACATGGTGTGTTGGCCATGGTTAGCTTCTTAATTTAGTCTTTAGGTTGCAGAAGGTGATATTGTGGCTTCAGAGGAAATGGTCCGATGATGGACACGCTAACAGACAAGACTTGGGATCTCTCCCCTTTTGCGGAGAAGGTGGAGTTCTTTTTATTTGTATGAAGAATAAACCTATTATGTTGGGCAGGAGCTTTGTTGCCCTTCTAGTGGTTTGGAAGATTCAGTGTGGGGTGATCCTGTGGCACATTTGGAGTGGCAGCTCTCAACGTCCATTCCGAACTCCTGATGTGTCTTCCCAGAGGGCCAAGGTTGAGACGGTGTTTCTCTTATTCCTTTCCAGTTTCAGTCTGGATGGGAATTAACTTCTGAGAAGCAGATACCCTCCCAGGACAGTTGCCAGGCAGAAGGGCAGCCGTGCTTACCTTGCTGCCACCTTGGCCATTTCAGCTGATTCGTAGAACAGAGATGTCGGGCTCCTGTGGCCGTGGTCCACTGTCTAGGCCCTCACTTCCTGCACCTCCAGGGACAGTTTTCTGGTACCTGGAACACAGCGAAGGCTGTGTGTTCCTGAAGCCACTGGTTCCACCATGATTCTCCACCTTCCTCTTTATAGAGGAAGTACAGCCAGAAAGGACTTCTGGAATTATTCCCCGAGCCCAGTGGGTGTACAGACCCCTCCTCCTTTTGACCCTGCTGGAAGCACACAATCCCTTTCTGTTTAAAATACCTAGTGATGCCTGCGTCTGGCTTGTTAGCACACGTGTTGGCTTTGGAGGCAGGAGTGAAAACTACACCTGAACTCCTGATCCCTAAGCTAGTTCCTCTGCCCATCTCCCTTGTTTCCCTCAAAGACCCCTCAGTCTCCCCACCGGCTCTCAGTTCACTTGTTTCCCCCCTACTCCCTCTTCTTCTCCCCATCCTTACTCCCTCCCGCTTGGCTCAGGCTGGCTCCATCACTGCCCGTTCACACCCAGACTGCGGCTGACCCACGCAGCCTCAGACATCTCATTCCACTTGTCTTTAATAGCATCGACACATTTGTTCTCTTAAATCAGTTTTTAAAAAACCAGGTTATTCTCTTTCCCTAAAATCTCTGTCACTAAGGTAACCTACAAGACAAAGCCCAGATGCCATAGAATGGGGTAAACATCCTCCTGCCTCACCCCTCCCTCCAAGTTTCCCGCACCTCTGAAGCTTTATTACCAATTAGTACATTTAATCCACCCTGGGTCTCCCAGTCACTCCTTGGGTCACCTCACCTTGTGCCCGCATTCCAAGCATCTCCCTCACGGAGAGAACTGCCTGCCCATAACTTCATCCACCCAAATGCTGCCACCTTTGATATCCTGCCCAAGCCCACATTTTCCATAACAAACCCCTAATTTATCTAGCTCGGGATAATTGCTTTGTCCTATGAACTCCTACAGGATTTAGAATACAACTGAGCTATGCACTAAATCCAGCACTGCTTTGTGTTGCTGTTGTTTTAGCCTGAGCCTCTGCTTAGAAACTTGTGTTACTGCCACCTTCCACAATGCGTATCACAAATCCATTTATAAAGCAAGCTTTACTCCATAATCATGCAACTGAAACGAACACTTGAGAATAACGGATGGAGAAGTATAACTCCTGCCATCAACCTTGGAGGGTGGTGTTAAATACTTTACGTTCTAATAGCAACCCGGGCATGCATGTCTTGTGAGCTTAGAACATTTTTTTCATGTGTGTTTTAAGTTTTCTGTCCCCAAAATGGGGGTACGTATATTGACTCACTTAACAGGAATCCTGTGAAGTGCAGTGTAATTTGTAAAGCACCTTGTTTCTCATTGATAAATAGCAACAAGAAGAGGATGGTGTCATTTCCTTTATGAAGTATGTTTAAGTCATAGATCTGAAATTTGAGAAAAATAAAAGGAATCCAATAAATTTTAAACTTGACAAATATGATCGATTGTCTTTGAACCAAATGGTACTAATTTGGCAAAGAAAAAGGCAAAAAGAACCCCAAAACCTTGCTCTTGCCAGAGTATATGTTTTCAATTCCCTTATCCAAAAAGTCCCTCTTATTCTTTTATAAAGGGAATTCTTTTTTCGCACTAGGTTTGATGAAACACCCATTTGTTATAGGAGTAGGATGCATTATCTCCTTATCTAAAGTCTCCCCCAAAAAGTGAGGGTCCGTGTTAGAAATCAGCACGTTTGTTCCACTTTTGTTTATTGATCACATGTGGACAGAGCGTCTGCTCCAGGCTGGGCCCTGCTCTGGGTGTGGAGATGGCCAAGGGACACTACCTGGCCAGGTGAGCACCTCCTGTGCTGTGATGCTCTGCCCCAAACACTATGCTAGAGGAGCAGAGAGGTACAGTGTGTGGGGTGGCAGGAATTTTACTAGATATTCAGGGACCTTCACAGAGGAGATGAGCTCGGAATTCTGAGCTGCACATTAAGAAAGGATTTTGCCAAGAACAGAGCCATTAGGGTCAGAACATTCCCAGGGGAGGAAGTAGCTTTGGCAAAGTCACTGGGCATAAAAGTACTGGCTTATCGAGGGCAGGTGAGTAATAGCATGTGGCCAGAGGGAAGGCTGTGTAGGGCAAAGTGAGGGAAGACTGAACAAGAGGTGGGTTGTGGGGTGGTCTTTAAGCTCCAGAAAAGGAGTTTGGGCCCCAAGGACACGGTATTTTGTGGAAAGTCAGAGAAGAGAAGTGTTTTGTGTAACAAGCTGGACCTCCAAGGACGACAAGTTTCTCAGACGGATTTCTTCTCTTTTCTGAAGGACAGACATAAAAATACACACAGTACTATGGATGATTGATGTTAAGCCGTATAGGTGTAAGTGCACACATTAGATGTACGTATTGTGCAAACCCTGCCGAGTCAACAGCAACTGCAGCAGCAGCTTCCTACAAATGCCAGGGGGCAGTGTGGGATCATGCAAAGACATCCAGCCTTAGGACATAGCCGCTCACTGTGAAGCCTTGGCTGGACACTTGATCTCTGAGAGGGTCTCTATTCTCACATCTGTAAGATGGGGCAACGAGACTTTCGTTTGTCGAGTTAGTTGCATATATAATATCTGAGCGACCGGTAGGTGCTTAGTAAGAGGCAGATGTTACAATATGGAGACACCTCGTGTTCATAAATTCAGTGCTTGTTAACTTTCTTCTCCTCCTCTATGTGGTTAACACCACGTTGTTTTATTTGAATTAAAAAAAAAAAAAAAAGGCTCACACTTTGCCTGCATCCAGAATTTACCCTGGTGTGGGACACTGACCCACCCTCTCCTCGGAGCAGAAGCTCATCCCATGTGGTTGGTTAGGGCATCCAGCTGTGCGCTGGTCACTTGCAACACATGCAGCTGTCACTTAAGGCATTCTTCCCCCTTCCCATCTCCATGTCCACATTTTCTGTCATTTGAACACACCCTTGGAAGTCATCCGGGGTGTGGATTTTGGAAATCATGTGGAGAGAATGTTCCTCTCTGACAGCTGCCTCTTTGCAAATTACCCAGGGCACGGCGTCCTGCCCTCACCATTGGTCTGACTGTCTCAGTTCCTAGGGGTGCCTTCTGGGTTTTCTATCAAGTGGGGACCTCCCAGAAGCACGCTCTGCTTGAATCTGATTCATTTAGGAATTTTTGGTGGGCTGAGTGTTGAGAACCCAAAAGTCCACCCACATAACTGACTGTCTACATTAACATCGGTTTACCATTCCACTGTCTAAATCAACCTGACGTCACCTTTCCAGATAACTCTTGCCCAGGAGGATAAAACTTGCAAATAGCTTTATTGCTAATTTCAGGAGCTTCCTCAATATTAATTTAAATGAACATTAGGCTATTCGATTTGCAGTGGATAACGGTGGATGATTATATGCCCTCAAGACTTGCCGAGTCTGCCTCTCCTAAATTATTATATCATGAACTTTAAGCAATCCTAATCCCACCCCACTTTGAAAGACCAGCCTTAAACCAGACACCAGAAATCTCATAAATATCCCGGCTTTGCCCCACCCGCTCCAAGACAAATCTAAGATAATCAAGGTAGTGTTTGCCTGTACCTTGGTGAGCGACAAACTCAGCTTTGCTCTGTCCTCAGCCTGTACGGGTGGGACTTTCAGGGAGCCAACATTCAGCAGCATGGATGCCTCAGTGCCCAGGTCCTTTCTGTCACCTCACTGCTCTGTGCCCTGTGTTGAAGACGTGTGTCTCTGAGGACCATCAGGGGCCACAGGCAGGGTGGTTGCACTGTCATCCTGGCCAAGCACCCAAGCTCTTGGTATCATTTTGGTGTGGTGAGCTGAGTAATGGCTCCTAAATTTATCCACATCCCATCCCTGTTACTTTGTATGGCAAAAGGGACTTTGCAGATGTGTTTAGGTTAAGGATCTTGGGGTGAGAAGATTTTTCTTGATTATCCAAGAGGGCTCTAAATGTAATCTCAGGTATTCTTATCAGAGGGAGGTTTGTTAGAGAGAGGAATACACACATAATGGATGCAGCTTGGCTTGTCGAAGTCAGCTTTGTAGGCAGTGTACCTCTTCTGCCCCACACACCAATGAGGATCACAGGCCGTTCGCTAAATAGGGATCTTAGCCTTGGTTGGCCATCAGTATGAAGACAATGGCCATTTGCAAGGTTATACTGGTCAATCCCAATGGTTCGGCTCAAATTTTCTGTGCTTTATATCCTCTTCAGTGTAACACCAGTTTTCTCAAATGTATCTCAAACGTGATAATGGTTATAAATAATAGCTGAGGATGCATGGAATCATGGGCTTTTATTGCTATATTTTTTCTGTCAAAATGTTCTCTTTCTTTAGAAAATTATTTACCAAATCTTTTATAATGAGACATTTCTATATAATCTGATTATATAGAAATCAGATTTTTCCTTAGTTTTGGAAAATTCTGATAAATTTTCTGAAGATCTAAATTATTCCTGGCTAAGGACATGGAAGCAACCTAAGTGTCCATCGACAGATGAATGGATAAAGAAGATGTGGCACATATATACAATGGAATATTACTCAGCCATAAAAAGAAATGAAACTGAGTTATTTGTAGTGAGGTAGATGGACCTAGAGACTGTCATACAGAGTGAAGTAAGTCAGAAAGAGAAAAAGGAATACCTATGCTAACACATATATATGGAATCTAAAAAAAAAATGGTTCTGAAGAACCTAAGGGCAGGACAGGAATAAAGACGCAGATGTAGAGAATGGACTTGAGGACATGGGGAGGGGGAAGGGTAAGTTGGGATGAAGTGAGAGAGTGGCATGGACTACCAAATGTAAAATAGATAGCTAGTGGGAAGCAGCTGAATAGCACAGGGAGATCAGCTCGGGGCTTTGTGTCCACCTAGAGGGGTGGGATAGGGAGCGTGGGAGGGAGATGCAAGAGGGAGGGGATATAAGGATATATGTATATGTATAGCTGATTCACTTTGTTATACAGCAGAAACTAACACAACATTGTAAAGCAATTATACTCCAATAAAGATGTTAAAAAAAATTACTCCTGGCTAGAGTACTTTATCCTAATTACTTAAAATATTTAATTTAAAAAAGACATTCTCCAAAGCAGGTTTCCAGAATTCTGTTTTCACACGGTGCTGTAAAAAGACCCATCTCCTTTCCCCTCAGTAAGAGAGCAGCTTCCCACCACTGTAGGAACAACCAGCATTTTAAAATCTTTACTGAACACGTGGTTTGGAGTCATCATTGGGAACATCTTCCCTTAACACTAAAGGCAGCCCTGGCCTAGTTGGCCACCCACCTGGGAAGATGCACCTCTGTGAAGGGGTACAGCCCTCATCTTTCCAGGTGTGACAGGCTCCTGCCCTGTGTACCTTTTTTTTCTTCTGACAATGAGTAGTTCTGAGCCTCCTCCAAGCACTGCATGCGACAGAGACACAGAACAATGATCGGGCCAGGCTTGGGACAGCAAGAGGCCAGGACTGGAAACCTGATGAGTCACCAGTCACTGGCTTATAGGGCAGTGGAGGCAAGGCGTGGGGACAGTTTGAGCAGCCGGTTCGGGGTGGATGACCAACGTGTGGACAGCTGAGGGGTGGCACAGACCTGGCAGTGGGGAGGATGAGTGCCCACTGCAGCCCAGAAGCGCAGGCTGGTCTCAGGGAACCCTTGGAATGTGTGAACACCCCAAAGCAGTCACAGAGGGCCCTCTTGCCTGAAGGTTTAGGTACAGTTTGTTGTCACCACTTCAGAGAATTTAGGTGGGAAATGATGGGTAGAACCAAGGTTAAGAACCCACCCACTGTTTCTGTCTAGTATAGCACGTTCCTAAACTACCAGAATGTTTGGGCAAGTGATGGTCATGATAAAATCCTCTTCCCTTCCTCCTTTTATGGCCAAACCTTGGCAAAATACACACTACAATTTCCTGTGTTTTACTATACAGTAATTGTTATATCCACATAAAATGTACAGTATATACACTATATAAATACAGTATATTGACTGATTCTTTGCTATATGAAGACTTTGAAGTTCATTAGCTTCACTTTTTTAGCCCATTAGTTCATTCCTAACATCAGTGATGACAGTAAGCGCTGACAGGTAGATGACTTAACTGGCTACAAGTTGCCCTGAATTTTATTTTTATTTTATGAAATCTCTGATGGAGATTATAAACCTCTTATGGAGGTTATTTTGTTCATGTGTTCTCAAAGGAGAGGAAGCTGCCTGTATTAGTCATCTATTGCTGGTTAACAACTCACCTCAAACAGCACATATCAGTGATCCCATGCTCTCTGCAGGTCAGAAGTCCAGGCACAGCCTGGCTGGGTCCTTTCCTTGGGTCTTGCCAGGCTGCAATCAAGTGTCAGGTAGAGCATTAGTCTCATCAGAGGCTCAAGTGGGAAAAGATCTGCTTCCAAGTTCTTTCAGATTATTGGCATAATCTAGTTCCTTGAGGTTGTAGGGCTGAGGTCTCCACCTTGTTGCCAACTGTCAGCGGGGGACCACTCTCAGCTCCTATAGGCTGCCCTGCACTTCCCTGCCACATGGCCCTCTTGCAGGTGGTCCCAAGAGACGGCAGCTCACTTCTTCAAAGTCAGCAAGGGAGATTCTCTCTTCCTCTAGCCTGCCAAGGCAGAATCTTACATGATATATAACCATGGACATGACAACCCATCACCTTTGCCATATTCTGTCATTCAAATGTAAGTCACAAACCCCACTCACACTCAAGAGGAGGAGATTACATAGGACATAAATCACTGGGTTGGAGTCAACTTCGGGTGTGTCCACTATATCACCTAAGTGTATATTAAACATTTGTATGCATTCTTCTATTTCCTAAGCATTCAAAATTTTCAAAAGGAATACATATCGAGATTATCATACTAAGTGAAGTAAGTCAGACAAAGACAAATATCATATGGTATCTCTCATATGTGGAATCTAATTTTAAAAAATGATACAAATAGGTTTGTAAATGATACAAACCTATTTACAAAACAGAAACAGACTTACAGATATTGAAAACAAACTTGTGGTTACCAAAGGGGAAACGTTAGGGAGGTGCATAAATCAGGAGCTTGGGATGAACATACACACACTACTATATATAAGATCGATAAGCAACAAGGACCTACTATATAGCACAGAGAACTGTACTCAATATTCTGTGATAACCTGTATGAGAAAGGAATCTAAAAAAGAATGAATATATGTATATGTATAACTGAATCACTTTGTTGTACACCTGTGATGAATACAACATTGTAAATCAACTATACTTCAACAAAATCTATATAAAAATAAAATAATAAAAAATTTTAAATGAGTAATTTAATGATTATTTAAAAAATGGAAAATCTAGGTTAAATGAATAAATACAAAAAATAAAATAAAATATGTCCTAATTATCATTAGTTCTGCCATGAAGAGATGATCACTTATAACACTTAAATGTATGTGTTGGACCCAGTGTTTTGTATCATCCCAGCTTCTTTAGTCATGATTTACTTTGATGGTATTTGACTGCTCAACATGACAGATGACTCTTCAGAAATGTGGTCTGGGACTGACCACATTCCTGTGGGGCACAGAGAGCAGGCTTCCTTCCTCACTGGAGAGAGAGAAGCTTCCGGAGCTCCTTCCCCACCTAACAGTGGAGGCCATTGGAGCCCCATGTGGCCTGTGATGTGACACTCTTGAATTCTTGACTGTCACACTGTCTGGATTGAGGGAGGGCTACTGGCATCAGTAGGTGTAAGCTAGGAAGCTGTGACACATCCTACAACACACAGGACAGACCCTCACACACCGATTGTCCAGCCTCAGACATCAATAGCGCCCAGGCTGAGGACCCCTGAGCTCATCCTCACACAGGATAGTGAAGCTGAAGATACTGTGGGGATTTTGTTTAATCACAAAGCTGTTCCTTTCTCTCTCAATCACACCGCACAGCTCAACCCAATAGAAATAAGGAGCAAAAGTCACCTGGTTTCAAAGCATCTACAGAATTCAACACTCCTTAAATCACATGACAATCTTGAGTAGATATTCACATGCACTCACAGATCAGGCAGAAATTATATTACTCCCAGAATAAAGCACTGGAGAGTGGGATATTTATTGGGCTTTAAGGAAAAAGGGGAAAATTATGTTATCAAGTGAAGGATCAGAACCAACCAAAAGTTAGAAAACGCAGGACACGGCCAGCCTCCTTCCCAGGGGAACAGCAGGGCTGGCTGACCCTCTGGATTTCCACGGTTACACAGCCCTGATTGAGAATGTTTTGTAGGAAGAAATTTTGGGGGGACTTTTGGGGCCCAGAACTTGGAAAGAGGTTTACCTAAACTCCTCCCTGGAGTCTGTGATCATTTGAAAGTAACAGAAGAAAGTTGTCAAGCCAAGAGAACGATTTCAACAGGAACATCAGTGGTCATTGTGGAGACCATTCATTGCAAAATCGCAGGGACAGATACATGATGGGGAATCCAGAGGATCAGAGCACTGCAAAACTCCTGGAGACCGCTGGTTAACGCGCTCACTTCACAGACGAGGAACCTGGAGTCACAGGCAGAGCCAGGGCTGGAGGCCAGGTTTGGGATGGACAGTCCTGCGTGTCCCTATCTCTTCGGGTCTGCTGCTCTCAGGCTGACTCAGCGAGTGGAGGGATAGGGCTGGCCTAAGGGAAAGCGGCAGGACCTGTGTCCACCCCATCTGCATCCCTTTCCTGGGCTGTTCAGAGGTCCACCCTTCTTAGGAGTAGTCCTGTAGCTCAGCACCAAAGCTGTCTGCTCCTCAGCTGAGTGACAGGCAGGCCACCCGATTTAATCAATAGCTTCCTAGGCAGGGTACATGTTCATGAAGGGTCTATGTGCTATCTCTCCAGGCACATGCATTATAACAGCTTTTTTTTTTTTTAACATCTTTATTGGAGTATAATTGCTTTACAATGGTGTGTTAGTTTCTGCTTTATAACAAAGTGAATCAGTTATACATATACATATGTTCCCATATCTCTTCCCTCTTGCGTCTCCCTCCCACCCTCCCTAACCCATCCCTCTAGGTGGTCACAAAGCACCGAGCTGATCTCCCCGTGCTATGCGGCTGCTTCCCACTAGCTATCTATTTTACGTTTGGCAGTGTATGTGTGTCTATGCCACTCTCTCACTTTGTCCCAGCTTACCCTTCCCCCTCCCCGTGTCCTCAAGTCCACCCTCTAGTAGGTCTGCATCTTTATTCCCATCTTGCCCCAAGGTTCTTCTGACCATTTTTTTTTCTTTCTTTTTTCTTCTTTAGATTCCATATATATGTGTTAGCATACGGTATTTGTTTTTCTCTTTCTGACTTACTTCACTCTGTATGACAGTCTCTAGGTCCATCCACCTCACTACAGATAACTTAGTTTCGTTCCTTTTTATGGCTGAGTAATATTCCATTGTATATATGTGCCACATTATAACAGCTTTAACTGTGTCTTCACTTAGAGACAGGACTCCTTAGTGAAGGAACCTCAGGCATCATCACACCACAAAGGAAGTCAATTGATATATAAATCAATTGACAAAAGATACAGAAGAATAAATATGATAATATGTATATATATAATTATATTTCATTCATATGCTACTTTCTATAGACACATATAATTAGTCTCTCCATGGGAAACATGAGATATAATATTCTATAAATATATAAGTATTTATTATGTTTTTTCTAGCCATATGACAATTTCAAGTATAAATTTATAATCATTTTTTTTCACTTAACAATGAGTTCTAAACATAAATATGAATCTATACCTACAATACCATAGTGTTTTCTTATGCTTGCAAAACATTGCGCTTTAACTGATTCAACCTAATCTCTGCAGTTGTACATTTTGGTCAGGGTTTCTTGGCCTTGGCACTGTTGGCATTTTGGGCTGGGTCATCTTCTGTGGTGGGTGTGTCCTGGGCATGCTAGAATGCTGAGCAGCATCTCTGGCCTCTGCCCACTAGATGCCAGCAGCAGCCCCTTTCAGCTGTGACAATTAAAACTGTCTTCAGACATGACCAAGCATCGCTTGGAGGCAGAATCCCCCTGGGCTGAGAACCAGTGATGTATGTTGTATTTTTTTTTTCTTTTGGCTCTCATTAAACAAAGTTGCCCAAACTTCCTTATAGCTGTCTTCCCACATCTATCCAATTATATCCAGAGGGTAAATTCCTTGATGCTAAATTACTGTTGCAGAGAAGAAACATCCATTTGAGAACTTTAATATCCTTTTGCCAAATTTCTGTCAAAGTATCATTTTTTTAAAAATTTATTTTATTTTATTTATTTTATTGTTGGCTGCGTTGGGTCTTCGTTGCTGTGCGCGGGCTTTTCTCTGCTCGCGGCGAGCGGGGGCTACTCTTCGTTGCGGCGCTCAGGCTTCTCACTGCCGTGGCTTCTCTTGTTGTGGAGCACGGGCTCTAGGCGTGTGGGCTTCAGTAGTTGCGGCATGCAGGCTCAGTAGTTGTGGCTCACGGGCTTAGTTGCTCCGCGGCATGTGGGATCTTCCCGGACCAGGGATCGAACCCGTGTCTGCTGCACTGGCAGGCAGATTCTTAACCACTGCGCCACCAGGGAAGCCCCAAAGTATCATTTTTAAAAAGTTAAAAACAGGGACTTCCCTGGTGGTATCCCCGTGAATACCAGCTTTCTAAGCTCTGTAGCCCAGGAAACGCTATTTCCCTGATACTATGCTTTTTCAAGCAAAATTGTGAAAAAGACAAAATACCTCTTAGTGAAAAAGAAAACAGGTGTAATTAACGATGAGCACTGATAAGACAACAGGATGCATGCTATCTTGGAGTCCGTTTCGACTCTTCTGACCGACTTCTGTACATTTTCTGGGCAGCCCTCCCCATTTTCCAGTGAGGGCTGGAGGACAGCCCTCTTTGCTGAGAACGCTGACGTCCTGCGGCTGTGCGATGGGGGACTCTGCCCAAGAGTCTGCGTCTGTTGACTGCACAGCAGATTTTGTTAGTTTTCCTTTGCTGTGTAAAGTCACAGAACTTAACAGTGTAAACAAACAGCCATTTATTAGCTCGTAATTCTGCAGGTCAGAAGGCCAGGCACAGTGAGGCTGGGTTCTCTGCTCAGGGTCCCACACGGTGAAAGCGGGGTGTTGGCTGGGCTTCCTTCCTTTCCAGAGGCTCCGGGAGAGATTCTGCTTCCAAAGCCATGCAGGTTGTTGTTGGAATTCATTTCCCCATGGTTGTAGGACTGAGGACTCCAGGTCCCA
Source organism: Eubalaena glacialis (assembly GCF_028564815.1). Lineage (NCBI taxonomy): Eukaryota > Metazoa > Chordata > Mammalia > Artiodactyla > Balaenidae > Eubalaena > Eubalaena glacialis. Next base: position 4,195,925 of record NC_083719.1, on the reverse strand, counting down.
GAGGCCATCCACATTCCTTGCCATGTGAGTCGTCCCCCGCCATTTTCAGTCAGCAACAAAGTCAGCAACATGAGTCCTCCACATGTTGACTCACCCTCAGTCTTCCAATTTCTTTCTTCAGGAAGAGTCTTATCCTGTGTGTAGGCTCACCTGATTAGGTCACGCTCAGCCAGGGTAAGCTCCCGAACCTGAAGTCAATGTATTCAATATTTTGGACCTTAATCCCAACAACAAGATCCCATAACAGCAGTACCTAGATAAGTGTTTGTTTGAGAGACTGGGAGCCAATGTGTACACCATGGGGTTGAGGGACCATGGTGGGAATCTGGGGGCTGTCTTAGTACTGCCTCCACACTCACTGCCTTTTTGTTGGGGGCACCAGGATTGCACTGGCTTTAGATATTTTCTGTGCTACTGAGATGTTCCGTGTGTGATTGGGAAAATAAAAATGAGTCAGAAGAGATTTGATCTTGGTTAGGGGAAGTAGAATGCATGGGAAATGCAGAGAGGCTCCCAAGAGGTTGATGCTGACAACCTGGCAAAGTTCTTTCCGTGTCTGGCAAAATCACTTTCCCCACTGCTGCCTGGTTTGCTGTTCTGGGGATTGAAAGAATCTGTGTGGTGGTTCCGTGGTTGCCTTTTAATGAATATTTTAATAAGAGTCTATTTTAAGCTTCATTGTTACTTGTGGTTGATAAAATGCTCAATATATTTGAGGCGATTAGATAATTAACAATCGTGGCACTGATGTTCTTTATGGGGTGCCAGGACAATTCATGTTTTGTTTGCTCTCAATGAGACATTAAAAGAAACCCCCATCCCAAACCCCCAAACTGAGACTTGTTAATATGGAAAGCATCACATGCTCCAACCCATTGTTTTCCCCAAGCTACACCTAATCTCCCTTTCTGAGTTTTGGGTCATAAGTTTGTAAAAGTCACTTTGTAAAGTTTTTAGTGAAATCTAGCAAGTGAAAACATCTAGTCAAACCAGGCTCCCTGGGGTTGGCGATTGGACGGTTGCAGCTCCACATTTTCAGCCAGTATTGGGGGGAGAGAGCTGAACCCTGGGGAGATGCTAAAGGATTATCCCCCTTTCGCCTCCATGCCAAGCTCCTCTCTGCAGGAACCCTCAGCTCCCCTCCTTGATTGGAGGAAGCTGCGATTTCCTACTTCAACGTGAGACAAGCTGGGCTCCTGTGGGACAGAAGAGACAAGCCCTACTGCACGGTTTCCTCTGCTCCAGGGCTCCTGGCCTCAGCCACCCCCTCAGAGCTCTGATGTCATCGGTACACTGAGCCCAGAGTATGGAGGTCAGGCTCATCTTCTCAAGCAGGCCTCACTAATGTCATTAAGCTGCCTGGTTTTAATTTTCAGCCACTTCCCAACTGTCTACTTAGGAGTGTTTAAAGCCAAACTCATTCATTCTTTCCACCATTTACTGGTGATTGAAGCAGTTTCATGATGGTCTTGTGAGGAGGAGAAAGGAATACAGATCAGGAGGAACTGGAGAGTGATGAGAAAGTGGGATTCTCAGTTGGAAGAGAAACACGAGATAATAAAAGTGTAATCGAAAACATCATCCTGTACAATCACCAGGGTGCGGGGCTTGCTGAACGGGGGGATCTAAATTTATCTCGTTGCTGAGAGTTCACTGTGAGAAATAAGGTTTAAGGAAATCTGGGGGGCATTCCAGGATTTCTCAACAACTTTATCTAACAGTTAGGTATGTGGGAAATAGAGCGTGGGGGTGATTTAAGGGGCTTCAGCCATCCCCTTGCCCCTAAATAAATGTTCCAGCCCCATGACAAGCTGTTTGGATCTGAGCTGAGTGGCTGACCAGGACCTGTATGACTTGCCCGGTCCTCTCTGAGAGAGAAAACAGACACGTTGCTGGACCGCCTCTAATGCAGTGTCTTGTCCTGTTGACAGACTTCATATTTCAGAGAACAGAGTGATGGCTCTGGAGTCAGTCATTACAGGCTCTTCCCTGCTTGTTTTATCCTTGAGATGCCCACGTAGAGGTCCCATAGGCATTGCACACATGTCTTCCCTGAGTCGACCTGAGCATCCCTGGAACCTCTCCCTTCTCAGTTGGTAGCTCCCTCTCCCCGCAGACCTCACTCTTGGAAGTGTTTGTGGGCCTCTCGTGTCCTCAGATCCAATGACAGGACGGCCCATTGGCTCCCCCTCTTCTGCCTCTCCTTCTGGCCAGGCCGCTTCTCCCAGCAGACAGCTGAGAGCGCCACCCCCAGTATCTGGCTATTGAAATATATATTTAAATTAATTAGCATAAAATACAATTAAATATTCAGTTCCTCAGTCACAATATGCACATTTCGAGGGCTCCATAGTCACATGTGGCTAGTGGTTACCTATAGTAGACTAAATGTTCTTGTCTCCCCAAATTCATATGTTGAAGTCCTCACCCACTGTGATGGTATTTGGAGGTGGGGCCTTTAGGAGGTGACTATGTTTAGATGAGGTCACGAAGGTGGGGCCCCCATGATGGGATTAGTGCCCTTGTAAGAAGAGGAAGAGAATTCCTCTTCAAGAAATTCAGAGTCTACTGGGGAAGGACAGATGGGTAAATGCTATCTAATTAGTTCTGGTAGATGTTTGCATAGGTGCTGAGGACTTAGCACAGAAGCCCTGCCCTTGATGACTCTGAGCTGAGTTTTCAAGCATGAACAGGAGCTATCAGGTAAATTTGATTGTGCAAATGAGGGTCTGACCCTACCGACTATCCTGAAAGTAAATATAAATATCTGAAGACCTTAGGAGGAGATGTAACACCCCAAGAGTGTGTTTGCTTGCCCTGCATCCTCCTAATTCATTTCACTTAACAAGAAAGAACATGACACCTTTGTTTTTGGTGAGACTGACATATACAGATGGTCCCTGATTTACGATGGTTCTACATGCAATTTTTTTTTTCATTTTAACTTTTTATATTATATTGGAGTATAGGTGATTAACAATATTGTGATAGTTTCAGGTGTATAGCAAAGTGATTCAGTTATACATATATATGTATCTATTCTTTTTCAAATTCTTTTCCCATTTAGGTTGTTACATAATATTGAGCAGAGTTCCCTGTGCTATATAATAGGTCCTTGTTGATTATCTATTTTAAATATAGCAGCATGTACATGTCAATCCCAAACTCCCTAACTATCCCTCCCTACACTCTTCTCTCCTGGTAACCATAAATTCATTCTCTAAGTCTGTGACTGTGAGTCTGTTTCTGTTTTGTAAATAAGTTCATTTGTATCATTTCTTTTGAGGGTGTGGAGAGAAGGGAACCCTCCTATACTGTTGGTGGGAATGTAAATTGATACAGCTATTATGGAGAACAGTATGGAGGTTCCTTAAAAAACTAAAAATAGAGCTACTGTATGATCCTGTAATCCCACTCCTGGGCATATATCCAGAGAAAAACATGGTCTGAAAGGATATATGCACCCCAATGTTCATTGCAGCACTGTTTACAATAGCCAAGATATGGAAGCAACCTAAATGTCCATCGACAGAAGAATGGATAAAGAAGATGTGGTACATATATACAATGGAATATTACTCAGCCATTAAAAAGAATGAAATAATGCCATTTGCAGCAACATGGATGGACCTAGAAATTGTCATACTGAGAAAGAGAAATACTGACTTATGATTTTTTGACTTTATGATGGCACAAAATGTCTCTACATTCAGTAGAAACCGTACTTTGAATTTTGAACTTTGATCTCTTCCCGGACTAGTGATATGTATCACAATACTCTCTCATGATGCTGGGCAGTGGTCGCGAGCTGTAGCTCCCAGTCAGCCCCAAAATCATGAGGGCTGACAACTGATACATTGACAACCAGCCTGTGTCCATACGACTTTCAGCACAGTGTTCAATCAATTACGTGAGACATTCAGTACTTTATTATAAAATAGGCTTTGTGTTAGATGGTTTTTCCCAACAATCTTTAAATTTTTTTTGTCCATTTATTTATTTATTTATTTTTGGTTGTGTTGGGTCTTCATTGCTGCATGTGGGCTTTCTCTAGTTGCAGCGAGCGGGGGCTACTCTTCATTGCAATGTGCAGGTTTCTCACTGTGGTGGCTTCACTTGTTGCGGAGCATGGGGTCTAGGCGAGCAGGCTCTGTAGTTGTGGCACGCAGGCTCAGTAGTTGTGGCTCTCAGGCTCTAGAGCACGAACTCAGTAGCTGTGATGCACGGGCTTATTTGCTTTGCCGCATGTGGGATCTTCCCGGACCAGGGCTCAAACCCGTGTCCCCTGCATTGGCAGTCGGATTCTTAACCACTGCACCACCAGGGAATCCCCCCAACTGTCTTTTAATGTAAGTGTTCTGTGCACGTTTAAGGCAGGCTGGGCTAAGCCACATTTGGTAGCTTAGGTATATTAAATGCATTTTTGACTTACCACATTTTCAATTTACCAGGATTTACCAGGAGGTGACCCCATAGTAAGTTGAGGAGGATCTGTGTAGAGGTTTATCACAGTACAAATGGGCATTTGGGGTAAGTCACTCTGCATAGAAGAAGCTAAACTAGCATTTGTGAAATGGAAGAAAGAGCAGAAGACTGTGTGAGGTGCCTATTGTCACGTGAATAAAAAGTCTCAATGTAAGGCCATGAGGATGGCCAGAGTCCACACCTGCTACAGAGGGAGCTCCCTTGCGATGAGCCGTGGAACAGGTCCAATCACAAGTGCGGGTCCTCCGAGGACACAAGACGTTACTTCCCTGCTGGGGAAGCTTGTTCAGCCTTCTCCCTGCACACCGGATGTCAGTGACTTTCTTGCCAGGTATGCAGGGGTTTCAACTATCTCAAACCAACCATCTTCCTTCCTCTATGACTTTGCTTCCTGGAGTCCATGTTTCAGTCCCAGGTCAAAGTTTATGCAACTCTTTTGCATCCCGGTCTTCCTTTCCTCCACGGCACCTGGCAGGGTTCTTCCTGGAAGCAGGCATTTCACCTGGGAATGGGTGCCTTTTAAAATGGTACATGAAGGAAAGCCACCCAGTGCTCAGCTGAACTCTGGACTTGTTCTGGTTCCCCTGAACCCCATCCCATGGTGGTGAGTAGGAGAGAAATAAGACAGAGGACTTTAGATTTCTCAAGATGCTCTGGAAGTAACCGTATGGTAATTCTGTGTGGATTTCCAGGGACCTCTGTGAGATGGGTGGCAAAGGAGAGGCAGCCATCTGAAAGTCCTTCTTGGGCTTCTTGTACTTCTTGATGGAAGGAGGAAGGGGCATGACACAGCTCGGAGACTCTGAAGCTGCTTACCCAGAGAACAAGCTCTGCATCCAACTCCCAGACCACCTCTGCTGCTCACAAGGAAAACCGGGACAGTTGCAGTGCATTTACACAGATAAGAAGGCTTCTCCTCACCCAGTCTGTGTGGGTCATTTTTCATAGCCTTTTGGAGGCTGCAATGCTGCCACTCTATGTTGTGCTCAAGATGATACAGCCAGCTGGGCTTCATGTGGAATAAATGTTGGCAGTGATACCAACTTTAAATTGATATTAATGTCAGGGTTGCTTTTTATAGTTTCCCTGGAGGTTTTAGCAACAATAGATTGAGGCAAGCTTCATGGCACCTGAACCCGAATCAAGCTTGCATTTTTCGGACGCATATTTAATTTGGTTTTGGCACAAGGTTCCTGTTTTCTTGCGTTTTACATCATTTATGAGGTTGCATGGATACACTCTAACAAAACATCATCTATAATCAAACGAGGCTCACAGAAGAAAGAAATGCATGCCAATTCCGACTAATCTTCGCCTTTATGGGAATAGTTGTTTGCTATCAATGATTAGCCAAACATCTGTGTCAACACTTCCTGAGCTGGAGATAGACATTGTTAACCAGCACATTTATAGTGATATTTCTAACTCTGTAGAGGGGGAGAAGCTCATCACAAACAAATGTCTTAACTAAGCTCTTCTGAGTAAAATCTACTCTCCTAATTACTTATGATAATTAAAGACACAGATATTTGCATGCGATGCATGCACGTCTGTGTGTGTTGGGCAAATATGTTTTGTCTTGTTTCACACTAAACTTTCTAAGAAAATGACCTCTAGTCACTCTTATAGGCTCTTTTTAGGGAGAAAGACATTTTCTTTTCCCCATTGAACAGAGGCATACGGTCTCAACTGTACCTCTAATCCAGGCATCACTCAGCATTTTCTGGGTTTGAAGGAGGCCTATATGCTCTTTGAGGATGGTTTATGGGATTAAGAATGACAAAAATGTTCGATAATTGAATCCGTTGTAAAACATCTCCTACGAGGGTCAACATCTGTACTTCATTGTTCTGCACATACACGGCAGTTTTCAGTGTTTGCTGTGCGGAGCGTGTTTCTCCTGGTGATCACAAACACACAGCTGGCAGACAAGCTACCCACTGAAACTCATGTTTGGGGACTCCGTGGGCCATGCCTGGGGGTGGGCGTGACTGCCTTTCTGCATGAGGCTTTGCCTTTTGCTGAGGCTGTGCTCTGCCGGTGATCTATTCTGTCCATGCACGACATCCATTACTGTCATCCATCTGTGGCGTTGACACCGCAGGAAAGTATGGTCGGAGATCTGGACACATCAGCAGCTGGACAATTTTCTCAAATTTAGAAACAGTCATAGATGGAGCTGATGAAAAGGCAGGACGCTGTTCCTGGCATCGGACATGCGTGATGCCTCTCCTCTCTGTTTTCCTGCCCTGGAGAACTCAACGCAAATGGGGCATTTCTAACCCATCTGAATCAACTGAAAGTACCCATTGATGTCAGGATCAGCAACTGTCTGTTTTGTCAGCTGCATCCTCTGTGGGTATGTGAGGCTTTCCCAAGCCCTCAGAGGAGGCCAACACGAAAACTTTGAGTCATCGGATCAACTCTCTTTAAACCTAGAGACAAATTCCTTGAGTTTAATAAAATGAAGTTTTAAATAAAATGAGTTTTTCTTCTTAAATGTCTGTCCCTATTGAATTTGGAATCTTCTTAAGACCCTGAGCTGTGGTGTGGGAGAGAAAGGGGTGGAACTAGAGCAGCCTGAGCTATTCCAGCCTCAGAGTCCAGTGGGTCCTTTGAATTAATAACGCCAATTGGATGGAATCCAGTTTCAGATTTGACCTCGCTCTGGACAAGCAGTCTTTTTGTTTCCTTAGGTCTGCCTTTTTGCTTTGTAAAAGTTCACCTATGAGGCAAGTTATCATGCAGCAAAACCAGGGAAAATGGCTCGAATACATCTCGCTAGAATCTGTGTAAGGCTTGCAAGTCTCTTGCCAAACCACTCCTGCTTGCTTGGGAGAACACACTGAGGCTGAAGTCACCTTATTTCCAACTGGGTTTGCCATAAGCTTCCACTACCTCAGCGTGAGAGAGCTTTTAGCCTGGCCCTCTGGTGTTCATTACAAACCCTCAGGCTGTGTTCATTACCAACCCTCAGGTTGTTCTTGTTTTTGCATATTTAACCAGGAAAACCAACTTTTACCTTTACTGAGAAACTGAAAACTGACAGGAGAGAGGATTGGTTTTTATTTCAAAGTCAGCAAATCTGGGCACCAGTTGAGTAACCCCTGACCTCTTGTCTGGACAACTATCTGCAACATCACGGGTACCCTGAGTCCTGCATTCCTACCTCGGAATTCAAGTGTTAAGCAGAAACTCGATTCAGTGTCTCAAGGAAGCAGATGTGTGTATCAGCACCAAAATGACAAGGGGACAAAAATGTAGCTGGACAGAATGTTCAGATGATCGAACACGTGTCACTGAGATTGAAGTATTTAATTTCTCAATAATTTTATCATGCATCGTGTCATGCCAATTGGTCACGCCTCCCCTCAGTTGAACTTGTGACTTCACTGGATGGTAGCTGGACTGTGTCCCAGGGCAGCAGCTCCCCTGTCGGTGTGTGGTAAGGACAGGGGTGACTAGGCCCCAAGTCTAAGCACCCCCGTTGGCTCTAAGCATCCCCCTTTTTCTTGGGTTCTCAAATGATTGGAACCTTAGGCACCTACATCCAGTGTCCCTTTAGAGTATAGACTTGTCACTGCTTTGAAATTCCTTGCTTTTGAAAATGCTATTTAGTACTAACAGATTGATGGGCACAAGAAAACACAATGTTCTTTCTTGTCAAACATGTGGGTTCTTTCCAACTTGTAGCTAGAATTTAAATTACTCGCTTTTGAATGAACTGAGATGGCCCTGTCATTTTTAGACTTAAAGGAAATTTCCATTAAGGCTTGCTTTGCTATGATGGAAACATAAAACAAGAGCTTGTTCATTTGAGTGTTGAATAAGAATTCAGTTACTTTGGGAGACTATATGTAAAACCTTGGGACTTTGGAGCAGCCTGGGGTGAGCTGGTTGAGGGCAGGTGCCTGTCTTTTAGGGGGTGTGTTTGAGCTGATCGCAGGGGAATGAAGGATTCAACAGGTGAAGTGGGTGAGATGGGCCTCCCAGGCCAGGGAAGAGCCCTCATCATGTTTGTATCTGCTCTGCATTGACCCTGATGTTTGTCAGTTTCCATACAGGAATCAGCTGGGATTCTGGTCTTGTCCACCAGCCCCACATGCCACCATCCTGTATGTGCTGGAACGATGCTGTGGTCCTGCATATCCCCTGATTCCCCAGGGAGATTTAGCTGCTTCTCTCCTGGGCATCATCACTCTGGTGTCCCCAGAGCAAACGGAACTGACCTGCTGTCACCCATATGCCCGTGTGCAGCATGTGCCCTGCTACCCTCTTCTCACCTGTCCCCATCTCTGTTCTTCTTCCAGGCTGGGCTGCGAAGCCTCCTCCTCCGTGTTTCCCCTGCGCCTACTACAGAGCGTAGCACACAGTAGGTGCTCAGTAGACATCGACTAAGGGGATGGAAGGAATCCCCACCAGATGCCTACTCATTAAGCCTCAGGGAGTCACATGGTGGAGAGATGTGAGCCTGTGTACACTTATCTCCAGGGAAAACCTTGTCAAGGTGAGGACTCAACGGCTCACCAATCCCTTCTTGCAAATAACCAAATATTTTAAAACTCACTTATTTTCCCAACAATTTCTTTTTATTAGGCTTTTTTTCTGGGAATGAGACATGACTCACTTCTTCTGGACAAAAGCAGTCCATCCCTTCTTCTGCTGTTTTTTGCTCCTCCCAAGGGCACTGGCTTCTTTTCATTTTGTTTAGCTGTCGTGTCTTCACTCCTCCCCGAGTACAGGACTGCTCACATCTGCTCATATGGCCTCTCCCTGAAATCTTTCTCTTTCTCTTTTATACAGTCCTCTCCCCCCACCTCCCATATCCACAAACACTCACATACCTTCCCACTCCACTCAGGCTCCCTCCACACTCCCCAGCTAGCACTCCCCCATTGCAGCTGGCCGGGACCAGCTCATAGTTTGGGAGATTATGTCACTGTGGCTTGTCTATACAGCTGCGCTTCTGGCAGGGCCCCGGAACCACTAATCCCATCCCTCATGGTGGAACCGATAGTTTAGTCTCATATCTACTTTGCAGGCATGCTCACAGTCCTAGAAATGTGACACATTCATAATAAATCCAAAACACGAGTCACCTAGCCCTGTAACCTAGCACCCACTTCCAGGTGTCTTCCTGCAGGTTCCATGACCGTGGTGGGAGCCCTGGACTCCTTGAAAAGGCCCTTCTAGCTGGTGGTGGGAGTGGCTGTGTTATGACCACCGTGGACGGTGATGGGGAAGTCTGGGGATACGAGGTCAGCTGAGTGCAGTGAGGCTGTTCTTAGGGTGATGAGGGCAGTGCCTGCCACTTCGGGGTAGAGGAGCCTGGCATGCTGGCCTCTTTCTGGCCACACCTTGTTATGGCACTAGACACACCTAATTTGGAATTTGACGGGTGAAACAGGACCCAGAGATTGGGTCCAAACCAGAAAAATGTACAAGGCATGCCAGAAGGGATTTGAGCATTAGGTAATAGGGAGGGGAAGGGGCTAGTCCAGGACTGGACTCTCTGTCTGTCTGTGGTCACCAACAGTCATGGTTGGCCGAGGTCTATGTGGAGGCAAGGCCAGAGTTGTCAAAATAATAACTCTGCTTTAACACAGACCACACAGTCATGGGACGTTAGAGCAGAAACTGACTTTCAAGCTAGTCTAAGATTCACGAGGTTGACCAGTTGCCTAAGGTCACAGAGCTTTGGGACCAGTCTCCAAGTCCCCTTTCCTTCCAGTGGCCTTTTCCCAATTTTTTTTTTTAATGTCACCGGGCAGACAGGTGAGTGTGAGGCAAGGGGTGTGCTAGCTGCTCCTCTAAGTACTCCACTGCTGCCACCCGTGAATCTCTGTCGGGGACGTGATATGGTTTTGTGGTTGTTGGAAACTTTACATTCCAGCGTCTCTTAGAAGAAAAGAATAACTCACTTGCAGCACCTGAGCAAAGTGAGCAGGAAAGCAACCAACCATTATGGTGTCTGAGCAGATGTGTGCGCGGGGATCTGCTTAGTGCTCCCAGGGCCGCCGCCTCTGCCTCCAGTCCGCCAGCTCAGAAGCTGCCCCGTTCTTTTCCGAGACCTTCTCCATGGCCCTCTTGATTAATCCAGGGATGGAAACCTGATCCTCTAGGAAACACTGAGTCTCTCCCCAGGGTTTTTGAGCAGGAATTCCCCAATGTGGAAGCTGAACCACAGGAGCCAAGGGCACTCCGGGTGCCATGTTTCCTGCCCTTTGGAGGAAGGGTCTGGGCTCACGACGGCCCCCCTGAGAGAAGGAAAGACCAGGTCCTGAAACTAAGGAAGCCTGACACCATCTATATCTGGGGGTCAGTGCTCTCTGGGGTTCAGAAGCACCACTCTACTTCCAGAGGTTGGTTGTTCAACCTTTCCTTGGATTCTGTCGACCAATTTAATGGTGTTTGTTTATGCTCATTCAAGTCAAGTTTTCTGTTTCTTGTCACCAAAGGAGTCCTATTTAACTAGGAGACTTCAATTTAGACTCTAAGTACTTATTAAAGAAAACTCTCTTTGTAGCATCGAAGTAAACCAAGTAGAAGTCAACTATCTTGTTTTAGATGTAAAAATGGCAGATCCCAGGGTTGGGACGGAGAAAGTAGAAGATGAACTTGGAACATCTTATTGTGTCAGAAAGTAAGAAAATGGTAAAACAACAACAACAACAAAAAAGACAGGGTCTTGTCACGAGGACACAGATCACAGTTGCCACGGGAAGGAGCTCCCAGCAGCCACATCTGGGTCAATTTTTATTTCAGCATCATTGAGGATGGTAACGAATTTTTGCAAAAATTCCTGCCTCCGTGTCAACAGTAAGTAGATACACAAAATAAGTGGGGGAGAAGATAGGGCTCTTGCCTACTGTGGAATGCCTCATTCAGCCGATAAAGTGGAGGGTGAGCTGGGTTGAAAAAGCTCCATTTGGCAACCATCGCTGTACAAAGTGGTTCAGGCAAGAATCATCAGTGAATGCTCAGTCTATTCGGGGGCAGGGATAGATTTGGATGAGGAGCAGGAGGTTGACATGTCTTAATGTGCCTCCCTACAGATTTCTTATTAGAAATTAGGGGAAAACTAGTAACTACAGAGTGGAGACATCGTATCACACAGTGACTGGACCATCAAAATCTGCCTCAGCAACGAGGGCAGACCACAGCCTGTGCTCTGGGTGTGATGCACGATGCATAGTATCCCTCACGCAGGGCATGGACCAGCTCTAGATGAGCAAACACTGGCAGACCCACACTGAGAATACAGGGCAGGATTCTGAACTGTTTCACGTGAAAGGGGATTAAAAGATGGGATAACCAGATGAAGGAAATGGTCCTAGACCAGCTCCTTTACTGGAGGGGGAAATGCCATAAAGGACATTACTGGGTCAGTTGTCAAAATTGGAATATAGATAGTGGGCTAGATGAAGCAATTGCACCAAGGTTAAATTCACCGCAGTTGATAATGGTACTACGGTTATGCAAAAGCACACCCACTTCTAGGAGTAAAGTGCCATGACCCACACAAGCTATTCTCAAACGGTTCAGAAAACATTATACACACACACACATATAGACAGAGAGAGAACAAACGCAAAAGCAGATGGGGAAAAAGGAAATAATATTTGATGCTGAGGAAAAGGTATATGAGTGTTCTTGCTCGATATTTTAAAACTTTTTCTCTAATTTCGAAAATATTTCCCAATAAAATGTTAAAAACCACAGCAAAAGTGGTGCAATCTATCCCTAAGGAAGAAAACCCAGACCTGCCTGGGCAGTGGGGGCTTTCTCAGTTTCGGGGTTAGCTGTTTGAATTCAGCAATGTGGTAGCAGGCCCAGCCTGAGGGCTTGCACTCTTGGGTCCCCTGTTTGGCGACTTTCTCTTTTCCAGGATGTTTGTTTCAATTAACCCCCAGGTAGCAGAGGGTGAAAACAGCCCCGCTGCATGCCAACAATAAGGCCTGGCTCTCCTGCAGCCTCAGAAAAAACTGTAAATAAACCAAAACACAGGGGACATTATTTGATCTGGAAAAGAGTTACTTAAGTATTCCAGGATGTTGGAAACAAAAGATACTTTAAATACCACAAGGCCTTCAAGAGTGATTTAGAGGATGTAATTCTGCCCAATATTAGCTGACATCAATTCATGGAAACCACAGCTAAGAACTAAAGCCCCAAGGGTAAGAGAAAGAACGAAAAAATCCAGTGACTTAGACCCCAAGATTTCAGTGATCCTCATTTTTAAGTGGACAATAATTGGATCAGCATATATCTGAAAATCCTTGAGCTCCTCGTGACTACATCAGCCACTCCTGCAGGCGTAATTTTGTTCCCTCGTGGCAACATCTAGAGTTGAGGAGGACTGTGTCATTGTCATGTGGCCAAGCTAAAAGGACAACTTCAGTGGTTCCCGAAGTGGGGTCCCTGGGCCAGCAGCAGCACCACCCAGGAACCTGAGAAATGCAAACGCTCAGGTCCCACTCAGACCTGCCAACTCAGAGCTCTGGGTGTGTTAACAAGCCCTTGGGTGGTTCTGTGTCCACTACAGTGTGACAGCAGCTGGGCTACATCTCATTTCCAGCTTTCATTTCCAATGGAATGTCAATTGCTCAAGAAGTCAGGTTTTAATCCAGTTCTATCACTCCCTGTAAACTTGGGGAGAACCAGTCAAATGATTGTGCCTTGTTGTAAATGTAGGTACTTTGATCAGAAGATTTCTCATTTTCTATTTTCTTTTTCTTGTTATTTGTTTATTCAAAATCACATCAAACTGGACTTATCTAATTTGAAGCCGTTTGCTCAACCTTGCTGCAAAATGACACGCAGAATCCGTTCCTTGATGGATCCAGCAACAGACAAGGACGTGTGGGGCATGTCGGATTTCCCTCTGAAGGGCAGGGATTTCCTGCGGAGGGGCCCAGGCAAGGAGACTGGCACACGTGTGCTCCCAGATTGCCTTGTCTGTCGCCTGCTCACCGCCCGGGTTCCGGCAGGCGCAGTGTCAGAGAGACGGGGTGCCAGGCTCAGGCTGAGGCCACGTCCCCATGCAGAGTGGGGAAGTCCTCGCACATTTCAGGGTGCATATGGGTGTCCAGGAGAGCTGCCGTAGGCTCTGGCCTGACCCAGGGTGCAGACGCCACTGGGTGGAGGTCTGCAAACTGTGAGGGTCTGGAATGGGTGGGGGGCCCATCAGCCCTGAGCTCAGAAGTACAGGGCTATGCTTCCCTGTGTCAACGGCACCCTTCGGGAAGCGAGGGGCCACTGGAGCGTTGGGGATTCGGGTCCATCTCATCTTTGTCTTTGGCACCTGTGGGATCGTGGGTTCCACAGCCACCCATGCTGTAGTCCCCTGTGGCCCATGTCAGAGGGCGAGGCTGCCTTCCTCACTGGACTGAGGGGAAAGGCGTTGGGCCAAGGAGCTCCCCATCCTCTCTCCAGTGTACCCTGATCTCCCTGACCCTCTGCCCCTGACACCTCTCCTGACTAATACAGGCTGTGATGGGAATAGGAAGCTCTTTACCAACTCGGCCAAGAGGCAGGACCCTCTCACTGGGGGTGGGAGGGGCTCAGGACCCTGCCTCATCCACCATCAGTCACTCATTTCTATGGAACGTGGTTGCAGACCTCAGAGAAGGCTTCGCAAGGCCTGAGTAGCAAAGACCAAAGTCAAGGTCAGAAATTAGAAGCTGTGAGAGAAGAAGCTAGTGTTTACCAGTGGGGAGAGGGGAGGGGGAGGGACAATACAGGGGTAGGGGATTAAGATGTACAGACTACTGTGCATAAAACAAAAGCAATATATTGTACGGCACTGGGAAATATAGCCATTATTTTGTAATGACTTTATTTATTTTAAAAATTTTAATTTTATGTTGGAGTATAGTTGGTTAACAATGTTGTGTTAGCTTCAGGTGCACAGCAAAGGGATTCAGTTATACATATACATGTATCTATTCTTTTTTAAATTCTTTTCCCGTTTAGGTTATTATAGAGTATTGAGCAGAGTTCCCTGTGCTATACAGTAGGTCCTTTTTGGTAATCCATTTTAAATATAGCAGTGTGTACATGTCAATCCCAAACTCCCGATCTATCCCTCCACCCCACCCTTCCCCCGGTAACCATAAATTCATTCTCTAAGTCTGTGAGTCTGTTTCTGTTCTGTAAATAAGTTCATTTGTATCATTTTTTTAAGATTCCACATATAAGCGATATCATATGATATTTGTCTTTCTCTGTCTGACTTACTTCACTTAGTATGATAACATCCAGGTCCATCCATATGGCTGCAAATGGCATTGTTTCATTCTTTTTAATGGCCGAGTAATATTCCATTGTATATATGTACCACATCTTCTTTATCAATAACTTTAAATGGTGTATAGTCTATAAAAATATTGAATTGCTATATTGTACACCTAAAACTAATATAAGATTGTAAATCAACTATACTTCAACTAAAAAATATTAACTAAAAGGAATTAGAAGCTGTGGAACTCTCTACTCCCTTGGCAGGAGATGAAGTAGCAGTCACTCCTTATAAAATGTGTTCTTACCTCTCGTTGTCACCGTTTAGCTTCTTCCATCCTAAATTTATGTGGTGCTCTTTCCATGGCCTCTGAATAAGAGTGATATAAGGAGAAGTGCTCCTCAGCAGGGAAGGACCAGCCCAGGGCAGTTCTGGAGAGGGGAGCAGGTGGGCATGTGGTTAGAATTCTGCTCTCTGGGGAAAAGCATGGCCCGTTGTCTGATAACCTGCAAAAGATGCTCTGAAGAAGTAGAAGAAAATGTGAAATTTTTCTTGAACTAGAGTTAACCTCCAGCTATAATCCATTTCTCACCACTAAAATGCTTACTGATGGAAAAATATGTGTATTCGTAAAAGAAGAAACAGCAGGGAAATGAATTATGGGGCTAAGAAAAGAGGATTCTTGGACCTAACTTGTCCAGAAATAAGTGAGCTTGGAAGGCCCTTGTGTGTACGTGTGAGTGTGCATGTGTATACATGCGTGTATATGTGCATGTGTGAGTGTATATGAGTGTGTATATGTGCACAGTGTATGTGTGTATGTGCTCATGTGTATTCAGTGTGTACGAGCATGTGTGTGTATATGTGTGTGTGACTGTGAGTGTGTGCATTTGCAGTGAGTGTGTGTGTGTGTGTGCGCTCTCCTTGTAACCTTCCATCAACAACAGAGTCCCGGTGGTCACTCAAGAGTGGCAGGAAAGAGAAGGAGAGAGGGGGAAGGAGGAGGGGAAAGAGAGAGATGGCGGGACCCAGGTCTCGGGCATGGTGGGGATGGCTCAGCAGGCCCGGCTGCCAGAGCAACTGGACACAGGCTGGGACACTGGCCAGGGAGGACGATGGCAAAGCATTTGCCTGTCTCTGTACTTTATTTCACTCTCTTTTTGTAGAGAACTAATACCTTAGTTTGACAGTTATGGTCAGGGAAGAAACACTTACTTATGCTTGTGGGGAGGACATTGGAGACTTGGAGGTGGCTGAGACCCTAAATTCTAAACCCAGCCTTGCCAGCAGTGCACCTAGGATTATGACCTCACCTCCCTGAGCCTATTCCTTTATCAGCCAATGAGGATATTGATAAGACTATTCTATACATAATATATGTGTATTATAATATATGTATAATACATACATAATACATGTATTATACATATATTATAATACACATATATTATATATAATAATCTTATTACTATCCTCATTGACTGATAAAGGAATAGGCTCAGGGAGATGAAGTCATATATATAGGATGTGAAAAATCATTTCTTCACTCACAAGACCCCCTTGCAGAGAGAACATTCTAAGCACACACACTCACACGTACACGCAAGGGCCTTCCAAACTCACTTATTTCAGGACAAGTTAGGTACAAGAATCCTCTTTTCCTAGCCCCATAATTCATTTCCCTGCTGTTTCTTCTTTTACGAATACACATATTTTTCCATCAGTAAGCATTTTAGTGGTGAGAAATGGATTATAGCTGGAGGTTAACTCTAGTTCAAGAAAAATTTCACATTTTCTTCTACTTCTTCAGAGCATCTTTTGCAGGTTATCAGACAACGGGCCATGCTTTTCCCCAGAGAGCAGGATTCTAACCACATGCCCACCTGCTCTCCTCTCCAGAACCTCCCTGGGCTGGTCCTTCCCTGCTGAGGAGCACTTCTCCTTATATCACTCTTATTCAGAGGCCATGGAAAGAGCATCACGTAAATTTAGGATGGAAGAAGCTAAATGGTGACAACGAGAGGTAAGAACACATTTTATAAGGAGTGACTGCTACTTCACCTCCTGCCAAGGGAGTAGAGAGTTCCACAGCTTCTAATTCCTTTTAGTTAATATTTTTTAGTTGAAGTATAGTTGATTTACAATCTTATATTAGTTTTAGGTGTACAATATAGCAGTTCAATATTTTTATAGACTATACACCATTTAAAGTTATTGATAAAGAAGATGTGGTACATATATATGATGGAATTAGCTACTTCTTTCCTGTCCTTTCTGATCTGAATAAAAGCCAAGCACCTTGCTTATGTCCAGATTTAAGAGTTGAGCTAAAAATAAAACTAGTTATTATACAATTTAGAGAAGGCTCATAAACTAAAATAAAACAGTGAATGTACTGAATGCCACTGAGTTCCATGCTTGAAAGTAATATGGTGAATGTTATGTTATGTGAATTTTTCCAAAATAAAAGCTACGTAAATAACATGAAATAAACCCGAAGCGGTAGTCCCTTTAAGCTGACTCTGGTCTACAGAATATTCTCTGGTTTCTGAAAACTAATTTCTACACCTTTTTTTTCAAGTCATTCTCTCTGCCTGGACCCACTCCAGAAGAGGAAGGCCCCAGGACCAGGCTCACCCCAGGATGGAGGGACTGAGACCCTAAGTCACCCCGTGGGGAGGGCAGGATCTGCACTGGGCAGACTGGCAGCGTGAGTGTGCCCAGGGCTCCGGCCAGGCGGCCTTTGGTGGGTCAAGGACCCCCAGACTCACCTCTGACTCTGGGGCCAAAACCAGAGGTTTAGGGATAAGAGGAATGAAGAACTGACCCTCTGGGTGACTATAGCAGGAAAGTTTAAAGCCTGGATGAGAAACTGAAAAAATTAGAGGTGCACACTTAGGTCAATTCAAGCTGAAAGAGACCCCAGAGAATCAACAATCCTAAACCCCTTGTTTTCCTCACTGAGCAATGGAGGCCTTGTTCCTGGTGTCAAAGAGAGAAGTTGAGCAGAATGTGATTAAAATTCCAGTCTCAACTCTGAAATGGAGCCCGCTTGTCACCCACCCAAGCTACCTCGGGAAACGGAGAACTCCTCAGGCAGGGTTTAATGAGAATATAGAAAAGACCCACAAGAAAATGTGACTATTTAGAGGCACTGTTCAGTAGTGCTCTCCTCAAACATAACATGTTGGATAAAACAGTTTTGTTTGCAGTGGGCAAAACCCTGCCTCAAAAAGAGGGAAATAGTTTTATGAGGCAAAAAATTGCAAAGCCTTAGTTTTCTCCAAGAACAAAGCAGCTATTGAATCTGTGAACCCATTTTGCAAATGAAACTTTTCAATAAGCTAGAGAACGTTAATTTATTATAAATTATTATTATAATTATAAATAAACATAAAAGTACATAAATAATAATTATAAATGTATTATTATAAGTCCCAGAAAGGACTGAAAATTGGGAAAAATAAAGCCAAAAACAACAAGTTTCTGTGTCTAGATTCCAGTAACTAGAGCTTCAAACACTTCATGCGGTTCTATTTGTAAACATCTTTAAATAAATCACTTGCCTTGTACGCAGAGTGAATGTA
Organism: Eubalaena glacialis; assembly: GCF_028564815.1. Classification (NCBI taxonomy): domain Eukaryota; kingdom Metazoa; phylum Chordata; class Mammalia; order Artiodactyla; family Balaenidae; genus Eubalaena; species Eubalaena glacialis. The sequence continues at coordinate 4,177,613 of NC_083719.1, read as the reverse complement.
AATTATACATTCTTTTCAGGTAAAACCTAACTAGTCTCAATATTACGTTTATATAAAGGGAGCTATAATACAGTGGTCATTTTCACAGAAGTAGAGAACAAACGTATGGACACCGAGGGGGGAAAGTGGTGGGGTGGTGGTGGTGGGATGAATTGGGAGATTGGGATTGACATGTATACACTAATATGTATAAAATGGATAACTAATAAGAACCTGCTGTATAAAAAATAAATAAAATAAAATTCAAAGATTAAAAAAAATAAAAATAAAGTGGTCATTTTAATCTTTTTTTTTTAATTTAAAGGAGATTTAAAGATTTTTTTTCTTTTACTACTGCAAACAACCATCATCTGAGACTGTTACATAAAACAATGGTTTCAGAACAGAACCAACCCCAAAACACCAAAAATAAGGCAGTTCCCCATTCAGTTGGGATGTTTTATTCATCATTTTTTATACGACGTCAGGGACAAAGTCAGTGGCTTCACATGTGTGGAGCTCCTTTGATGAATCTCTCTTTGAGTTCAAATTCATAAATGAATCCCCTCTTGACGGGGGCCCTTTCATTACCAGGAGCCCTGGAATCTGAGTCTGTCCATGACGGGCGTGGTGAGAGCAGGACTAGACAGATGTTAAGACCCCACCCTCCCTGTTAACACCCTTCATCACCTGCTTTCACATCTCCGCCTTGGGATATCTGCCCGCGTCTACCACCATTTTCCAGGTGACCATCCCTGACATATACATTTATCCTACCTCTTCCAGACAGATGAAGAGAAATTAAGATTTATGGGACTGCACCTTTTGTATCCAGCCAGCTCTGTTTGCCAAACCTGTCTGGTGTCTCTGGAGATGCTTTTGTCTCTGCACAGACGGAAAGAGCCTTGTGTATTCAAAGTTCACAGAGGCCAGCACCTTCTAACAAACACCTCATATTTCTTTGGGTTAGATTAGAAAAAAAGTCTTTCACTTCTTGTCTTGTTATTGCATTAACTTTCTGCATTTCACTTTCAGAATCTGCTCAAATACTTATCCTTTATTTAGGCAAAACTGCAGGAACTATGCATTTAATTAAGTTGTGCTTTAAACTTCTAAATCTAGACATTATGCTTTCTAGAGACCTCATACAGAGATGTTGGGCAAGGGGTGGTGGTTGTCTGACAATTCTTCATTCCATTGGTAATTTTCCATCAAATACGACAGCTGTCCTGAGCCTGACTCTTAAAAGCCCGTAGCATCACACACGGGAAGACTCACCAGACCTCTCTTCTCTTCATATTCTGCAGAATGAGATGCAGCCCTGGAGAAGGCGTGCTTTCAGCAAGGCATGCTCATGAATACAGGATTCATTCAGCAAGAATACATGAAATTTAGAGATTTACAGTTCTTAGTGAAATTATATCAGCCAACTATAAAATACCAAATTGCAGCAAAGCCGGCCGGATTGTTTCTGCTACCTGCAATTAAACAGGTGCACTTAAAACACTCCCACGTCCTGAGCCCCGCCCTCTGCCTTCCATCTGTAACCATCTGTCTCCTCCAAGGTGGTTCACAGCCCCTGCATACCCTGCACACCTCAGCCTCCTACTGCTGATCTGAGGTTGTGGCTGCTCCGATTACGAAGCCAGGCCCCTCTCCATCCCCCAGTGGATGTGCCTTGGGGAGGGACAACAGGGCCATCCCTAAAGTGGGACCCTTCCCAGCCCTTCCTTTGCCCTCCCTTCCTCTTGCTTTGCTTTCTCTGTCCACTTCTTTTTGCCACAGATATCCACAAATAGGCCCCTCTCCCAGGCCCAGAGTGTGTCCTTGGAGGCTTGAACCTCTGCCTCCTTCCACGCCATCCAAAGCATGCTTGTCCCACATCCCTTTGCTTTAGGACGTTGCTCTTTCCAAAAGAATCCACTATTTGAATCCACTGTAAGGTTATAACTTAGAAGCTGATAGGGGCAGATCCAGGTTTTGGGGAGCCTCAAGCTTTACAGCTGCAGGGGCCCTCTGTCGGAAGAAAGAATACAAAATTAGGTATGATAGTGGCATTCATTTAGAATGAGTAAAGAAAGCCAAGCAAAAGACTGGGGAGCCTTGGTGGTTCAGATCACTTTCTTCCAAGATCTGGTGGAGGGATTTATCAGAAAGGTTTCCTTGGTACAGGTCCCTGATGGGGACTCCCTTCCCTGCCCAGAGCAGCCTAGGGTTATAATTGGGACCCAGAGAGCAAAGCTTTACCAGCCTCACTGGAAATCTTCCTCTGGCAGCAAACAGTGAGGCCTGCTGGGTTGACCAGAAGTACCTGATTTTGAATTGTGTCTCCATCTTCTACTTGATCACTGAGTGCCTTGGACAAGGTTTTTCCACTTTGGTCTTTCTGCATCTGTAAACTGGAGAGAGTACCACATACTCCTAAGTTTGTGCTGAGACCATGGATGCAATTACTTGGTCACACTTGGCACTAAACACTTAATAAACGGTTGACTGGGCCTTCCCTGGTGGCACAGGGGTTGAGAATCTGCCTGCCAATGCAGGGGACACGGGTTCGAGCCCTGGTCTGGGAAGATCCCACATGCCGCGGAGCAGCTAGGCCCGTGAGCCACAATTACTGAGCCTGCGCGTCTGGAGCCTGGGCTCCACAACAAGAGAGACCGCGATAATAAGAGGCCCGCGCACCGCGATGAAGAGTGGCCCCCACTTGCCGCAACTAGAGAAAGCCCTCGCACAGAAACGAAGACCCAACACAGCCATAAATAAATAAATAAATAAATAAATAATCCTGGTCAAAAAAGGTGATGATTTAAAAAAACAAAAACAAAAACAAACAAAAAAAAACGGTTGACTGTTAGGAACATGTTTGACTATACAAACATTTAGACAGATGTCTCCTGGCACAAAACTGTGGCATTTCCGAAGTTTTTCTATGGAGTCTCCTCAAAAGCCAATCTTACTTAAAAATGATAAAAAGAAAGCAACGATGGAAGCAACAAAAATAAGACCTTTCAGGTCAAAATCTACCAATGGTTCCTGAAAACAATTTCAGCAGTAAAAAAGCCACAGCATACCAGAAAACCCTCCTTTGTATGAACACTGTGGGTGTGTCTCTGACATTTTACAGGAGTGAGGTGTCGGGAGATGGTGCTGCTGGCCAGGTGATGTGCACCCGTCCTGGGTTTGCTGAAGTGGGAGCCCTTGTGCTAGGACCTCGTAGTCTACTCTCTTCCCAGCCTCTCTGCTTTCTTCAGTGATTTCTGTTACTTAGAACAAAAGATTGAAATCCATTCCAGGAGAAGCATGTGGTGTGTGAGGGCATGAGTGGTGATGTTTGCATATGGGTTTATTTCAGGTTTTGGTTCTGAAGCGTTAGAGTGGGATTGCTGGTTACCCCCAGGGCTTGGCGAGCTCTCAGCCAGGCAGCGCATAAGGGCCTGACGAAAGCCAGCAGAGACACACTTTGGGAGTGTTTGCTGCCTTATCAAATCCAGAACCTGGGGTACTGGATCCGTATACCAAACCAAGGAGGTAGGAGAAGACTAGAAGAGAAAGGAGAGGACGGGCTCTAATCAGCTGTCCAGAGTGGGCTCACAGCCTGGACAGTCTGTCAGCTACAGTTTACAACCTGATCTTTGTTCTCCCCTGTCAAGACCAGAATAGTTTCTCCCAGTGAATTCTGTGTGTAGGAAATGTATGGAAGGGTACTTCCATAGACTGAATGCTTATGTCCCCTCAAAATTCACATACCGAAGTCCTAAACCCCAATGTGATGGTATTAGAGCCTTTGGGAGGTGATTAGGTCATGAGGTGGAGCCTTCATGATGGGATTAGTACTCTTGTAAAAGAGACCCCAGTGGAGATTCCTTAAAAAACTAAAAATAGACCTACCATATGATCCAGCAATCCCACTCCTGGGCAGATATCCAGAAAAGACAAAAAATCTAATTTGAAAAATTACATGCACCCCAGTGTTCATAGCAGCACTATTCACAATAGCCAAGACATGGAAGCAACCTAAGTGCCCATCAAGAGATGAATGGATAAAGAAGTTGGGATATACACAATGGAATATTACTTAGTCATAACAGATAAAATAATGCCATTTTCAGCAACATGGATGTACCTAGAGATTATCATACTAAGTGAAGTAAGTCAGACAGAGAAAGACAAATATCATATGATATCACTAATATGTGGAATCTAAAAAAGTGGTACAAATGAACTTATTTACAAAACAGAAATAGACTCACAGACATAGAAAACAAACCTATGTTTACCAAAGGGGAAAGGGGGGGAGGAATAAATTAGGAATTTGGGATTAACAGATATACACTACTATATGTAAAATAGATAAACAACAAGGACCTACTGTATAGCACAGGGGACTATAGTCAATATCTTGTAATAACCTATAATGGAATAATAATATATATATATTAATAATATAATAAAGAATAATAATATATATATCTATATATAACTGAATCACTTTTCTGTACACCTGAAACATTGTAGATCAACTATACTTCAAAAAAAAAAAAAAACCTTCCAAAAAAAGGACCCCAGAGAGCTCTGTCACCCCTTCTGTCCTGTGAGGACACAATGAGAAGATAGTCATCTATGAACCAGGAAAGGGGCTCTCACCAGGCGCCAAATCTGCTGGCACCTGACATTGGACTTTCAGCCTCTAGAACTACGAGGAATGCATTTCTTTTGTTTATAAGCCTATAGTATTCTGTTAGAGCAACCTCAATGGAACAAGACATGTAAGTAACATATTTGTCTTGTTTGTCTTCTGGAAATATAGGTACTCACAGAATAAACACATTTGGGACTTCCTTGGTGGCTCAGTTGTTAAGAATCCATGCACCCAAAGCAGGGGGCCTGGGTTCGATCCCTGGTCAGGGTACTAGATCCCACATGCATGCTGCAACTAAGAGTTCACATGCCACAACTAAGGAGCCCGCCTGCTGCAACTAAGACCTGGTGAAGCCAAATAAATTAAAAAAAAAGAATAAACACATTTGTACAAGGAAAGACAGGAGAGTATATTTGGCAAAGTCATGGGACAAAGTTTTCTCCCACCTACTATTTTAATTCCTCTCTCTAGTACGACAGGTACCTGCTTGTCGCTATTATAAGGACATCAGCCCAGGTTGCATCTGATCCTACAAAGTGATTTCACTGCTACAGCTGACCTGAAGAGCCAAACTAAAGTTTGTAAAAAGGCAGCCTAAAACATCAAAAATCTGAAACATCCATTTCATAGCATTTCCTTCCTATATTTCCTCCATGGAACATTGGAGGATGTGGACATTTCATCTTGTTACAACTTGAAAGAAATTACTGCATTAGTCAGGGTAATCAAAATGTTTTGTATTGACTAGACATCTTGATTCGTTTTCCGAGCCGTCTCTTTATCTTTGCACTGACCTGCTGCATCCCAGGACCTGCATCCCAGGACCTGCATCCCAGGACCTGCATCCCAGCTGCACAGGGCTGTTCCAACTGCTGATTCTGTGGGTTCTATTCACTAGCCTATTTCTTTCATGACCTGCAGCAAGATAAGAAGTCTCTTAGTGCCTCCTTGGTGATGCTGTGCTTTACGTTTGTGTATTTGGGGCTGGTTTATTTTGCTTTTAGGTGTGGGACTATTTCCTGTCCAAAAGTGAACCTCTGTGCCATTACTGGAGGCTGTTTACATTCTAAAGAATTTCACTGAGTGGAGTTCATTCCAGGTTTCCAAAAATGCCATCCTCTTTGTCCAATAATATTTATGGCCTCATCTTGAGGAAAAAATTAAAATTATAAGTTTTCTTTGGTTGACATTCACAGGAGATGACAAAGTTAGCAAAAATTGCATCCTTCTGAAGGTAAATGTCTCAGATCTGTGGGCTTGATGGACACGATGGATGATTATGTTTTGTATTCTATAAAGAACTAAATATTAGATATTATGGTCATAAGTTGTTTCTAAGAGAACACACACACACAAACATATACAAGTGTATTCATAACTATGGTTCCTACTTCATTGTTGAAGAATTGGGTTTTTACTTTTTAAATGCACATCTAATTCAGAGACCTTACAAATAATTGACAATGCCTAAGTAAGGAATGGCATATTTTCCAGAATTTAGTAACACTGAACTTTAATTCATTATTACAGGAATGATTGTGGAATTTGGTGAAATGATTTTCATAGAAAAATAAAATATAATTTGGGGCCTCAAATTTCTGATAATTGAGTAATTTAAACCCCTGTGACCTTCACTCCCAAATACTTTGGCCATACTAAACAAAATAAAGTTGATTTGCCAGCAATATCAAGTTTTAAGGATACAATCATCCATCCACCCATTCACTCATCCATCCATCATTCATGCATGTATTTATTTTCAAAAGGTCATGAGTTGGGTTCTCCTTCTGTTGTGGGAAATAATGCCGAGAACTATGTAGTTTGACACGTATCGCCTTTATCTCGACTTCATTCCTCCTCTCAGGTCAGCATTCATTCATTTTCAAGAGTTAGAGAGAATATAGCATTAGACCAATGGTGGGAACCTTGGAGAGTATTTGAAGCCAAGACTGTGCCTGTTATCAGAACCTTTAGAACTGCTATGGAAACAGAAGTGCAATGGACTGCATGCTTCTACCCCTCAATTCACATGTTGAAGCCCTCCTCCCAGTGGGATGGCATTTGGAGATGGGGACTTTGGGAGGTCATTAGTGTTAGATGCGGTCATGAGGGTGGGACCCCCATGATGCGGTTGGTGCCCTTCAAAGAAGAGGAAGAGGGCACCTGGCTCCTCCTGTGATGTGTGAAGATACAGCAAGAAGATGGCTCTCTGTAAACCAGGAAGAAAGCTCTCCCCAGAACCCACCTTGCTGGGACCCTGATCTCGGACTTCCAGCCTCCAGAGAAATTCCCGTTTGCTGTTTAAGCCTCTGGGCTATGGTGATTTGTTGTAGCAGCCCAGGGACTGAGGCCGGAGTAGCCCAGCAGCTTCTCACAACAGTGTTTCTTGACAGTTTGACTCTTGCAGTTGGAGCACGATCTGGAAAGAAGGTGGGTGTCTGCCCCGAATCACTGGTGGTTTCTTACTCCCTCTGGGGTGTGGAAGACCACTTTGCAATCACGGGGGCCTGCAGTGGGTCAGCAGGATCAGCCTGTGTCACTGTCGTGGCCAGACTGGCCATGGAAGAACCAGTTCTTCCTGATGATGGTGGCATTTGAGACAGTTACACAGACCTAGACACTGCTGGTGATGGTAGCGGTCAGGATAGAGATCAGCCGTAGAACAAACTGACTGATTGGCCAAATCAGTGCTGCTAACATTACAACCAAACTTTAGCAATCAGATGAAGCAATTTACTTTTTCAAGAGAAAAGAACAAATCAGTCTGTGGGCTAAGTCCAATGTTAAATGCACACTTTAATCCAACAGAGCATAATATTAGTGGTTTATGACAGATTATGGTTCCTTTCAATGAATCAAAGATCTAAAATTACAGGGCTCACATATTTCTGGGCTTCACTGGGCAAGAATTTCTCTTGAGTAATCTAAGATGAAACATAATTTTTTAAGAGCCGAGTCCATGATTTTCTTAAATAAAGAAATATCAGGAACATGCACAATTACACGACCTTTTTAAAATCAGTGGGGTTTTGCCATCTATGATTGATGAGACACGTTTGCACCACTGATTTATCACCCCACGGAGGGCAACTGTGCTAGACTGTGTTTATTTACTGAAAACTTAAAAGAAGTATAAGACCATTGGGATGGTCATGATTTTACAAAGGATAAGATCAAATGGGAGTGGGGCTTTAGCATACCGTCCAAAACCAATGTTTAGAATAGGATAAAGGAAGCCCAAAAATGCAACAAAATACAAGCCCCTTGGCTTTTTCATTAAGATGTTTATCCCGGGTGGGACCACATTAAGATGTTTATCCCGGGTGGGATCCCGTTTCCTGTCTTTTGAAGCAAAGCCTGGCACTAGGGGAGGGCCATCCCTTTTGGTCTGAAGCAGTCAATCCCTTTTCCTCCTAGAAGATGTTGGTTGGCCTGTAGGGGCCCGTGTCTCCTGCCTACCCCTCCTTTCACTCTCCCAGCCAGGGTGCTATGTGGTGGAGGAAGGGGTTCCCAGGCCAGTCCTGGGGGCTGGGGGTGGACAGGTTAAATATGCCATGAAACTTTGGGTTGGCTAAAGTTTGGGTTGGCCAAAGTTTGGGTTGGCCAACCATGGTTGGCCCCATAGCGAGCTGGCCATGAGATCTGCTTTCCCAGCTGTGCAGGAGCCTTGGGGCACATGGGGTAGGTCTTCTGCCCAAAAGCCCAAGAAGCTGCCTTAGGCTGGCCCACTAGTCTCCTCACCAAGGGGAGGCCTGGACTGGGGGCCAGTGAGACACCATCCGGGTCCAACGCTGCCTTTTACGGCTTGGGCGATCCTGGGCAAACACTCGCACCCTCTCTGCCTTGGTTTCCCTGTCTGTCACAGACAAAGATGATGGATAACCCCACCCCCCTTGCTCACAGGATTGTTTTGAAGATTAAATAAAGACGTTCACTTAAACCCTCTGTCCAGGGCTGTGTAGCTGTAACATGTAATATGAAAAATAAAGGTTTTTCAACAAACGGTGCTGGAACCTTTGGACATCCATATGCCAAAAAGTGGTCCTCACATCTTATACAAAGAGTATCTCAGAGTGGATCATAGACCCAAATAGAATACCTAGTTCGATAAAACTTCCATGAGGAAATATAAGAGAAAATATCTGTGACCTTGGATTAGGCAAAGACCTCTCATATACAACACCAAAAACACAATCCATAAAATAAAAAATTAAATAATTGGACTTCATCGAAATGGCAAGAGCCTGCTCTGGGAAAGATGTTAAGAGAAGGAAAAGACGGGCCACAGATAGAAAATATTTGCAAAACCCACATCTGAAAAAGGGCTCCTATACCAAATAACCAAAACTCAATAATCAGAAAACAAACAATACAGTAAAAGTGTGCAAAAGATGTGAAAAGAAGATAAGCAGGTGTCAATTAAGTACATAGAAAAGAGCTCACATCATCAGACACCAGGGCAGAGCCAAGTAAAACCATGGTGATAGACCAATACATTCCTACAGGGATGGTTCTGACCAGACACTCTCAGGCCACGAGGCCCTCTAGCAGAGGACACCCCAGGATGCGCACAGCAGGGCAGGGAGCTCCTAGGTGGAGAGGAGCCCTGGATGCTGGTCGACCACCTTTGGAAGAAAGGCCCTTGGGGCCCCCTTGGAGGAGAGAGTGTCCCTGACAGAGGCTGTGAGTTCTAACATGACCAAACACGTTCATCAGAAAGGCAGCAGCGAGAGAAGTCGATGGTTCACTAGCCAACTCAAGTTTTCTCTACCGTCAGCAGTATGATGGGCACTTGAATGATTTCAGTTCAGTATAAAGAAATCAAGAGGCTGGGGACTTCCCTGGTTGTCCAGTGGTTAAGACTCTGTGCTCCCAATGCAGTGGGCATGGGTTTGATCTCTGGTCGGGGAACTAAGGTCCTGCGTGCCGCATGACGTGGCCAAAAAAAGAAAGAAAAAAAAAAAATCAAGAGGCCGCATCTATTCTTGAAAATCTGAGTTGTACTGTGAATTTCGCACCCTCTACATACTCACCCAGATGTTTTATCAGCATGCATGAGAATATCTGAAATTCAGGAAGAATATGCTTTCCACAAAATTAAATTACTAGGAAGCTAGGAATTGTCTCTCTCATGCTGTCAGATGCTTGACCTTGAGACACAGCTCGAGTGCTTGGCAGCCGTGTCCCTGGAGTGGAAATGGGTTGGACTAGATGGTGGTAGGTACACCGTGAAAGCAACACAAGAAGGTGCGATTCTGTCCTTTACAGAAAGAAGCAGGCAGCATTTTAAACCACCCTACTTCCAAAACATAAGCACACACAGAAACCCAGTGGGTAGAGCAGGTAGATGGGTTAGACTGAAGCCAGCAGCCCCTGGTCGATACACACTTACAGCCCACAGACCCTCTCGAGACAAGTCCTGGGCAAGGGAATACCTTTCTGGAGCTATTGGTCCCCTCACTCTTTTTTTTAAATTGAAGTATAGTTGATTTACAGCGTTGTGTGAACTTCTGCTGTACAGCAAAGTGATTCAGTTATGTCTGTGTGTGTGTGTATACATATGTGTGTGTGTGTGTGTGTGTGTGTATATATATGTGTATATATATATGTGTATATATATATATATATATACATATATATACAAACACACATTCTTTCTTACCCCTTCACTCTTTCATTGTGAGATTCTGTACATCAAATACCAATTCTGCAAGTTTATTTTTGAATGGAGTAGTAATCTTAACATCCACAAAGTTGCAATCACAAAATACTTCTAAAAAGGCTGGAAGGAAATATACAAAAAAGTTTCATAGTGATTATTTCCAGCTGGTGGGATCAGTGATCTTCCTCCTTCCTTCCTTTCTTTTTTAATTTTCTCCAGTACTTTCTAACCCACTTACAGTGACTATGAGAGAATTTCATAATCAGGGAGAAAGTGAAGTGGGCTGCAGTTTTTGGCTGACTGTCTTCATGTGGCGAACCAGAGGGAGAGGCATGGCCACACCAGGCTGGTGCTGCTGGAGAGATAGGCCTCCCTGTGGGATTGCAGCTGTTAACGGTGGTTCAGCGTTGCTCGGAACAAATGGGAATTTTGCATTAAAGATTCTCCAAGGAGTAATTTTCCTAAATGGTAACCAATGAAAACGTCTTCAAGGAAAGATGTTAGCTCTTGTTTTTCTGTTGAGTGAACTGTGAATTCTGTATCCATGCATAATCACATTTGCATCTCACTAACACAGTTAAGATGTTTTGATAACAATTATTTTTTAAGGAGACTTTGTTTTGTATTTATTGTAGCAGGTGTGTGTGGGAGAGAGAGCAAGAGAGATAGTGTATCGGAAAGGAAGAGACACCTAAGTGAAATGCTTATGAAGCTGCGTGTTTTGCATTCCAAGCTGGTGGCACCTTTCTGTGAAAAGGCCTGAGCAAGGGCAGCCCTGGAAACAAGTCCCCACAAGGGGACTGGGGGCTGAGCTCATCTTACTGCTCACAGGACACGTCACTGCACTCCCCGAGCCTGCATCTTACCTGTAGAAGAGGGGGGAGCATCCTGTCCTTCCCATGTCATCTGGTTTCTCTGAGGATCAAATAAGCCAAAGTGGGTAAAGTAATTCTTTACGTGTTTTGAAATCCATGTGCGCTGGCAATGGCAAATGCATGGCTGAATGAATTGGAACTCATGAAACGCTTCTCTCTACGCTTGATACTAAGGTGTGGATTTTTTTAATGTACTTTGAGCGACCTCCTGGTGCATCTGTGGTCTTCCAATTCAACAACTCTCCAGAATGCACTGTTGGTTCTTGGGCATTTTATCGGTTTATCAAAGAGGACGTTTGCTGTGCCCGGGGAGAGCAAGCCAACCTTGGTTCTCCCTCCATGCGAGTGTCTTGATTTCCTTAGAATCCAGCGAGCAGGTGTTTCCCAAGTAAATGAAATGGAACTAGTACCAACACGTCTAATGTTTCTATGACTGTATCTCCCTAATGCCCAAACCACTGGATATCAGTGGAAACTCATTTTCTTGGCATTCGTTGGACCAACAGGGTTTAAACCTAAGAACGTTAGATGTGTAGGTGCAGCCAGCAAGGAAGTTTCACATCAAATCAGCAAGTAACAAAAGGCCGGGTCTGCATGGCTGGTCCCAGCTTGTCTTCAACTTGCACTGTTTTATCTACACATGCACCAATACACACATCCAAACATGTATACACACAGCTACACACATGTACCCATACACAAGTTCAGCACAGACTCTCTGCATGCCATGTGTGGCCTGTCCACTCTGCCTTTTCAACACGAGAAATGGTCCTTGTCCCCCACCCCAAGCGGTGTGGGAACTGCTTCGGCACCAGAGTAAGTGCACTGTGGTGCAGATCTCCTGGTTCAACTCTCCTCCATACATGACGATCGAAGCCTGATCTGCCTTCCACCATGTAACACGACCAGTGTAGCCATGACAGTGGCTGATGCCAGACTCTTTACAGTCCAATCAGTAACTGACTTCACCAGCTCCTCCTTGCTTTCCTGAAACTGGAGGAGAAACTGTATCACATACCTCAATGACCACTGACTAAGGCGCTGGGGCCACTTTAAATAGCCAGTTTCCAATTCTGTTGAAACTGACCCACATAAAGCTATGGTTAGGTTCTCTGTGGTCAGAGAATATCACACTGTCATGTTCCCTCACTGTCAGGCACGTGGTCCCTGGTCCTTTTTCTCGACTGCTGGGCTGTGGATAAGTTGGCAGGTGTGATTAGAAGCTGCCATGTTGGTGTCGCCCTGACAGCTGGCGGTGGCCACTGTGGTATGCTGTGTAATGAACATCCTTTTATAGTTAGAAGTAGCTCATAAGAGGATGTGAAAACCCATATGATTTGGAGGGAAAGGGTTAAATCCTTTAGCAAAATCTGTGTATTTCAACAATTAAGCCACAACAGTAGCCTAGCATGACGTTGTTGGGATTGTGTTGAGTGTTCTTATTTTTCTGCTCCTAGTTATGATATGTGGGACTTTTTTCCCCCATTTCAGGCAATTCTCTGACACCAGTTGAGTGTCCTACAATTCAACTCTTTTCTGATACTGTCTACTTGGAAGCAGCATCAAATCCCACATGTTAAGGGCTCAGTACTACAGGACTGACCCCTACACTTCAGATGCCAATCACAAGTCCAGGACGTCAACTGTGACTCTGACTGATGGTAATAGATTGGAGGTTCCAATGACTCCCTCCTTGGGTTCAATTTATTTGCTAGAGCAGCTCATGGAACTCAGAGAAATAGTTTGGTTAATAATTTACTAGATTACTATAAAAGGATATAACTCAGGAAGAGCCAGACAGAAGAGATGCATAGGGAAAGTATGGGGAAGGGCTTGGAGCTCCCATGCTCTCTTCAGGCATCACTCTCCACAGTTTCCATGTGATCACCCACCTGGATACTCTCCAAACTTTGTCCTTTTGGGTTTTTATGGAGCCTTCATTACGTAGGCCGGACTGATTAAATCATTGACCATTGGTGATGGATTCAACCTCTAGCTCGTCTCCCTTCCCCAGAGGTCAGGAGGGTGGGGAGGAAAGTTCCAACCCTCTAATCACTTGGTTGGGTCCCTTGACAACCAGCCCCCAGCCTTAGGTTACTTAGGGGCTTTCCAAAGGTCACCTCATTGACATACAAAAGGCACATTTATTACTCTCATCACTTAGGCAATTCCAAGGGTTTTAGGAGCTCTGTGACAGGAACAGGATGAAGTCCAAATATATACTCCTTATTATAAATCAAAATATCACGTTCTATTTAAAATAAGATTAAGTATTTAAAACTTTAGTCTTAGAACAAAAAAAAAAAAAAAAAGAGAGAAGAGAATCTGAGGAAGTTTTGAAAAGATGAAATGATGTAAATTTCTTAGACCCATCATTAAGGGAAAACATTAGTTGCAGTGGTTATTATTGGGATTAATATCAGATTGAGGTTCACATTTAGGGTGAATGAAGAGACGGGTCTAGGGATGTGAAAATCCCTTCATGAGCATGGATGTAAGATAAGTGAAATAAAGTTTTAAAAGCTGAGGAAACTTCATAAGAGGTTATGAGAGTCACTAAGGTATGATGACTGAGAAAAAATGCATAACCTAAAAGTTGAGAATTATGTTTTATTTGGTGGACATAAGCCCGGGAAACAGCCTCTCAGATAGGTCTAAGGGACTGTTCTGAAGAGGTAAGGGGGGAGCCAGGATTTATAGGAGTTTTTGCAAAAACAACCCAAAAAACAAAAAACAAACAAATAAAACAGGTAGTTGAACATCAAAAGATGACTGCTAATTAAAGAAAATAACCAGACATCTCAAGTTAATTAATTCAGTGCTTTTCTATGTATGGGAAGATGCGAGAGTCTGGGGTCATTAGAATCATTCCTTTGATATGCACCTCAGCTATCTGGGGCCAGTATCCTCTTTTTCTCCATCCTGAATTCCCTCAGGGTGCACAGCTGGGGGCAGCTACAGTGGCTGATGGCTTGATGGTCCCCACATCCTTCGTTTACTGATATGGCAGGTGGCATTCTTCGACCACAAGTGTTAGGGTAATACTTTGGATATGATCAACTGCTGGCAGGGTTCCAAAGGATATTTAAAGTGTGTTCACATTTCACATCATGATTTCTTCCAAACTACAGCTTTGTGAAGGGGGAACAAAAGCCAAGTGTAGAACTCATGTTTTTGGTGCCTCCCCTGCCTTTAGCATTTCATTCCTGCTCCTTCCATCAAATGTACCCTGATTTCCTTTGGAGAACTCACCCCTTTCCATGGCATGGCATCGTGCTAGGGTATGTCTTGATGGACAAAGATCACCCCCCCCTCACCAGGTCACAATGTTGTGCAAAGATGAGCCTCTGGAGTGGTTAATTCAACATCTGCACTTGAAAGGGGCCATTGGAGGTTTCACCCTCCTTCCCCAGAACAGCACTGGTGTGAATTGCTGGAGGGGAGGGACCACGGGCCCCACTGCAGGCACAGCAAGTCGCCCCTCGACCCGACCGTGATCGTGGACCTTGCTCGATGGGCAGTCATGACCATAGGAAGAGAGGCAATCTGAGTCACGGCTGAGAGAAAAGGAGAGGCTGATTCTGTAGCGAAAGGTAACTAGTCGGTGACTCCATTTGAGGAGAATGGGAAGAAATGGGGAGCACCAAGGAAGGATCTGCTAATGTGTGGCCAGAACCATGAAGTAAGCCAAAAATGAAATTGGGGTGTGACCCATGGCTGCTTTTGGTGCTGTAACCATGCACCAGAAGTGGCATGGATGGTGGCTTGAGGTGGAGCACAGGGGGCAGCTAGCCCCCCATGGGGGAGAGGTCTGGGAGGGTTTAAGGCTGAGTTTGAGTCCTGAGGTTAAAAATATGGATTTTAAGGAAAAAGGGCCTGCTCCTGCTGTTTCTTGGACTTTTCTGTGTTCAGACGATGGTTGCACATGGCACAGCTCTCACCTGGCCCTCCGCCTACACCACCCCTGCTGGGAAGTGTCCTCGTGAAAAGGTGGCAGCTCCTGTGTGCCTCAGCCGAAGCATGGGGGCAGCTGCAGGGAGATGCTCTTCCTGGCTGAGCTCTCAGGAGGGAGGGGCCTGCCTGGAGGGAACAGAATGGGAGTCACCTTGGGGCGGGCTGGCTGGGATCTTCTGGGCCTGAGTGGGCGGCATCTTGCAGGCCTGGCTCTTCTCCTCCGATGCACTGGATGTGAGTACGCGGGTACCTTTAGGTCATTTTCTACATGTTTGGAAGATTTCATAGTTAAAATTTAAAAGATGAGTGGAAGAGAAAGAAGCAAAAGCAGGAGCAAACAGGACTGAGCCCCTCAGGCTTCGAGAACCGGCCGCCTGTGGGGAGCCAAAGACCTCGGGCGCAGGGGCGACAGTGGCCGGAACATCGGGAGACGTCAGGTGAGGACAAAGAGCCGCTGCTGGGAGAACCAGAAAGCCAGCAGAGAGAAAGGCTGATACTTTAAAAAGCACTAGATTCTCCTCTATTTGCAAGGCCTTTTAGATGATGGTTAAAATTAACAGAAAAATTTAAAGTCATTGATGAATTTTGAGACGATTTGCTTTCCACCTAACTCTGTAAGGAGATTTCCCCAGGAGGGACCCCCATAGGAGCAAAGTGAACACGTGCATCTTTGAGCCCCCAAAGTGTTAGAACCAAAGGGGGCCCACCTGGCAAATCTGCACCAAGGAATCTGCAGAGGGAGACCTCGGATGTCTGTCTGCCGAGGGCATAATCCCCGGAGGAACAGCAGCTCCCCATCCAGGTGATGGATCCCCTTGGCTCCAGAGTGAGATGAGTCACAGGATGTCCCTCGGGAGTCGCAGAGAAGAAGGGCAACCAAAGCATCCCATGGCTCTGGCGGCCCCATCCCCTGCCCAGACTCAGCTTGCCAGCCTGGAATCTGCAGCACTGAGGAGGGGGCAGACAAGCATGCAAGTGCTGTTTACATTACTCGGTAGGATGAAAGAGCCCTAAGACATTTATAGCTCAGACAGAGGTATTTAGTGCTCATTCATAAATATCATGTCAGCTTGGAAGGTCCATTTGTCACTCATTTGACAATTGCCATAGCTTGTCGCTAGGATCTTAGAACAAAGTGCCTGAGAAAGTTTACAAGGTTGGGAACCGAATCATGGGCATCAATAAAAAAAAAAAAAAAAGCAATAACCCTGCCTTGAAGACAACTGTGGGCTGTTCTGGCACAGTCACTTAGGCAGTTTTTCCCCTGGAAACTCAAAAGGCCACCATCAAGCAAAGCTTGGGAAAAATTAATCATTCCTCTGAGATGCCAGGAAACCTCAAAGAATCTTTCCCTCATGGGTGCCCGGGAGTCTGCTATCATTCCTTCCCCACGTCCTATGCCTCCACTCATCTCTTACCCTTACTCCCAAACTGCAGAGTTCTCATTCCCAAACTCTAGAGTTCACCCAGCTGAAGGTGCCTGGGAGCCCCAGGAAAGACTCCAAGTCCCAATAAGAGACTTCCCTCTTTCAAACTCCTCCTTACGCCAGAACTGCCCTATACACATTTTTCCTTCTAAATGTCTCTCAATACTTCTTCTCTAGCTGCCCCTTCAAAGGGTTGAAGCTGCATGGCCCACCACGAGTTGACCCATGGACCACAGATGGGTCTCGGTGGATAAGGGGGCACCAAGGCAGGAGAATCAGCCCTTAGGGGGCTGACGTGATGCAACCAGAAGAAGAAAAGTTGTGTGCGCCCAGGTGGTCACCAGTTCACTGACAGTCAAAGCAGTGGAAGGCAGTGAGGGCTGCTCAACCTCTAGGGGCAGGTGAGGGTGTTAGAAGCCAGTGTTTATCTGTCAGAACTTTCAGGCTGGCATCCAAGAGCTGCTGTTTAACCTTCAACAATACACAGTTTAAGGAGGAAAACGTTTAACCAAATAGAAAATATAGATGAAAACCTAGCCCTCTTCAATACTTACCTTCTCCTGCTGCCGCACTGGTTCTGCCTTTTGGCAGAGCCTTTTAGCTCTGCCTTTACCCCTGTTCAATCACAGCGGAGACACCAGGCCTGTCCTTGCAGCTGTGTGAGCCCCGAACCTTGGCAGCATCCTTGGTCCCTCCCTCCGCTCACACCTACATCCCATCCATCAGCAAGTCTCCTGATCTCCACCTGCAGAACGTGTCCAGGTTTGGCCTCTGTCTCAACCTCTAGCACCTCCCACCTGGACAGCTGCCATTGCCTTTTAGTTGGCCCCTCCGTCTCTGCCTTCCTGCCTTTTTGCTTCATCTGCTTAGAGCAGCCAGAATGATTTTACCAGTTGCAGCTCTCCTCACCCACCACCCCACCCTCCTGCCCTGCACCCGGCTCACTCAGACACATGAACATGGTGGTCTAGGAGGGTCCCCACCGTATGGTGCCTGTGACCACTGACCCAGCTCGCACTCCCACCTCCCTGCCTCCTTGGCATTTCTTACCCTCTCTAGGCATGATTCTGTTGTCCCTCTGACCAGTGCGCTCTTCTCTGTATGCATGTATGGCTCCCTCCCCCTTCTTTCAGATTTCAGATGTCCCTAAATAAAGAAGAGGCTTCCCTATACAGTGGCGACCTGCCCTCCATCAGCCCAGCTCCCAGTGCATCTCTGCACTTGCACACCAGAGCACTGAAGACTTTGACATATTGTGCAGGTGTCTGTGTGTGTGTGTGTGTGTGTGTGTGTGCACGCGCGTGCGCTGGCACCTATGTATTCTGAGGTTGCAGGAAGGAATCTGGTCCTGGCCTCTCCTCTGGCTTCTAGTGGTTTGCTGGCAATTTTTGGCATTCCTTGGCTTGTAGTAAAATCACTCTGATACCTTCCTTCATGCTCATGGCCTTCTCCCTGAGTACATATCTCTGTGTTCCAAATTTCTTCTTCTTGTAAGGACATCCTTTTTATCCAGATCTATCCTAACGATCTCATTTTAACATAATTACATCTACAAAGACTCTATTTCCAAATAAGGTCATATTCTGATGTACTGGGGTAGGACTTAACGAATTTGAGAGGACGCAACTCAGCCTATGACAGGGTGTTTTTATAATTTGCAACTTACAATCTTAACCTCCTACTAGAATGGGAGGAAGTTTAGCTGCCCTGTTCACGCCTATCCATTCAGCCCCTGGAACAGAATCAAGGTCATGGTAGTGTCCAACACAAAGGAGTGAATCCAAAGGGTAAAGAGGTCACTTCCCATCACCTGATCATTTCTGCTGGGATAGCTACCAATGCAAAAAAAAGGGATTCACAAGCATCTCTGGACTGAATATGAAAAGGTTTAGATTCAAACTTTGTGATGCTAAAGAAAGACATCAAGTGACTGCTCCTCTGTTTTTTAATTATTATTAATGTACACATTTTAGTTTCTTCTGGCTAACATCTCCACCTCAGTAATCTCCTCAGCAAAGTTGTTGATAATTCATAGGGACTTTTACAGTTGAGCATTTTATAATCACAGAAACAGTGTGATCATGGTTGGTTTCCTTGTTCCTACTCTATTTCTTGACTGTTCAAACAGCTGACATTCTCTAGGGAATCTCAGGTTCTCTTGGCGACCCCCATCTTCTGCCAGATCTCTTTCCATTCACATTTTCTGGTTGTCACATTACCTATTCTTCAGCTGAATCTTGGTGCTTGAGCCCAGGTGATGAGTCATCTTTCTCTTTCTATCAGCATAAATGATTGCATCTACATATTTGCATACAATGCAGGCTCATCTAATCACAGATGACTGCACTTACATCATTTGCATACAATGCAGGCTCATCTAATCACAAATGACTGCACTTACATCATTTGCATACACTGCAGGTACATCCAGGTTGCCTGTAGCACCAGCACAGTGTTCCAGGAAATACCTTCTCAGCAGAGTAGAGGTGGGACTGGCCTCTTACAATATATTCAAAGGGAAAGATTACCCAAAAAAAAAAAAAAAAAAAAAAAAAAAAATCCAAAAAAAAAATCCAAAAACAAAAAAAAAGAAAAAACATAAAGAAACCCCAACCAAACAAGAAGTCAAGCATTTTGGTTGTGTCCAAACTCCTCTTCCAGCCCTCAGTTCTTTCAAAAGGAAAATCAGGGGCTCAGATGCTCACCAAAGTCTCTTCCAGCTACGAAAATTTTTTAAAAAGTCTTAATCGAGTTTTGTTCTTCATTTTAGATTACTCCATAAACAGCAATTGCCAGACAGAGGACTTTTCAGACATCTTTAAGGTTTTTTTTTCAAGTAAACACAGCTAAATTTCAAAACCAAACAAAAACAAACCTATGTATATCGTTAAACTTAGCTACCTCAGGTCAAGCTCAACCATTATGTAAAGGTCACCAAAGATCAGCAAATAATGGATTGTTCCAACATGATTCTGTAGAGGCAGTTTATAAATTATGACGGCATTTATTCTTGCTCCCAGCCTTCTTTAGCAAAAAAGTAATCATTCTGATGTGAGCAGGCATGTGAAGTAAGTGTTTCACACTTGAGCACTTAGGATGTAGGTAAGAACGTCACCCACAGAGCGGCAGAGTGTGAGAGAATTGGCACCTGGAGGAGCTGGCCAATCAGAATGCACACATCTTACAGAAAGGCGCTCATGAAAAGAGGACAACTGTGGGCCAAACAAAATTCTCTGCGCGTGAGTCTTGGCCCCGGAGCCAGTGATTTGCGAGTTCCAACACGCAGAGGCAAACCACCCATCTGCTACTTGCGGGCCCTAACCAATAAATAGACTTAAGCTTCAATCGTCAATCACTGTACCACTTTTAGAGGCATATGTGCAGAATGACACCCTTTCAGGTCATATGAGCTAGTCAAGTAGAAGATATTCGTTCCTTTTTTTGGTTACAGAATTGAGATGAAGACTTTTGGCATAAGGATGCTACCTTGGAAATGGAATTGAGCCTATTTCTTTCAGTGCAGTGGATACAGACCCCTGTTCTGTCCCAGCAGGTTCCTCTGCTAGGCTGTGTGTTACTGCCGTGCACTCCACTCCGACAGGGCTCCACTCTGGGCTCCCTAAGCCCCTGTTAAGCATCCCCGCCTCTCCTGGAATGGGTATTCGAGGCAAGCAGCTCAGGGTGCCACGGGGCATGGGAGGAAGAAACTCAGCATCCCCCCCTTCATTACCTGCAGCACCCAGAAATGCAGGAACTGATAGGGCTTCCTGCCGGAGACCAGCGGGGAAGCTCACGGAAAACGCCTCTCTTCTGCAAGGTGAGGGGACGTAGGGAAGAGACTGCTTCTTGGAAAGCAGCTCCTGGTGACGAACACATTTAGAGAAATGAAAACTTTTCTCTAGCACTAAGCTTTTTACCAGGGACCTTTTAGGATTTCTTCCCACTTCCCCGTGTCTGTTCCCATCTTTCCCCCATGTTCCCTCTCTATCAGGACTCACGCAGATGGACGCTCTAAAACTTAGAACACAGTGCTTCGGGCTGGGGTCGCTCAGGCTTGGGTGTTGGTCACCTGTGTTTGCACGCTGCACCTAGACAGGCCAGGCTCCCAGTAGCCTCTAAGGGAGTGCTGGCTCATTTGGTCATCCATCTCTTAGGGCTAGTTCCCCCTCCGCCTCCCCCGCCAACATGCCAGGTGCCTACAATGGAGCCCTCTTGTTAGTTTCCTAGGGCTGCTGTGACAAATGACCCCAGACTTGACTTCATGGCTTAAAATCACACACGTGTATCCCCTCACAGTTCTGGAGGCCAGACGTCTGAAATCGGCATCTCGGGGAAGAACTGAGGTGTTTGTGGCAGAGCTGCGCTCCCTCTGGATGTTCTAGGGGAGAATCCGTCCCTTGTCCCCTCCAGTTTCTGGTGGCTGCAGGCATTCCTTGGCTTGTGGCAGCGTCACTGGAATCTTCAAGGCCAGTCTTTTCAAATCTCTCTGCGTCCTGTCTTCACCATCTCCCCCTTCTGTGGTCAAATCTCTCTGCGTCCTGTCTTCACCATCGCCCCCTTCTGTGGTCAAATCTCTCTGCGTCCTGTCTTCACCATCGCCCCCTTCTGTGGTCAAATCTCTCTGCGTCCTGTCTTCACCATTGCCCCCTTCTGTGGTCAAATCTCCCCCTGCTCCTGTCCTAGGAGACTTGTGATTACAGACCTACAGATAACCCAGGAGGGTCTCCCCATCTCAGCAACAGCAGTCACATCTGCAAAGTCTCTTTTGCCTTATAGAAGATGATATTTCCAGCTCTGGGGACTAGGGCCTGATAGCTTCAGGGGTCATTACTCAGCCTACCCTATCCCTCCAAAGAGAAGGATGTCTGGACTTAGGAGCAGGTGATGCACATTGAGACCTCACTACGAAACACGTGGAGGGAGGCTGTGCTACCTGGCCCACAGCCGCTCAGTCCAGCAGCAGGATAGTATCTGAGCTAAGAAATAAAAAATCCAGACTAATCCAAATGCAGGATCCTGGGCTCAGAGAGTGGGGCAGGCCTTTAGTAAACAACTGCTTTAATTTCCACCTGGCCTCAGGCTGCAGCGACTCTGACCACTGGGGTAGTTCCCTTTCTGCTTAAATGCTTGGAAGGGGTGCAGTTAGTAATCCCACGCTTATAAGCCAGTTCTCCCCAAACAATCTGATCATACCACACCCTCCCACAGCCTACATGAACACACTGGTGAGTTCTCAGCCCCTCGGGGATGAAGTTCAAGTCGCCTACCTACCTTCCAAGCCCTTTGTGGTGTCGGCGCAGCCTAATCCTCTGTACCTCCCCAGCAGTAGCCTCTACCCCACGTGTGAGCGCTTAGAACTCCCCGGACACGCCCTGCTATTCACGGCCCCCCCCCCCCCGCCCCCTGCGGGCCCGGGCGGCAGGCACGTGGCGCTTGCTGGCTGTGGCAGAAGTTGCCCTTCTCTCTCTTTTTTTATTTTTTATTTTATTTATTTATTTATTTAACATCTTTATTGCAGTATAATTGCTTTACAACGGTGTGTTAGTTTCTGCTTTATAACAAAGTGAATCAATTATACATATACATATGTTCCCATATCTCTTCCCTCTGGCATCTCCCTCCCTCCCACCCTCCCTATCCCATCCCTCTAGGTGGTCACAAAGCACCGAGCTGATCTCCCTGTGCTATGCGGTTGCTTCCCACTAGCTATCTATTTTACGTTTGGTAGTGTATGTATGTCCATGCCACTCTCTCACTTTGTCACAGCTTACCCTTCCCCCTCCCTGTGTCCTCAAGTCCATTCTCTAGTAGGTCTGTGTCTTTATTCCCATCTTGCCACTAGGTTCTTCATGACCTTTTTTTTTTTTTTTTGTGGATGCCCACCTTGTTCTTTGGGCCTTTTTGGTTAATCTGTTTTGAGGCTCTGTTATTAGGTATGTACACATTTATAAGCATGTCTCTTCTTATCCTTCCACTTCTGCTGATGTGCTACCTTCTTTACCCGGAGTGTTTCCTGCCTTAGAGTTTGACACTAGCATAGCTGCCTCTGCTGTAGCATAATTGCACTAGTATTTCCTTTGTACTGGTTTTTTCCCTTTTTTCTTCTTGCAGATTTTACGCAACTTTTTGATTTTATAGACGCGTCACATGTAACAGCATATAGCCAGATTTTCTAAGTTAAAAATGATCTCTGACAGCTTCTGTCTAGTTATAGAAAGTTTTCATTGTGTTGGGGTACTCATATTTCCTGAATTCATGTCATGCAAGTAAGTCCTTCATGATTTTTGCCCCCCTTCAAACCTATTTAATATGATGTAATAATAATATAATTAAATTGTTAATTAAAACAATAATAAATGATATTAAAATTGACTCAATATTTAAAAATTTAAATAGGTGCTACCTACTTAAGTCCTAATTACCTGTCCTAATTAATAATATCGATATCTATGAGGTCATAGGTTTAATAAAATACATGTGTGTGTATGTGTCTGTGTCCTAAAATATATTCAAGTACATTCGAAAGCATTGAAATTAAAATGTTTCTTCACACACTACTTGGAATCTTCTAGAATACCTCCGGGATGCATACCTTTGTCTCAGAAGCTCTAGAAAATTAATAATCGTTTATTTTCTAAAATAAATAACTATTTACATTAAGTCTAGTTAGATCAGCAAAGACTGAGGACTTTTATAACAATAAATACAGGGTAACAAAATTAACAGTTAAGGGCATCTGGGGCAAAGAACAATGCGCATAAAAAACAGTGAAAGCAGAGCTATGCAATGGCAGTGAGCAGTGGTCTGCGAGACCATGCATGTTTCCTAGTTATAGTGCCCATAAAAATAAAAAATAAGTCAGATGTTCAGAAAGCCTATGAATGGTCCAGTAACTGAGAGGTGATTTCTCCCTGTTGCCTGGGGGTAGGGACCCGTGTGATGCTACCGGGGGCAAAGGCATAGCATGTCCCCTGCAACGGGACCAGAGCACCGTGTCTGCAGGTGAGGAAGCAACAAGCAAGATGCAAGAACACTGCTCTGCTCTTTTCTCCTGGTGCCGCTGAACCAAGGTGGGAAGGAGGGGACCGTAGGCCGGAGGGGCTGCTCTAAGGAAGGAAAGCCTCCATTAATAACATTTCTGTCACCTGAGCTTCTAATGGGGCCGTGAGCGGCAAAGAGCTCAAAGTTACATGACTTGAAAGGTGCCTGGAGCGCGGCTGTTCTATTTTACTAAATTCAGACCGAGTCGGGCTAGCTCAGTCCCCTTTATTATGCTTTTACACACACTGTCACACACACCACACACAATACACTCACACACACGCGTGCATACAAATCTGTGAACACGCTCTCACATATGTGCACGTGGTTACACCACCCTCACACATACCCACACCCACAGTACACACACACACACAGCACAATTTACTTTTTAAGATGTAAGTTGCATGTTTGTGTGTGTGTGTGTGTGTGTGTGTGTGTTTATCTTGACTTGTTTGCCTTTAAGTTCTGTCTCGGGGACACTCTGTGCTGCCTTTATTCAGCACCTGGTCCGCACCAACTCAGCTCCAGTTTTGCTGTGTTTTGTTCCAGGCAGGGTCTTAGCCTGAGGGTCACATGGGTTGGGACTTGAGACCCCCTCCAGTGATGAAGAAGCCAGCTGGGGAGACGGTGGGTGGACTTGCTTGTAATGCCTTCCGTCTTACACTTATCATCCGTATGACCTCGAGTTAGCTACTCAAAAATAATTTGATTTTACTGTATTGTCAATGAAGACACTAATACTATTTTATACAATTTGGGTTCCTGTTTATAAACACTTAACATTTTGCCTGGCTCACAGAGGTCTGTTATTAAATACATTATTAGCAATTTAAAATTCCTTGGATAATTTCTGTGTCCTAAACATCAAAACAAAATAAAGACTACTGTCCAGACTAAGGAAGAATATTTGGATGATGCATTCTGTTAGTTATTTATTTCCCAAAGGGACTGGGGACAGTTTTTCTTCAGATATTTTGGAGACTTTTGACATTTTCTACTCTTGTATTCTGAGTAGACGGCACAATTTCTCTCTACCTTGAAGGAAACTCACATGGTACATTTTACCTGTAAACTGTTTGATTGATTTTCATCATATTTCAGAGTGTGGAGAACACGGATGTATCCAGGGAGCGGCTGATCGCTTGAGTTAATCTCAAATCTGTTAAGCAAAGCCCGACAGTGTCGGTCAGAGAGAAGCATCAGGGGTAGAGCAAGGGCATTAGCTAAGGAATGCCTAATTTTTTGACATTAAATAAGCAATTTGAAATATGCAGTGATTACAAAGTAACATGCATTATGATGATAATTTCCAATCCTTTAGCTGAATATATTTGAGATATTCCTACCACTATGGTGTATGTGTCTGTTTAAAAGGAGTTTTTTCTCTTTCCCATTAAATATCTCTTTCCCATTAAACATCAAAGTGATGGGGGGGGGATGGATGGGTGAAATGTAAAGTGTGATTAAACACCAAGATTTGGCTTTAACTGCCAACCCCCCAGCTTGGCCACAGAAAATCAAACCAAACCCACTCCAGGAATCCTTGTGTATTAAGGAGAAACTCCAGCCTCCAGGGGCCGACGTGGTCAAATCTGTCACACTAAAGGACTTTAAGGATGTTGCCCAGGAAAGAATAAGTCTTGGGGTTTTCCAGGGCAGGATGTGTGGGTTGAATGGCTTTTTATTTTATTTTTTCTTAATTTCCTGAATATGTAGGCAACAGTTGTGAGCCCTGAAGGCCTGGGGTTGGGGAGAGAGCTGCGGTCATGTACCTACGCTCTCAGGGAATTACAGAATGGAGAGAAGGGGGACAGTTCAGGGAGGGCATTTGTGGAACTGAGCTGGGTTCCGTGTGTAGGAGTGAGGGAAGGATGGGTTGGTTCCACGCTGAGGGCCTAGGCCACTTGACATGTTATATGCAGGTGGCTGGAAAATGCTTTCCCTTTGCAGGCAGGGCTGGCCCTACACTGGGAGGCCTCTTGTTCTGCAGTTCAAACTAGGAAGGGAGGGCCTTGAGGGGCTCAGGTGTGGATGTGGGATGATTTAAGAAAGACTCCATTACCATGTGATCTAGCAATCCCACTCCTGGGCATATATTCAGACAAAACTCTAATTCAAAAAGATACATGCACACCAATGTTCATTGCAGCACTGTTTACAGTAGCCAAGACATAGAAACAACCTAAATGTCCATCAACAAAGAAACGGATAAAGAAGATGTGGTACATATATACAATACTACACAGCCATGAAAAATAATGAAATAATGCCATTTGCAGCAACATGGATGGACCTAGAGATGACCATACTAAGTGAAGTAAGTCAGACAGAGAAAGACAAATATCATATGATATCGCTTATATGTGAAATCTAAAATATGACACAAATGAACTTATCTATGAAACAGAAACAGATTCACAGACATAGAGAATAGACTTGTGGTTGCCAAGGGGGAGGGGGATGGGGGAGGGCTAGATTGGGAGGCTGGAGTTAGCAGTTGTAAGCTTTCATATATAAAATGGATAAACAACAAAGTCCTACTGTATAGCACAGGGAACTATATTCAATATCCTATGATAAACTGAAGTGGAAAAGAATATTAAAAATAGAACATATCTATATGTATAACTGAATCACTTTGCTGTACAGCAGAAATTAACACATTGTTAATCAACTATACTTTAATTTAAAAAAATAAAGAATGGCTCCAAAAAGATGGATTACTCCCTTCAGAAGATTTTGAATTCAGAGTGTAACATGCAGCATAAAAGGACCGTCTTTAGTGTGCTTTGACCCTGAATCTTGCATTGCATGTCACAGCCCAGCCACGCACTGGACAAGGGCCAGTCATCAGGGTCAGGTTACAATGGATTCAGCAAGAAGTGGTGCTGCTGGAAAAGGGGAGAAGAAGGAAGTTCAACTGCAGAAGAATGATTGGCGGGAGACAGGCATCAAAAGTCTCAGAGTCTCCACTGACCTTGACCTACAGCCACACTCTACTAAATCACACACACACAATGCAAACCCTAAGAAGATAGGTGCTACGGAACGAAGAGACACTGGAGGAAGGACCAGGAGTTTCCCTAAAATACACAAGAAAGCTATTTCCATTTTGTCTTGAGTACTGGTCTTCTCTATCATGTCAGGAATTAATCTCTTGGGATTACTTAGAAAATAATAAAATGAACTGACTCATCTTTTCTGTAGTAATTTTCCTCCTTTTCTTGCCCTCTTTGAAAAGTGCAAATCATCACTGGAGTCATCAGAAGCAAAAGAAAATTAAACTCTTGGAAGAAAACATAAGCATACATTTTCATGACCTTCGCTCGGCATTCATTTCTTAGGTATGATACCAAAAGCACGAACAACAAAATAAAAAAAAAATAGATAAATTGGACTTTATCAAAATTAACTTTTGTTCTTCAAAGGACACTATGGAGAAAGTGAAAAGACAACCCACATAATAGGAGAAAATATTTGTAAATTATATATCTGATAAGAGGCTAGTATCCACAATATATAAAGAACTCTTACAACTCAACAATAAAAAGACAAATAGCCCAATTAAAAATGGGCAAAGGACTTGTATCCATTTATCCATATAAAATATACAAATGTTCCATTGGCATATTCAATGATGCTTAATATCATTAGTCATCAGAAAATGCAAATGAAAACCACAATGAGATACCACTCCACATCCATTAGAACAGCTAACATAAAAAGATAGAAATTAACAAGTGCTGGTAAGGATGTGGAGAAAATAGAACACTTATACATTGCTGGTGGGCTTGTAAAATGGTGCAATTTCTTTGGAAAACAGTTTGGCAGTTCCTCAGAACGTTAGACATAGAGTCACCCAGCTCTTCTACTCCTAGCTCTAAACCCGAGAGAAAAGAAAACAAACATCCACACAAAAACTTGCACACAATTGTTCATAGTAGTGTTATTCATAATAATAAAGAAATGAAAACAACCCAAATCTCCATCAACTGATGAATGGATAAACAAAATGTGGTATTTCTATTAACTGCAACAAAAAGGAATGAAGCAGTGGTGTATGTTACAACGAGGATGAATTTGAAAACATGATGCTGAGTGAAAGCAGTCAGACACAATGGCCACATATGTAGGATTCTTTTTATATGAAGTAGAGTCAAAGTCATAAAGACAGAAAGTAAATTAGTGGTTGCCAGGGGCTGAGGACCTGACTGTGAATAGTATGGAGTTTCTTTGGGGATGATAAAAATGTTCTGGAATTATACAGCAGTGATGGTTGCACAGCTTTGTGAATACACTAAAAACCACTGAACTGTACACTTTAAAAGGATACATTTTATCATATGTAAATTATGTCTTAATGTTTTAAAAGGAAGCTAAGAGGAAGAAGGCATAGTGCACACATGAGCCACTTGTGAACAAGACAGTGGGAGTCATATTTCAAGGTCAAAGCTTTGGATCATCAATTATTTCAGCCAGAAATATATATAAACATTTTTGGGGTGTTATGGGTGTTGGGCTGATGTATATGGCTCAGCTGAACCAGTGGGTTGGTGGATGATACATCCTGTGAGGCAGGGAATGGAGTGGGCGATGGGCCTGACCCAGCTCTCCCGCTGGGGTCCAAGCCCAAGACCACAGAGCCTTATCCAGCTGTGAGCTCCAGATCCAGCCCTGGTTGGGGGTCCTGGACCTACTGCTCAACCCCAGCCTTTGACCAATCAAGCAGCAAACAGGGGAGCCTCACCCTGCCCTCTTCTCCTCCGGGCACCTTCCCCCCTCCCCCCGTGGTACAAAACCCATCCATTAGCAGGGCCCCTTGACTGCAGTTGGCTCCTCTTTTTATGCATATGCATCTGGGTCTGATGAGCTCCCACACAGGCTGTAGGGAAGATGTAGTTCCATCTGCAATGGATTTCTCAGATGCTTGAAGATAAATCATTCAGAATCCATTAAGAGAAAAAGAAAGGCAAAGGTGATCTGTTGGCCGTAGGGAGCTGTGAGGGAGTCCCATGCCCTGTGGAAGCTGAGTCATCTTGAGATAGTAATACTGAGAGGAAACAAATGTATAGAGGCTTCCACAAACGCGGGGAGGCCAGGCCTGCCCCTGGGACAGAATGTGCTGGGAGGTCTGGGAAAAGTATGCTGATGTTTAGGATCAGCTTATCTGGGATTCCCTCATCACTAATTACACCCCCCTTGCAGTGTTGCATCACTATTAATTTTCCCTGAGTGGACTGGTTATTTGTTCTTGAGGTCCTGCCCACAGTCCCTCACCTCCCACGCCAAGGATTTGGTTCTCTGGTGACCCGTGCATTTTTCTTCTGGCCTCAAATCCTTCTAGGAGAGAGGAAAGTCCCAACATGAAGCTGCCAAACTTAATCTACTTTCCTACAAATTGTATTAATACAAATAGAAGAGGCAACATGAAAACTGTTCCATAAAATTGAACTGTTTAGACACCCTGAACAGTTGGGGGTTAATTATTTCTTTTTTTTTAACTTAATTCACTGAAGATTTATTGAGGACCTAATAGATGCTAGAAATTATGCAAGGTGGGTTAGGAGATAGATGAATCAGAAATGAATTTCAGCCTCAAAGAGTTTACAGTTTTAGGAGTCATGATTTGTTCACTATAAGTAGAAAGAAATCTAAGTTATGAGAAAAGAATAATAGAGGTAAAGGAGTTGGTAGAGACTTCTGCGTGGGTATATCCTGTAGCATGAGTACCATGAAGGAAGAACTAAATATTCCTAGAGCAAAATGTCTGAAGTGTTGGGGGTTAATTGTAAAACACAGTAATTAAAACAAAAAGGCCCTGCTCTAGAAATGGTTTAGTATCTTTGAGAAGGAAAGAAACCGACGTGGTAGTGAGTTTGCCCTTGAGTTCTAAACTCAGCTCTGGGAAGTGGCTTACAGAAATGTCCCAGGGAAAGTGAAGGGGGGAATTGGACCAGCTTCTTCCAGGTCCTGGGCTTGCCAAATCAAGGAGGGAACGTGGGTGCACAGCTACCCCTGGGCTGTGAGAGAGCTTCTCCTGCTACTGAGATCTAAGCCAGTGGGAGTCATGGAAACCCGAGAGGTGGAGGGAGAACAGCAGTTTGGGGGGCACCCGCTTACTGGTGCAGCCCCGGGAGCCTGATGGTGAAAGGCTGGCCCCAAGTTCTAATGGCCCCTGGCTTTCTCTGCCTGATGAAATTGGTTCTTTCTTGATTTCTAAAAGGGTGATGATTATTAAGGCTCTTAATAGATTTCTCTACGAGGAGAGAACTAAAATTTCCCCTCACAAAGTCTAGTGTCTTGGTGACCCTCCTGTCTGGGCTTAGCTATTATGAATAATGCTGCTATGAACACGGCGTACATGTTTTTGTGTGAACACATTTCCAGTTCTCTTAGGTATACACCTAGAAGTGCAGCTTCTGGATTGCACGGCAATTCTATGTTCAACTTTTTGAGGAGCCGCCAAAGGGTTTTTCTCAGTGGCTGGGACACTTGACATTCGCACCAGCAAGATCTGAGGGTTCTAATTTCTCAGCATCCTCACCAACCTGGTTATTTTGTGTCCCTGTCTTTCTCTTCCTTCCTTCTATCCTTCCTTCCTTTCTTTCTTTTATCGTAGCCATCCCAGTGAATATGATGAACTATCTCATTCTGGTTTTTGATTCTCATTTCCCTAATGACTCCTGATGTTTAACATCTTTTTCTGGGCTTATTGGCCATTCGTATGTTTTGTTTGGAGTCTTTTCAAATTCTTTACCAATTTTTAAGTTGAATTATTTGTCTTTTTATTGTTAAGTAGTTGAATTGCTAAGAATTCCTTATATACGCTAAATATCAGATCTTTATCACTATATGAATTGAAAATACTTTCTCCCATTCTTTGGGTTGTTTCTTTCACTTTCTTGATAGTGTTCTCTGATGTACAAATGTTTATAATTTTGATGGCATCTGATTTTATTTTTTTCCTTTGGTCATATCCAAGAAATTATTGCCAAATTCACAATCATACAGATTTATATCTTCTAACAAATTTATAGTTTTAGCTCTTACGTTTAGGTGTGTTTGATCCACTTGGAGTTAATTTTGGGTATAGTGTGAAGTAGGGGGTCTTCATTCTTCTGCATGTGGAAATCCACTTGTCACATCAGCGTGTGTTGAAAAGACCGCTCTTTCTCCATTAAAGTGTCTTGACTGAAGTTTTATTGTAAATAAAAAGTTGAAATCTACTATCTGACTTACTTTTTTTCTAATTTCAGAGTTCCATTAGAGTCATTTCTGGTGGTTTTCACTGGACAATATCTCTTAAAATTTTTGGTGATTTTAACTGCCATGTTCAAAATGATTTGAAACAGGCAGAAAAGCTGAGTGCTTAAAAAAATTTCTCCAGTGTGTCTTGTGTAAGAAGATACATAATTTACAAACCCTATGCCCTTCTGCATGTTGTACCACTCCTGAAATGCTCTGGCCTCCTCTTTGCCATTTAAAACTCAGTTCCAGTCTGGCCTCCTGGGGGGAAGCTGTCCCAGGGCTGCTGCGTCACCCCTGGGGCTTCTGGACTTGGGATTTTACACGTCTCCATTACTGAAGTGCAATTACTTATTTACACCCCTGCCATCCTCTCCGCTTTTCTCTGAGCAGATGAAACGGAGCCACTCGGGCTGGAAGTGGGCCCTTGGGCTTAGGCTGCACTCACGTTAGCCACGCGTACAAATCCCCTTCGCAGAACGATGCCCCGACCGGGGAGCCCTGGGAAAGTGTGGCGTGGTCTTGTTTGTCAGGACTGATGCAGGGCACGGCTGGCATTCATCTGGGGCCAGGGCACATGGCACTAACCATCTCACGGTGGGCAGGACAATTATTCATGGTGCAGGTTTATCCTGCCCCCCATGCAGTGGTGCCTACTTTGGGAAACCCTGACTCCTAAAACAGCAAACAAACAAACAATTAAAAAACCTCATTATCAGGTTAAAGAAAAGTCCCAGACATTTCATTTAGGACTTCTTGAGAAACGACCAGTCACATAATCAGTGCAGGAGAATTAGGATTCCAGAAGACAAAGTCAGACCAGGGGTCCATCCAGTGCAGTCCTGGGTCCCCTGTGATGCTGAGGGGGGCTGCTGGAACACCCCCGGCTGCCCCCCCCACCTCCTCTGGCAGTGTCTTCCCAGGTGCTCGGCAGCGGCTGGAGGTGCCTCGCATCCTCCGTACCTCCTCCACGTCCACTACCTTATTCCTCACTTCCTAACTGACGGCCGCTTCCTACGAGTGCTGCACCGCGTTGAGCACGGACGCCCCCTCGCTGTCCCACCCAAGTCATGGGACTCAGCCACCTGAACCGTCCGCCCCTTTGCCCAGTGATGGGCAAGGGCTGGACTTCTTGCTTCTGGAGGCAGCTCCAGCCCCACCTCCATTCACGGGGGGCTCCCAGGAGGAGGTGCCCCTCTCTGCACACAGCTCTGTGCCTGCTTCCCGTGGTTTTGTGCACTTTTGATATTTTGCTCACATTGTGGCATCTGCCTGGAGGGTCTCTACCTTTTTCTTTGGACCCCAGCCTGTCCCCCTGATCTGATAAGTGGCCCTTCTTCCACCCTCACCCCAACCTCAACACTGACACCACGGTTTTAACCTGAACATGTTCATTTCAGCGTCTCTATTCCTGCTCTGATGCCAGGTGCTCCCTGCTTCCCATCTGTGACACCTATTCCACAATAAGTGTAGAAATCAGCTCAGGGCAGGGGTGGGTCACACACCTCACCTCGTTAACAGTGGGAGCCCAGATGGGGTCAGTGATGAACTGAATGGATTTGTCTACACGCTCACTGAACTGCTGGTATTTTTAGCCTTTGTGATTTGGGGAGCAACGTTGTCTATTCTCATGGTGTTATTGGATGTCTGACACCTCGATGTCTCACAGGACTTTGGGTGGGTAGCATGGGATGAAAGGGAGGAAAACAGAGAGAAGGAGGAATTGTGGGGGATTCCTGGAAGGAAAACTTTCTTGAGCTTTGTGACCCTAGAAACCACAAGCTTGTGGTCCTGGTGTTAAGGACGGGCTGCTGAGCACATTCGCTCTAAGGGCCGTGATCTGAGAACATTCACAGAGAATGTCCCATGTGATCAAACTCAAAGCCTGACCTCAGGAGGAGATTCCTGGCACACAGTGGCCAAAAGCAAACTGCGGGGAAAGTAGGTTTTTTCTTTACTTGAAGGTTCTCTCTGTGTTAGAAAGAAAGTATTGTCAGTGTCTCCTTCTCACACACACTGTGCAGTGAACTCTAGTTAGTAAGATGTTAGGGTTGAAGAGGAGAAAAGAAAAGGCACCCCCAGTGATGGGCACTGTTTTCCTTTGTCAGGAGACAGCCACTGAGGACGGCTTTAAAGAGATCTGAGCTCTGCACGTAAAGACCACTGTTTAAATGGTGATCAATCCTGGGTTATGGTGACTCTATCCTAACAATATCTTACCTTTTATAGGGCTTCGACTTTTCAAAGCATTTTTATGTCTGTCACGCATTTGCTTTTCAAGAGGAAGCTGGACCCAGCACACATCCTTCTCCTTATGTGGTTCTGTGCGCAAATTCATAATTTGGGCGATTCCATTTCATTTCAGCAAATCTTTATTAAATAGTTAGTGTTTATTACCCACCTTGCATTTGCTGTTTCACTGGCAAAGCAATATGCCCCAGACACACACATTTCTTCTCTCCTTGGTGATTCCCCAACTCCCTTCCTCACTAAAAGAACTTGCAAGAAAATTAGAATCTATTTGGAAGATAATCTTTGTTCTTCTACTAGTTACATATTTGTTCATTTATGATGTTTGTGGAACGTGTGAAGAAGTTTCTGGTCCTTTCAGTTTTGGTAAAAAAAACAAAAAAAAGTGCCTCTACTGAGGAAGGGGCTTTGTCCGCATGAAATCCACTTTCCGCATAAGTGGTGCGTGTCTGTGTCAGTCAGGCCTGAGGCCATTCCGATCGAAGGTTAAAGCCAGCTTGCTCTGCGTAGTGGGTGGCGGCGAAGGAGAGGATGTGTGGCGGTCCTCAGAGGTACCACGCAGTGACTGGAGGCGGGAGGATGGTGAGCAAGGTGGGAGGTACCTGCCGAGAGAAGCAGCGGAGCTTGGAGGGGGCTCGTATTTGGACGTGATGCATTGGTGATTCTCCCAGGGCCCCTGAAGGGACACATCTCAGGGGCTGCTGTGGATAGACTATTTGTGTCCCCTCCAAATTCATATGCTGGAGCCTAAATCTGCTTTGTGATGGTATTTGGCGGGGGGGGGGGGGGAGCTTTGGGAAGTGACTAGATGTGGATGAGGTTGTGAGGATGGAGCTCCCATGGTGAAATTACTGCCCTTTTAAGAAGAGGAAGAGCTGGATGCCCTCTCTATCTGCCATGAGAGGCCACCTGCAAGCCGGGAGGAGAGCTCTCAGCAACACCAGATCTGCCTGCACTTTGCTCTTGGACTTCCCAGCATCTTGAAGTGTGAGATAGAATCGTTTGTTGTTTAAACCCCCTGTTCGGTCTGTTGTGTCCTGGGATGGCAGCCTGAATGGACTCAGACAGAGGCCAGTTGAAAAGCAGAGCCTAGATGGAAAAAGATTCTGAGGCTGAAGACCAAGCAGGGCCTGTGGAAGGGGCCACGGTTTCCAGAGAAGGGGCCCACGGAGGACGGCAGAGCTGCAGGGGATCCTGCTGCCGGGCAAACGAGGTGGGGAGGACATTCGGGGAGAAGTCACTTGGAATCAGAATGGACAGTTTGTTTTTCTACATCTCTGACTCAATTGGACCTAACGTGGGCAAAAATATTAAGGTGAGCTCAGCGTCCAAAATCACCATTGTTGCCATGGTGAAAATGTGGAAAACAGGTTGGTAAATTATCTAGGGGACATTGTAGAAAGATCATTCCTCTAACTCAGAGTCTAAGAAGGGGCCTTGTCCTCCACAAAGACCTGGAAACCACCCGGGTCATTGATGGCGCCTCTTGCAGCCCCTTGAATGTCACCTGCACACAGAGGTCCTCCTGCCCCGTGGCCCACCAAACACAAGGGGTGACTTTTCCACATGCAGCCTTTTCACCCTTGTGCCCCTGATCTGCATCTCAACCCTATGGCTGGGAGAGACGTGAGCATACAGGAAAGGCTGACAAATTAGTGTCTGAGGTTGGAACTCACCAGAAAACCCAGAATGCATTGTCCTCACACCACGGGAGAGGGGATGCTGACCTCCAGGTACAGACAGAAGAAAGGGACTAATGTAAAACTAATGACCACTGTGGTAGGAACGCTCTCCTGCTGTGGAGAGAAGGACCAGAGAAGGAATGATGCTGAGATGATCCTTCGTGTTCATTTACTGTGCTTTCACACAGTATTGTCTCTCAAAATTGAAGAGAACGCCACTTGTCACATGCTGTACCCTCAGTTAATATAATAAAGAAACAGCTGTGTGTGTTTGCTTTCAAATTGTTCATGCAGGCTGCTCCGTCCTGATGAAACTTCCAACATGAATGGTTGTGCCTAGAACCTTAACCTGACCATGAATCTCTAAAGATATCACACGTTTTCTTTTTACTTCCTGCTGTCTCTCTTTATTTAAATTTTCTGAGAGTTGATTTGAGGTGTAGGTGGCTATATAGCACTCATTAAAAAAAACAGAAGTGGAAGAAAGAATAAGAAAATTATTCTTACCTGTTTTTTGAGAGTAAGGGAAGAGTCAAAAATAACTTGGTTGTTTTTTGCAAATCTTATAATGTTCTCCTGTCTCCTACCCCAACAAGCACAGGTGAGTGTGTGTGTGTGTGTGTGTGTGTGTGTGTGTGTGTGTGTATGAAGGAGAGAAGGAATGAGTCTCTGGTGCCTCTTCCTTTTCTCATAAGGACACCAGTCCTATGGGATCAGGGCCCCACCCTATGACCTCATCTAACCTTAATTACCCCCGCTCAGGCTCCATCTCCAAATACAACCACTTTGGGGGTTAGGGCTTCAGCATTGAATGGGGGGACACACTTCAGTCCATAGCCAACAGTGTGCTGGCGGAGGGGTTTTAGGGTATTCCAGGGCCTGGGAGTAACCTTGAAGGGTACAGAAGTGTGACAAAGAGCAGCACCTTCCAGGACTATTGCTCTCACACAAAAATGAGGGGAGAGAGGTAAAGCTGCACAAGCATTTGGCCTATTTCCCCTCGGGCAGTGGGTGCGAGGGCTGCGATGGGACGTTTAGGTGCTCCCGGCTGCAGCAGACGAGCAGAACTCCAGGGCCCCGTCGGCCTTTGCAGGAGGAGACCGCTGGACAGCTCTCTGGCCTTCCACTCCCCGTGGGAAGGCGTGGTTTTCTGCTTGGAGGCGACAGGGGGACGAGAGGTGCACCGTGGTGCAGAGTCACGCCTTGCAACAAGCTGGAGGAGGAGGCGTTGGGGAAATCATGGAGACGGGTGGCCTGCACATTCCTCTCCTGGTTTGAGCCTGGGTTTCCTGGGGAGGTTGGCATCCTTCCTCGGCCCCTGAGAAGATGGTGATGGACAGACGTCCAAGCAAAGCAGCAAAATGTGCTCACCCACACCTCACGCTCCACCTGGTGGGCCGGGTGCCTCGCCTCTCAGCCACAGGGTACACGGGTGCCACAGAGTCTCTGCCGGACTTCAGATTCAAGCCTTCATGCTTTGTAAACCCACCGCAGAACCCAGCTGCCGGGGTCAGCCATCAAACCTGAGGTCAGAAGAAATTTCAGCCACTGTGACCCATGGCTACACGTGGGAGCCTTGGGCGTCTTGGCTCAGACCCGAGACCATGGACGGCAGGCAGGTCGCTGTCAGGGCGAGTCCAGTAGGCACGTGGGGCCGGGGACAGTTCCTGCCAGAGACCCTGGCAGGAGGAGCCGCGGCACTGCCTTTGGTTCCCTCCCTTGCCGGTTGGGCAGGTAGCCCTGGACACCCTGGTCTGGACTCGACCCACCTGGCCTCTTGGAGAATTACAGGTGGGTTCTGCTCTGCTCATTTCTGGAGGCTGTGAGTGCATGAGTGCGGGTGTAAGGATTTCAATAAGCACCACCAAAACGGTCCTTAAAAATTCCCCTGAGCCCTCTTTATCTGCTTCTAATGCAGAGCCGGACCGTCCCCTCCCTCTGGCTAGATTGCATGAGATTCTGTGCTCGGGGTTAATTCATGACTTCCGGTCAAGGCTTAGTTTAAAAATAAATAAAAAGGAAGGGATAGCATCGTGGAATTTTTGAGGAATCCGAAAGATCTAATTGCTTTGTTTTATAGGCAGTACATCCAACAGCAAGGGAGGGGAAATGGCTTGTCCAGGACCGTCACACTGCAGCAGCTGTAAGGGATGGGGCCCTATTTACTCGCACGTGAGTGAGTGTAGAAGCAGCGCTATGCCTGGCACATAGTAGGTGTGACGGGTGACTCGGCTGGTCTGAGAGCCAAGCGCTTCCTGGTACGTGCAGTGCACACCTCACCACGCCGTCTGCCACGAGGGCCTCCCTGTGGGAGTTCAGGTCCCCGCCCCATTCACCCTGGTTTTGAGTGCGCTTTGCTCTGGATGGCAGGGTGTGAGTACACGTGACCCGGGCCTGTTCTGGGCAGAAGCGGTAACAGGCAGAGACCGTGACCAGCAGCTGCTGACCTGCCTCTCTCTGCCATCCAAACGGTATGGCCTGGGTGGGGGGCTGCCTTTCACCCTGGACTCGGGATTGAAGCAAACACCCAGAACAGTCCCGCAGGCAACAGGCAGCCACCGAGGCAGAGATAAACCTTTGTCCTTATAAGCCTCCGCGACCTTGGGGTTGTCTTTGCAGCCACCAAGCTGACCGACAGAGTTGGTGTGTGGTGAGTACATGCGGGATTCACAGTGGCATAAATGACAAGATGAGTAATCCATTTTCTTTCAATGCCTCTAGACAACGTGCTCATTTGCGGCCGTGGCTTCTTCCAGGCTGGTGGTGTGATAAGTGAGGCTGGGCCAGAGGAATCTGGGCCTGGGCGGGCTCACCGTGATGGCTGGGCCGTGTTGTGTTAGAAACTAGCCTGGGCCAAGCTGCCGGTCCCTTGCACTTTGCAAAGCTGGTGCAAACTGCAGGCCTCAGCTATCGGGACCCATCGAGGGCATGAGCCCTGCTGCCTTCACTTCTGGCAGCCTTGGGGCATCTGGTAAGTGTGGTAAGTAAAGCCATTTTCTCACCTGGAGGAGAATAAAAGTAGCGTGAGTGAGTGAAGTGGTCTGTCGTGTGTGCAGGTGAGACTCCTGTGTCTGGCCCTGGCGTCCTGGCGGGCATATTAATTGTGCCCGCTTGTACTCTCCAAAGTGATCCTGTTTCCACCTGGAAATTAGCAAATAGGACTTGCTGAAGTGTGTAAGCCAAAAGCTTTTTTTGAGTTGAAAAAAGTCAAAATTAATTATGAGGAACAAAACCTGACTTCAAATACATGCCCATCCCTGCATTCTGCACGTGCATGTCAATATCTGTGTAGAGACAAAACAGGACACGGACTTGACAGATTTGTGTTTCCAGTCCCTCGTCTCAGCACCCTTTCTCCACGTCTAAGGGACCGAGAAAAGCAGGGTTTTGTTCTGGGGCAAAGCATCATCCCTGTGGCATCTCCCCTTGATCCAGTGACTCTGCTCACCTGAAAGAAGCAGCAACCTGGGCAGGTCAAGAGCTTCCCCCAGTGGACAGCAGGCTTCACTCTGAATCTCCCAGTGTTGGGTGTCATGACACCAGGCAGGTGGATGGTTACAGAGCAACCGGGGAAATCAGCATCAGACACTAGGCCACGGCAAGAAACCAGCTAGGTGAGTTGGGCTCTGGCCTTTGATGACCCCTCACCAGCCGGCGACCAGGCTAAGGTTGTCATCCCTGGCCTGTCCTCTACGAGCAGCAGGAGGACTGTTTTCTGGAACGGCTGCTCTGCTCAAAGGGACTTATTTTAAAGACTCTGAATTTATGACCCTGTTGGAGGGCTGCCATTCATAAGTTGAGTTTCACTATAATCCAACCTCCTAATGTCTTCGCAAACCTGACTTTTAAAAGGCAGGAATCTTGTACAGGGGAAAAAGAGGGGTGAATTTTGTGGCTCAGAGCTTGTGATGATGTGATAGTCAGTTGTAGGATTCAGCAGAGAAAATTAGAGCCTATGACAATGCTCTTTAAGTTTTATGAATAAAAAAAACAGAGCTACCATCCTGTAATCCAACTCCTGGGCATATAGCCAGAGAAAACTCTAATTTGAAAAGATACATGCACCCCAATGTTCATAGCAGCACTGTTTACAACAGCCAAGGCATGGAAGCAACCTAAATGTCCATCGACAGAGGAATGGATAAAGAAGATGTGGTATATATATGTGTATATATATATATGTATATATACAATGGAATACTACTCAGCCATAAAAAAGAATGAAGTAATGCCATTTGCAGCAACATAGATGGACCTAGAGATGATCATACTAAGTGAAGTAATTCAGACAAAGACAAATATCCTATGATATCACTTATATGTAGAATTAAAAAAAAATGATACAAATGAACTTATTTACAAAACAGAAAATAGACTCACAGACATAGAAAACAAGCTTATGGTTACCAAAGGGGAAGGCGGGGAGGGATAAATTAGGAGTTTGGGATTAACAGATACACACTACTATATATAAAATAGACAATCGGCAAGGACCTACTGTACAGCACAGGGAACTATACTCAATACCTTGTAATACCCTATAAGGAAAAGAATCTAAAACAGAATATGTAGATGGTTATACATCTATAGATAGTTATATATCTATAGATAGTTATATATATATATAACTGAATCACTTTGCTGTATACCTGAAACTAACACAACAGTGTAAATCAACTATACTTCAATAAAGTTTTTAAAAAAAGGAATGGCAAACTTAGTATGTGGAAAATGCAGAATGACTATTTTTAAATTTTGAACTGTAATTTTGATGCTGAAATGAGTGATACTCTTTTAGCAGAAAAAATGTGCCTGAGGTAGGCAAGAGGGCCTCAAGCTGGAACTGAGTCCCCTTCAGGATGACAGGAACCGGCCCACTCACACAGGGCCCCGGCTTCTAGCGACCACACAATGGCATCTGAATTACATATTAAAACACAGCCTCCTTTATATGTGGCCTTTAATTTCAGCCTCTTGCTATCATACTGTCTTGCAAAGGATTTTGCAAAACTTTGCCCAGTGAGGCCCTTTATCTTTCATCTTCCTCCAGCACAGAGCCGAGGGCAGATCAGGCAGCTTCGTTCTGCAGCCGCCTCTTGTCATTCTTTTCTCCCTACGTTAAGTGTCTGGGTGGCAGCCTGCCCCTCTGGTCTGTCACTCCCCTCCCGATGGGGGCGAATCTCCCCCTCCTCTGCTCCTCCCTGCCCTTGTAATGCAGCGCTTTGGGGCCGGACGTTATTTTCCTGGTGAAACAAGTCCTTGAAGACGGGACCACATCTGGCCACTCTGCATCCTTCCCAGAGCCAGGCCAGTGAAACGGGATTCGGACCATCTCCCACACGGTGGGCCCATGGGCTCACTGAGGTGGTGCAGGGCTGGCCTTGCTCCACCACCAGCGGGTGCTATTGCAAGCCAGGGTGGTGCAGAGGGTGCGTGGGGCTGGCCACACCAGGAGCTGCACTTGGGGCAGCTGGCGTGTGGGAGGGCAGGTGTCCATTGTAATCCCAGGCGCAGCTGCAGGTTTTCCGGGTCCCCAGTTAGGGCTGGCTTAATCCAATCCAAGGGGGATTGGTGTGATGGTTAATTTTACATATCAACTAGGCTGGGCTCTGAGGTCCACTTGCTTGGTCAAACACCAGACTAGCGCTGCTGTGAAGGTGTATTTTAGATGTGATTAACATTTTAAAAATTTAAAAAAAATTTTTTTATTGAAGTTTAGTTGATTTATGATGTTATGTTAGTTTCTGGTGTACAGCAAACTGATTACATATATATATATATGTATATATATATATACACACATACACATATACACATATACATATTCTTTTGCAGATTCTTTTCCACTATATTGATAGTTTATTACATGATACTGAATACCGTTCCCTGTGCTATACAGTAGGACCTTGTCATTTACCTATTTTATATATAGTAGTGTGTATCTGCAAATCCCACACTCATAATTTATCCCACCCACCCCACTATCCCTTTTGGTAACCATAAGTTTGCCTTCTATGTCTGTGAATCTGTTTCTGTTTTGTAAATAAGTTCATTTGTATAATTTTTTAGGTTCCACATATAAGTGATATCATATGATGTTTGTCTTTCTCTGTCTGGCTCACTTCACCTAGTATGATAATCTCTAGGTCCATCCATGTTGCTGCAAATGACATTATTTCATTCTTTTTTATGGCTGAGTAATATTCCATTGTATACATGTGCCACATGTTTATCCATTCATGTGTTTTTTTTTAAAGTATTTTAAAAAATTAATTAATTAATTTTTGGCTGTGTTGGGTCTTCACTGCTGCACACGGGCTTTTTCTAGTTGCAGCGAGCTGGGGCTGTTCTTCGTTGCGGTGCATGGACTTCGCATTGCAGTGGCTTCTCTTGTTGTGGAGCGCAGGCTCAGTAGCTGTGGCGCACGGGCTTAGTTGCTCCGAGGCATGTGGGATCTTCCCGGACCAGGGCTTGAACCTGTGTCGCCTGCATTGGCAGGCGGATTCTTAACCACTGCGCCACCAGGGAAGTCCCTATCCATTCGTCTGTTGATGGACATTTAGGTTGCTTCCATGTCTTGGCTATTGTGAATAGTGCTGCTGTGAACACTGGGGTGCATGTATAGACGTGATTAACATTTAACATTTAAATCAGTGGACTTTGAGTAAAGCCGATCACCCACCACAGTGGGGTGGGCCTCATCCAATCAGTTGAAGGTCCCAAGAGCAAAGACTGATGTTTCCCTGAGAAGAAGGAATTCGGCCTCAAGACTGTAACATAGAAACCCTGCCTGAGGGATCTGCTCGCTGGTGGGGAGCTTCGGTGCCTTGGGCCGGCACGAGGTAAAGAGAGCCAGGAGGGCGCTGTGCCCGCTGCTCTGAGAAGGGTCTGAGGCTCGGCGTGGGCGCCATCTGGCCTAACTCTGTCTCGGGGCCGGGAGGGGCCTCTATGCCCCGGTCCCACGTTCACCCACAGACTCTGCTGGGACGGCCACGCCGATGGGTAAGATCCAGCCAGCGGGATCTGAGTTCCCAGACCAGGGATCGAAATCAAACCCATGGCAGTGAAAGCACCAAGTTTTA
The DNA here is from genome assembly GCF_028564815.1 of Eubalaena glacialis. NCBI lineage: Eukaryota > Metazoa > Chordata > Mammalia > Artiodactyla > Balaenidae > Eubalaena > Eubalaena glacialis. The sequence continues at coordinate 4,135,771 of NC_083719.1, read as the reverse complement.
ACCACTGGACAATCAGGAATTCTGAGATTCATTTTCAATGCGAAGTCAGTAAACGGTGGTTCCATTCTCTACTACAGGAGAAAAAAGCAGGGTATCATGGTGATGGTGGCCTCATGGAGTGAGTTTGGGAGTGTTCCTTCCTCTGCAATTTTTTGGAAGAGTTTGAGAAGGCTGGATGTTGGCTCTACTCTAAATGTTGATGGAATTCACCTATGAAGCCATCTGGTCCTGGACTTTTGTTTGTTGGAGGATTTTCGATCACAGTTTCAATTTCAAAAAAAAGCTAATACAGCAGGGATAACAGGGTCAGGGGTCACCTTTCAATTAATCGTGTCATCTCTAGAGAGGCTGCACCTGCCCTGCGCAGGTTGCAGGTGAAGCTGTAGAAAACCTGGTCCCTGGGCGGGATGACCCCGCAGCAGTGCCCCCTTGCACAGGCTGCCACCCTCACCAACCGTCTTCCCTGAAGCCTTCTCATTCGGGGCCACTTTCTCCTCAGACTGATTCCAGCACTTTCTACCAGGTTCTGGAGCCCCATTTCTCCCTCTTTGAGGCCAATTTCCCGGTCTCTGTGCCAGCCCTCGCATCTCTGAGCAGACCTCATGAAGACTCACAAGCAGTTCAGAAGCACGCCGCACAATATAAAATTTATTATAAAACTTCAGCAAATATAAATATCCAGGTGCCATTTGGAATGGAGATCGCACCGCAAGAAAGGATTAAAAGCCACACGGATACTGACGGGAGGATGTCAGAGGCCCGCCGCGCAGCTTTTCACCAGGAAATAGGCCTTCCTTCTGAATGGATGTTACAAAAACAACCAAAATTTACGGAAGCAATTTTTTTGAAAACCCTGCAAAATACAGAAACGAAACACAGGGCTCCAAGGTCATCGCTTGACGTCTGCCCAAGTGGACCCACCACCAGTCCTCAGTAGGACGGTGGGGATCTGGTGTAACCGGTAAGTCTCTAATTCAGATACAGCCTGTAATTCTGTCACTTGAAATAGAAAAGCAGTAAGAAATGGGTTTAAATAGGAACACTCACTTGTAAATAACTGGGAAAGATAAAATGTAAAATAAGAAGATTCTCTCCTCCAGCACATGAGTCTGAAAGGGACAGAAGCACCATAGCAGGGGTTTCATTTTCCCGTTTCCAGAGGCGAGGTCCCCAATCAGGATGGAGACCAGCTCCCCTGCCCGGGCCCCGGGTCCCTGTGCAGAGAAACTGCTCTTGGGGCAGGATGGGCCTGGGGACGCAGCCCAAAGCTGATCCAGCTGTCCGAAGGGACCTCCAGGTGGGAGCTGGGCCGGCATCCTTAGAGGCAGGTGTTCCGTACTTCTCCCTCATTTTCTGGCCTGCCTTCCTTGACAAAGCTCTGCAGTTCTAGGTGAGCACGTGCCCTGCTGCGCAGTGCGCCCTGCGGCCTGACTCCAGATCCCCACCTCCCCGAGAGCGTGTCCATGTGCCCGGGGATGCGCTCACACGCACGAGTCACACACACGCTCACGCGCTCACACACACACACACACACACAGGCATGCACGGAATCGTATATAAGAGCCCCGGATGGTTTTTCTTCTCCCAGCTTCCATCTTCCTCGGACGCACCCCGGTGTAGACCACACAGCTCGCTGGTGCTGGAAACAGGTACCCCCTGTGACCTGTCAGCTCACAGGTTGGATGTGGAGCACATCTTGCAGCACTGCTGGCCGTAGAAGTGGTGGCTGCACATCCCGTGCTGGGGCACCAGGGTGCACCAGTGGAAGCGGTCCTCGCAGAAGGCGTCTGAAAGTGAGCAGTCCCGAGTGAGTCACCGTTCCAGCACCCCGTGTCTGCTGCCGCTGGCAATAACTCCAGCAAATCAAGGTAAATCTGTCATTTCCCTGAAGCTGCTGAAGGAGGGCAGCTCTTCAGGTCAAATGGGCCGTGTGGGTTGTGCTGTTTTCACAAGACCTTTCTTGGAAGCTTCCCGCAAAGTTGAAATTTTCTGCTTTTTGTGCTAAACCCATCCACGTAACCACTCATCCACCCAAGGCGATGGGGCTTCTGTGGAATTGCCGAGTCCCTGACTGAGCCAGACCACTCATTCTCCTCCAGCCCCATTTTCTCTTCCAGAAACCTCGACAGATACACAGGGCATGGTCCCCGCAAATACCTGAGGCACCTAGGGCATGTGCACAGGGATGGCGTTTAGAGCGCATCCAAGGAATAATCTGGGTTCTCCTTTACCTCGGGCGGAAAAGGCTGCTCTACTTAAAATCGGCTTCTCTGAATATAAGGAGCAGCACTGAAACAGAAGCAATCTGATTTCCCAACCGTCTGAGTCATTTCTGGGGAGGCGTGAGAAGCAAGGGGTCTGCTTTGCGGGCTATGTTATGGGAAAGCTGGAGGAGGAGATGGAGAGAGAACCGGGGAGCCGACAGGAGCCCCGTGACCTAGCGGACACCCCGCACCTGCTCAGCGCTCTTAGGAGACACTCCGGAAACGGGATGGCCCCCCCGAAACGCCAAGGTCAAGCCGAGGGGCTCCGACACTCACCTTTCTTCTGTGCGATGGGGCAGAAGCGGGTGTTGCAGGCCTGGGAGGCCGCGGGCTTCTGGTGCGCGGAGCAGCCCGCGGCCGGCCGGCGTCCCGCCAGGCACTGCACGGACCTCGTCTGCATGCCGCCTCCGCAGCTGGCCGTGCACTGCGAGAAGCACAGACAACAGTCGCCTGGGGCCACCAGGTCCTTGGGCCAGCTGCTCTCGCAAGCTTCACCGCCCCCCCACCCCGCCCCAGGCTCCTCACGGTGCTCTGCCTCAACCACTGTGGGTGGCTGAGCAGATTCTGGATTTTTCCCAGGTATGGACACTGGGGAGAAGTGCCCAGAAGTCTGAATGTCCTTGAGTCATCAAGGGTCTGATGGACACCAAAAAGTGGCACGCATCTGGGGATACAGGCTATGGGTCTTTCATGAAATGCCATCACCAAGTCAGCCTTTCTGGTGCCCCTGACCTGGAAAAGCTTGACAAGCCAACTCCCCAGGAGTTGACACTCAGCCCCTTCCAGACCCCAAGTGCAGGGACTCTGCATGTCTGGAGGTTCCCCGGGCTCCTTCGCATGCTCCCGGGAACTTTGTTTCCCGACGCCGAGGTCCCCGCCCTCTAAGGCACAGAGCACAGCGGAGCCAGAGTAGGAAGGAGAGGCTGGGTCAGACCATCCCTCACCAGCGGGCCGGGCGCACACCCCACAGACCACAGCAGCAGGTCCGTCTGAGATCCACTGCCGGCAATAAACCAGGAGGGACGTGGGTGATCAGAGAGACGGAGGAGCCCAAATTCGTAGCAGTGAATATGCCCAGGAGGAAGGCGACTTGCGGTCTAGACAGAAGCATGTGAATTGTGCCCAGACAAGGCTGTGAGTTCAAGACCGTTAAGAATGTAAGCAATTAAAGGAGCACCTGGAAAAAGTCGGGTCAGAGAATGTTTTGCATATCCTGGTACCCGGTGGGTAAGCTAAATGGTTGCTTTAAAACACGAGGATAAAGCCGTGCAGATTTAGGGACACACATGACTCAGGCTGCTGCCAGAATGTACGGGTCCGTGTGCCAGGACCCCATTGGAGCAGCCCTGGGGCTGGTCTTCCACAGCCGAAACAGCCCGCAGCCAGACGCTTGCCTGCAGCCGGATGTTCAGGACCCGCTGCAAACAGAGCCTGGAGAAGTGGCTTTGACATCCCCTGGGATAGGGACTCGGCGATGGAGTAAGTAAAACGTCTCTATCTGCCCCTCGGGGGGAGAAAAGTTGGAAACAGAGAGTCCTGAAAACTCATAAACTGAAGGAATTGTTCCTTCTTCTTTTTTTTCTCTTTAGGGAAAGGATGGCTGGGCCCCTGGAGAGAAAATCCAGGGCTTTAGCTGATAAGCATGTGGGTTTGGAACATTCTGTGAGGCTTACCCCTTCTCTTCAAAACCAATTTCAGCTAAAGTCGTCAATAGTTCAGTTTCAGTATACGACTATGGCAGCCAGGAAAACAACAAGGTTGTGGGCAGACTCATGTCTGATTCCTGAGTCATGAGGCTCATCCGCGATACAGCCAGACGTTTCCCACTGCCTATAACATCTTTCTGAACATTCCGGCAGAACCGCAATTCTGGCCTTGGCGCTTTGCACTCTGGTTCCAGGCCCTCGCTCAGCTCCCATCGTGGGCTGAGAACTTACAGGGCTGCACTGCCACAGGGTTCCGAGGGTCTCGTCGGTCACATCTTCCTCCGTAGGTGTTGAATGTCTCTGTCTTGTGAGTTGAGTTTCTTTCATCAACAGCCACAGAGGCAGAATTCCACTCTTGCTAAAGATGTTATGCCTCAGTTAGAAATCAAGAGATCTGGCCAGCGTTTTGCATCACTTAAACAGCACCGAGTGGTTTGATTCTTTTTTTGTCATTGGTTAATTTATTCACAAAGAGGAATCATTCTCCTCCTCTTACCAGGCACTGTTCTAGGCTCCAGACACTAGTGGTGAACACAAGCTGCTTGCCCTTCCTCGGGGCACTTTCCAAAGCCGCTACTCAAAGCTCAGTTTCTGGACAAGCAGCCCTGGCAACAGCTGGGAGCCTGTCAACATCCCTGCCCCCCACCTCCGGACGCTGCCTCAGAATCTGCACACCCCCCAGATGATCCATAAGAACACCCAGCGTGAGAAGCACTGGTCTAGAGAGATTTTAAACTCCCCGTGAGAGACATATTTTTAGGAAAAAAGCCTCCAAATAGCTCAAATTTTGTGTTTCTTCATGTAAACAGAAAGAACTAAGATGTTTGGCTGCAGATTTTGAAAATCCTTCGCATTGATAAAACCAGAGATAGAGCAGGAGAGGGAAGAAAAAGAAGGAATCTGAAAAAGTTTATTCACTATTTTTTTTTTCCCCAGGAAGGAAAAGCTATGCAAGTGGTTCAGCTCTATCATAAACATAATGGCCTCAAACTCAGCATGGGGTTTAGAAATCACATTCCAGATTTTCCACTGGATTTGCAGATGGGCTGATCCTAGGAATCTCTGTGCAGACTCCTGGGGTGGAGACCGAGGGGCTGGGGCTGCAGGAGGAGCAGGAGGCCAGCAGGTGTGGAGGGCAAGTCATATGATGCAACACTGCTGGGAAAGGAATACTCAGTGGAAAGAGAGACCAGAACTCAGATCTGAAGTCAAAGTCTAGGTCTTCTTCCTCAGCTTCATGGGGTCTAGCCTGAGCATCTCAGGCCATTCCTCGTACTGATGGCAGGACAGAGGCGGCCGCCGTGCCGTGCGCTGACGGTGTCCTGCACCTGCTCCCTGACCTGCAGAGTGACAGCTGCTGTCGCCCTCCGTCCAGACCCCCTGCTGCTGGAGACACCCTCCACGCCAGGGGCTCTCCAGCTCGAATGCGTGTCCGAATGAACCACAGGACTCAGCCAAGCAGAATGCCGGGGCCCAGGTCCAAAGCTCGAGCGCCAGCAGGTCTGGGCTGGGCCCGGGAACCTGCATGTGTGGCCACGCGGCTACCGGTCGGGACACACCCGGAGAACTGCCGTTCAGTGAGTGACCGGAACGACACCGGCAAGAGCACATTCCTCTTCTATTTTCAGAACTGACTTCAGTCACATTCAATCTAACAAAACTAGCACGTCAAGCTGACCCGCGGCTTGACTGCAAACAGTTAAATGAGACTTTCCCCCGCGTGGCCCTGGCGCTCACTGTCATCTTCAGTCCGTGGACTCTCCCCACCGCACCCTGCTCACTTCTGCTCACCTTCCAGGGCAAAGTTCATCTCTCAAATGCAAGCAACAGTGAGTAAACAAATGCATGTTAACTGCAGAGAGCCAGAGGTCTCACACCTTCATCTTCCTTCTGTGAAGTCTCTACAGGGGCGGGAGGGGGGCAGTTTCTTCCCTTATTTATCACCTTTGTGGACCTCTCCAAGTCTGGAGCTTCAGCCACCATAACTTCTCCCAGAGACCAAATGTCTACTCAGTAAGGACGGGACAACACACACAATTTCTGCTCTAAACATAGATGGGGCTGTGCATTTTTGTACGAATTCAATTGGTTACAGGCAGACTCCCTCCAGCTCAGGCGACCTTATCCATCAATGTCAACAAAACGGTTCCTGTTTTCCTGTGCACCCTCATAATTAGAAGAGGATGAGAGCAAATTATTAGAGGTGGGCGAATGGATCAAGGGTGCAGGGCAGCCCTCTGTGATGGACTGACCACACTCATCCAGACCAAGCCTGCTGAAGTCTCCACATGTTCTGTGTGCCCGTGTGTGTGTTCATGTGTATGCCCATATGTGTAAGTCTGTGCATGTGTGTGTGTTTGATACATTGTTGCAGTCATACTTGCCAAGATGGAAAACCCTATTGATGACGTCTGGGACATGGCTCTTTGCCCCTGAGACCCCAAGGGTCTCCACATCAACTTATGCACAGTCCTGGTGAGGAACCCCGGAACAAGACAGGGCCCCGGCACTCCAGCACTGAGAACACACCCAGTCTCTGTCATGTAGAGTCAGACACAGTCCAGCAGGCGTTCGTACTTAAGCCTTTCCAAGACCAGCGTGTGATCCACTGGATGCTAAGCCCAAACGACCCAAATGAATGAAGTCCGTCCTGCCAGGCGATGCACTACTAACCAAAATGATAAGCCGGGCCATTGAGACCAACAGAAACTCTCCTGATCAAACAACAGAACCCACCATCTTCCTGCTGTTACAGGAATAACCTGTCTGGGGGCAAAGCTGAGCCAGGCACCAGTCATGCATTTCTGTCCCACAATTTCCCACGATTGAAGGGCACAGAGCCTTGGGTACAAGAGCTCACGGCAAACATCGCCTTTGAGTTATTACTCCCAAAAGTTATGGACTCGGAATGTAATAGATGAGTCACACTGGATAAGATCTTCAAGCAGCTTATGATAAAAATGACTTATTAGACAGACAGATTGAATATTTCAGGCTGGTGAAAACTATGCAAGATGTATTTTTAGGTTTTAGGTTTTGGTTTAAATTAAATAAGGATAAACCTTGTTTTTCTTTTTCTAAGTTTGCCTGAAGTCTCTGAATTGAGCAGAGCGGGGTGAATACTGGCCTGATTCACTCTCAGTAGCCTCAGTCTCCCCACGGACAGAGGGACCACGGTCTTGGGAACCACCTGTACTTGTCTCTGACTCACATTCTCAAAAACACAGAGAAAGTGAAGCATCTGCCTCAGAAACAACTCGACTCAGCTTCTTAGCTCATCCATCCCTTCACCTTGCTGGAAAGCCTGTGCACTCAGAGGAAAATTGAAGGGAAAAGTGTGTAGCTAGTCATACTTTTGACCTACTTAAAACAGCAAATGCTTGAAAAGGATATGGTTCAAATGTCCCCTGGTCCAATATTGTAAATTAAACAAATTCTAATTTAAATACCATTTGGGGAAGAGTTCATATATTTGTAAATGAAAAAGCAACATCAAGTTTGAAGATAAGAGGAACCAAAAGCAAAGCAAGAACACAGCTAGAGGGCAGTGCATACAGTGGGTGGAAGGTCTTTCTGTCTCTTCCTCTCCGAGGACTGAGGGATGGTTTCCTTCTGCAGAACTCAGAGTTTGGGACCAGGGATATGGCAGAGGCACCAGAGGGATGGCAATGGCCGGGGTGGGATGTTGCGATTTCTAAAGTAGATTATTGATTACCAGCCAATCCTGGGCTCACATACACAGCAGAGCTCCAACAGAATGAATTGGGGCTTCATTTGGGGGGATTTTGAACTGGTTTTATTCTAGTAAAATTTTAGCTAATACTGAAAAAAATTCCGTGATGGATTAAGTTGGTTCCAATATATATTTCCGTTTGTTTCCTTTGGGCTTAGATAAAAATAATAATTCTGTGTGATTTTTGCTCGGTCAAACTTGTTCATTTCAGGTTTGCATTCAGGGTTGGGTTTATGTCAGAAGACTGTTCGATAGAATTGTTGGTGGCTGGCACACATGAGGGAGGGTGGGTGCCATGCTGGGGGAGCCCGGTCTGTGGGGAATCAGAAGAGCTGAGAGTGAAAGAGCCCACCGCCCATCACCTCTTGGCCATTCCTGGATCAGGGGACTGCAGGTCACAGAGCCTTGAGGTCTCCCCTCTGAGACTCATATTCTTTCTGCTGGAAAAGCCCCTGTGCTGGCGGACACCATGGTATTGTCGGATTCAGCTGCCGTAGCTCACATGCCCACTGTCTTCAGACTCCAAGCTGGGCGAAGAGGAATGTGAAGGCACTTAAGACACAGCCCTTGCTGCTGGGAGTCACCCTTGGGGGGTCAGGAGGAAACATGATGGGACAAGGACACAACTGAAACTGAGCAGCACCCTGTTGGGCCTTCCTGGGGACAGACACCCCTGGTGTCCCCCACCTCTTGTTTGTAGAAAAGCTTTAACCTCCTAGGCCTTCCCCAAGTTCCAAAAATTAAAATTTAAATTTAGAGAAGTTAAAAAATGCAGAAACAAAGGAAAACAGTCCAGCAAGACAAAATAATAATAGTTTAGCCATAAAACAAAGTCAAGGACCTTTGGTTCCTCCTCAAGGGCTGCAGAGAATATCCTGAGCCATGTCCTTGAGCTGTTTTGCAGACACTGAAACCTCACCAGGTGGAGGAAGTTAACCGCATGCTGACCACCAACCAGCACATAGAGCCCATACCGGTTGGGGCCAGAAAATCGGCAACTGAGATTCCTGAAATACCACCCTGTTACCTCACCATCAACCAATCAGAGAATTGTGAACAAGCTGATCATGTTCCCCGCAACCCTCTCCCTCAGTCTTTAAAAACCCTTTCCTGAAAGCTGTCAGGGAGTTTGGGTCTTTTCGAGCCTGTTCTCCTTGCTTGGTGCCTGCAGTAAACACTGTACTTTCCTTCACCACAAAATGGTGTCAGTAGATTGGTTTTGCTGTGCATTGGGCAAGCAGACCCAGGTTAGGTTCGGTAACACCAATAACCACCGTGTTAGATGCTCAGGGCTGCTGGAACAAATGACCACAAGCTGGGGGGCTTGAAACAGCAGAAACAACTCTCTCAGTTCAGGAGGCCAGAGTATAAAATCAAGACATTGGCAGAAGGAGCAAGTTCCATCTCTTCTGGAGGTCCTAAGGGGGAATCTGCTTATCCTTTTCCAGAGTCTGGTGGCTGTTGGCAATCCTGGGTGTTCTTGGGCCCATAGCTGCATCAGTGTGACCTCTGCCTCTATCATCACATGGCCTTTCCCCCATGTGTCGTATAAGGACATCGGTCATTGGGTTAGGGTTCGCCCAAATCCAGAATGACCTCATCTTAGCTAATTAAACCTGCAAACTTCCTACTTCTGAATAAGATCGCACTTTGAGGTCCTGGGTGGACATGAGTTTTGGGCGCACTGTTCATGGCAAGACGCAGGACATGCCCAGGAGGCAGGGTGTGGTGTCCCTTCTGAGAGGAGCCACGCACAGCGGCCGTCATGGTGCGGGGCCTCAGGAAAGGGATTTTGCATCAGGAGGGACTGAAGATGGGTCCCGGAGGCCAGGAAATACGTGAGGAGACTCAGGTGGAGGGAGAGCTGGTCAAAGTGAGGCACCACTGGTCCCGTCTGGCTAAGCACTGTGGTTGCACCAGTCACGCCTCCTGCCTGGCCCCTGGCTGGCACTGATTTCCACACAGGACACTGACGTCCTTTCCAGGACAGGTGGTACAGACGAGCATGCCTTGCCTGGGGTGTGGCCTGCCCCACTGGCAGATCCGTAACAGTAATTGTTCAGTCCTTAGTAAAACTTACCCAGATCAACACTGGTTACACATTTCTGTGGAGCTGGGGACCCAGCAGCCTGCTTCTTTAGGAGCTGGTCTGTCTACGTTCCCGCTGCTTCCTCTGGGAGCTTTCCTCCTCATCCCATCAGGTACACAGACTTGGGGAGATCCTCAGTGACCAGAAACACACGTGCTCCAGCCTGCCCACCAGCCACATGGGCTGGGTGTGCTTGTCTCAAATGTGGTCCCGGGTAAGCAGGAGGAGGCATGTGGTTGGTGAGGGAGGATGGTCTTTGGTTTTTAAAGATGATGCTGCTACACATGGTCTTTCAACAGGGCATGGAATATCGATGACAGTGACAACAAAACCCCAGACACGTGTGAGCTTTGACTGCGCTGTTGGGGGGTAGTTCTCTAAATAAGGACCAGAAGCGGCTGCCCTGAGTCACTCATTTTTCTTTTTTTTTAAATTTATTTATTTAAAAATTTTTTTTGGCTGCATTGGGTCTTCGTTGCTGCCTGCAGGCTTTCTCTAGTTGCGGCGAGCGGGGGCCACTCTTCGTTGTGGTGCATGGGCTTCTCCTTGCGGTGGATTCTCTTGTTGCAGAGCACGGGTTTTAGGCGTGCGGGCTTCAGTAGTTGCGGCTCGTGGGTTCTGCAGTTGTGGCTCGTGGGCTCTAGAGCGCAGGCTCAGTAGTTGTGGCGCATGGGCTTATTTGCTCTGCGGCATGTGGGATCTTCCCGGGCCAGGGCTCGAACCCGTGTCCCCTGCATTGGCAGGTGGATTCTTAACCACTGCACCACCAGGGAAGCCCCCCTGAGTGACTCATTGAATTTGTTTTTCGTTTAGAATTCCACATTCAGCAAACATTCTGTGAATACTCAGTATGGGCTCAGTGCCCTGGTAGGAAGTGGGGACTGTATACATAAAATGTACATGTATGTATGTATGTATGTATGTATATACCCACCTGTCGGTGTGTAGGATACACAGTAAAACACTTAGCAGGACACTTGCCACAAAGAGATCTCTGGGTAAATACCAGTCGGGATGGTTGTTTTGTGACGGTATCTGCTTTCGAGCAGCTCACATCCAGCCGGAACCTCTCACCCAGGCCGACCACGAACACTGAGCAGGGGCTCTGCCCGCCCTCCCTTCACCCCTACCTGAGACCAGGGCGAGGCAAACCAGCCGGCCTGTGGGGAGCCTGCCGCCGCGAACAGGGGGCGCTTCGGGCAGGGAAATGGGGCACAGGTGCGTTCCAGCTCCAGGCGGGGCTGCGGCAGGTGCAAGCACTTCTTCGAGGCCAGCTCGCGGTACTTCCCAGAACTGTACTTCTCAGCACATTTGAAGAATCTTTTCTGTGTTCCTCTTTCACACGTAACAGAGCACTGAAAAGAAAAGACAACAAAGGATGTGAGTGAAAGGTATTTCTCCTGTGGTGGCTGTCTCTTCTACAAAATCATCAAGTCAAGAAGCCTCCTGATTATATCAGCTTGACCGTTTACCTAAGTGTAAATGGTCAGTGGAATATATGGGACCTTGGCATGTTAAAAAGGTGTTACAGTATCTGCCATAAAAAGGAAGACCTTGCGGTCACAGTGGTCTAGCACTGGGGGCATGAATTGGGGCAGGGCAATCAGAAACCGTGAAGAGAGTAATTCTGGAGCTACTGCTTCATTGGGAAATTAAAATGCTGGGCTGTAACTGATACCAGAATGCACTGAAATGTAATAGCTCCAAGGATTCACACCACCCAACTGCAGCGTGATGCTGGCCCCTAAAGCAGGGGCAGGCGGGGGAAACCCAGGGCTCACAATCATCCTCAGAAAGCCGCGTGCTGCGCTGAAGAGAGCGAGCACAGACAGCAAACCTATTCGGTCCCACGGTGATGTGCTCTGAGCCTCAGCTGTCACTGCAGCCGGACCCTCTGGCCTGGGCAGTGGGACCCTGGGCAAATCTGTGGCCAGGCGGAGGCTGCAGCCACCTGTCACAGAGGGATGACACAGAAGACCAAAAGGCCAGCTCGGAGGTCACGGGGAAGGTCCCAGTGGCTGGCATTGCTGCCTTGGGCTGACATGTCTGCAGGTCACATAAGCGGAGGAGCCCAGGTGCCCGGGTTCTGGCCTCACACTCATGCTCAGACCTGGCTTACAGGTGTGCTCAGTGTGTCCTGATGCCAGGAAGAAGCTGGAGGACTCCTCCCAGGGCTTTGCTGGGGCCATGCCTAAGAGAGAAGTTCTGGGGTGTGTGTGTGTGTGTGTGTGTGTACACCCGCATGTGTTATACATTCAGTGCAAGGGCTTCCCAGGGCGACACCTCCCAGACACTATGCAGCCCAAGTTGCTTCCTTCCTAACGACTCAGCCTCTGCAGATACGCACAGAAACCAAAGTCTTCTAACGACAGCGCGATTCAGTCCTAGAGACGCTGATGTTCCCGGGTCCCAGGCGAGAGAGGACCAGGAATTCTACCTTAGCAGCAGCAGGCTTTATCCAAGAGCGACGCTGTTTTCAGTTTTCAGTGGCAAACGGAAGTGTTGTCTCACCCGGGTTAAATGCCCTGCTCGGCACACCATCCCTTTATTGATTCATTCCTCCCTCCTGAACAGGTTGCCATTGGAGGTGTGGGTAGGGGGCTGCGGCCCTGAGTCTGCCCCTGAGGGCGCGGGATCCGGGAGCTGGGGCCTTTCTTTTCATGTCTGCTATGGAAAGGCAGCCCCGCAGCTGGGATTACAGGCGAGCTCCCGAGGGTGGCGGCGGCTCCTGCTCTCTGGGTTGCTGGCTTTCTGATGTCCTCTGTGCTTTACTGACTCCCGTGCCTCCGAGTGATGCACACCTCAATGAAGGAGCCTCTCACAGGCTGCTCAGGCAGCCCCTGGGCTCGCTGAGCCAGGGGAGGGGCTGGCATGGCCTCCCGACGTCCCCTCCCGGGCACGGGGGTGGGCAGCTCTGTCTGCTCCCCACAGGGTGTCCGGCCCCCACTTGGGCCAAAGCGAGTCACAAAACCTTTAACACTACAAACTCATGTTTCCAAATGTTGGTCTCAGAGAAGCAGGGCTGGGACAGCCCCCTGACAGTGCAAATGAAGGGCTTCCCAGCCTTCAGCCGCACAAGGCATCGAGCAAACCCAGCCCAAGCAGTCTCTTCCCCAAACGTGAAGCCTGCCTATGCATGCACCTCTCAGGCAACGGGTCCTCTGTCTCCTGAGGTCATCCACCTGCTTTACTACCTAAGCATGGCCTGGGAAGTGGCTTCAGCTGTTCTGGGGTAGAGTGGGTGCCCCCACCCCATGGTCAGCACAAGGGACACCCCTCCCCTCACACCTGCACCCGTTCACCCACTCAGTCTCTGCTCAATACGAGGGAGTGATGACCGCGTGGATGACCTGGGTGAGGTACTCCAGGGATGTGATGAGAAAGCCGAAGGACATGCCAAGGAGTGGGTGCCAGGAGGGAGGACTGAATTCTGGGGGGTGGGCAGGGACCAGAGACTCGGGGGAAGAAGAAGCAGAGGAGAAGTGGAAGCAGAGAGACCAGACGAGAGGCAGCTCCAAGGCAGGAGCTGGTCGACCCAGTTTCATCTGGACCTGGTGCACCCACCTGGGACCTGGAGCACCTACCTGGACCAGTGCATCCACCTGGGACCCGGCACACCTACCTGGGATCAGTGCACCCAACTGAGGCCAGTGCACCCACCTGGCACCAGGCACACCTACCTGGACCAGTGCACCCACCTGGGACCCGGCACACCTACCTGGACCAGTGCACCCACCTGGGACCCGGCACACCTACCTGGAATCGGGTGCACCCACCTGGGATCAGTGAACCCAACTGGGGCCAGTGCACCTACTTGGGACCAAATGCACCTACCTGGGGCCAGTGCACGTACCTGGAACTAATGCACCTGCCTGGAACTAGTGCACCTGCCTGGGACCAGGTACACCCACCTGGGACCCGGCACACCTACCTGGAATCAGGTGCACCTATCTGGGGCTGGTGCACCCACCTGGGACCAGTGCACCTACCTGGGACCAGGCGGACACAAGCCACTGCAGCTTCTTGTGCTTGTGGCAGCGCCTGAGCAGACAGGCCTCGTGAGTCCTGGGCTTGGGCTCCGAGGTGCACACAGCATCGGGCAGCAGCTGCGCCCTGGCCGAGGGGTTGGTGCTCTTACAGGCCACGGACCTCTTCCTCCACCCCTTCCCGCAGGTTCGAGAGCACTGCACGGGAAGAGCGCGTCAGCTCCCGCAGGCCCGGTAAGACTCCAGCCCCACGTTGCCTAGGAGGGGCTCCGCCGCCCCCTACGCCGGCCCTGCCCCGTTACCTCCGCCCAGGGCCCGGCGCTCCACACGGGTGGGCAGCTCTGAGGCTGGCAGGCCTGTCGGCTGGAGGGCACGGGCTGCGGACACAGGCTGGCGGAGACCCGCTCCGATTTGTAGTGTGCCCGCCGCGTGCACTGGACGGGCCGGCTCTGGGTGCCTCCACTGCACGTCCGGCTGCAGGCGCTCCAGTTCCCCACGGACCACCTGGGGGGCAGAGAGACCCACAGTGAGGGACAGTGCCGGCTCTCCAGAGCGGAGGGCCGCGTCTGCGCGGGCATCGACCTGCATCATTTCCCACCTACTGTCTGCAGGTGGACAGTTATTTTCAGTCGCCGGGCAGTCTCCCTGGGCCCCTGCCCCTTCTAACTTCCCCGATTAGCATTCCTGATGGTCATGCTTCCCCTCCCTTGGCTATCAGGTTCACTTGTACTTGGAAATAACTCCCCTCAACAGTGTGTCTGTTCCCTTTTTTCTAAAGAAAATTTCAAACTTGTACAAAACTAAAGGCCCTCCGTGTCCACTCAGCTCCAAAGATGATCAGTTTATGCCCCCATCCCTATAGCATTTTGAAGCAAATTCTAGACATATTAATATTTCAATTCACATCTCTAAAAGATAAGGAGTCTTAGATTTTTCAACCTAACCACAATACCATTGTGACATCTAAAAATTTTAACGATAATCCCTTAATGTCATTAAATACTCAGCGTTCCATTCCCAAGTATGTCGTCAATGTCAAAATTTCACCTGCTTGTCAGAGTCAGAATCAAAATAAAGCTCATATTTTGCAATTGGTTGATGTGTCTTTCTTCTCTTTTAGTCTGTAGGTTCTTCTGTAATCTCATTTATTTTTCTATTCCATTTATCTGTTACAGAAGGATTGCACACCTTACTGCGTCTCCATTTTTTTTTTTTTTTTTTTTGCTGATTTCAGGACTTTGCAAGTTACATCTCTGTGGTATCACTTAGTATGCTCCTCTGTACTTCCTGTAATTTAGGTGGATCTAAAGCCTTTGTCAGATGCGGGTTTTTTGTTTGTTTGTTTTGTGTGCGATGACTTCCAGCAGGAGGCCTATAACGTCTGCTCGTCTGTCCTTCAATTTGTTAGCAGCTGCTGATGCTCGAGGATGTTTCTCGAAGCAGCCCTGTTTCTCTCTCTTCTGACTGTAAAAGCATTCTTTGTCGATAGGCATGTCAGCAGGTGATGGAGGTGGGGAGGTCGGGTCCAGCTCAGCCCCGTGGCATCACCGTTTGCTCTCAGATAAGCCTGCGTGCGTCCCCAAAGCTTTGCACAAGTCCACCCGCAGGAGGGCTGAGGGAACAGCCAGGGTGGGGCCCATCTGGGGCGGGAGAGCCGGGAGGTGAAATGTGGTCCCGTAAGGAGTACCCATTTGGATGGAGGTCCTTGGGTCCTGGGGAGATGGCCATTTGGACTCTAAAAGGACTTGATTTCCACTCATATTTGTCTCCCTGTTCAGGGCGTGTAAGCAAAAATTGAAAATTCTACAGAAAACTCGGGGCCCATGGGGCTCCGCGTCGGTGGTTGTTGGAAATCATCCCCAAGGGGAAAGGAGAAGCCGTGATCTCCTTCCCTCAGGCAGAGCAGCGCGACCCCTGCAGGAGGAGCAGGGTCCGGCGATGCGTCCAGCTGTCAGCGTGATGGGGCATCGAGGGACAGCAGGGCCCGGGAAGCTGTCAGGAGGCTCTGCCTCGGCCGAGTCTATGAGGAGGGCTCAAGGGTCCCGAGCAGAAAACTTGTCTCCTGTTCCACAGCATTTCTGAGTGTGAACTGATAGAACAAGATTTCCTCTTGAATCTGGAGGGAAGACAGGATTTGTGAAGATGCCCGGTTCTCCTTTGTCTTGGTGGCCTCCATCCTGTCCCCACACAGGGTGCCCTGACAGTCACACTTGGGTTGAGGACGCAAAGCAGTGTCCAGAAAGCCTGGCCGAGAGCTCGGTAGGGGCCTCTCAGAGATGCTGCACCAACAGAAGAGATTCTGTGAGGACAGTGTGTGCGCACCGGGTTATGTGGGGAGAAACACAACAAGGGAGGAGGAAAGTACTCACCACCCCCCCTCCCGGGGACAACGATTCCTCATTAGATCCTCACCTTTGATTCTGCTGCTTTCTCTCTCTGTGTATGTGTGTGTGTGTGTGTGTGTGCGTAAATATATGTTATTTTTTTAACGTGATTGAGGGAAGTACGAGCAACTTTTAAATTCAGCATTTTTACAACTCAATGTCTAAAACAAACATTTTGCTTACCCTGCAAAGCCTCCATGAACATATTTTCAGAGTCTGTAATATTTTGCAGTACCAGACTGAGTATATGAATATGTAAATAAGGAAATAAAGGCATAAAGGACCAGGGGATCCACAGACACCTGAAATCCTACAAGTTCTAGGTGGGCCATGCCTCCAAGATTGCTGAGCAAACCCCAGCACGTTTCCTCAAGTTCTCAAAGGGGTCTGTGACCCAAATCATTTTAGAGCCAGTTTTTGGACTCCTGTGAAAGTTCCCCTGGATAGGAAGTGGAAATGATCCCCCCCCATGCCTGGGCTCTCAGCAGCCCTGCAGTATCCTGGTGCCTTTAGCCTGAGGTGTACCACGATAGTTTTACTTATTTTTGTGTGTAGAAGCCTTGAACTAGTTTATACCAAGTGTTTCTCATGAACAGACTCTATTATATTTCTAAGAAAATTATTTAAAAAAGAATGCAAAGTTTTACTCATATAATAATAAACTATGTCAGGTTTGTAGGAACTGTTCCCTATCAACCGTGGAAATGCTTCCATTTTTCAATGTCAACAAGATTAGCATTCTTTAATATCATGTTAAACCACGGAAATTATGCCTACTCCTTATGAAACATGGGCTTTGGCCTCCTGGCTGTGATGATTCTGCATTTGGAGCTTCTCCATTGCTCTTCTGTTGTTTTTATGTTTCCTCCCACTTCTTAAGTTTGCTCTCTCAACCCCGCAGCCTCATAAACTGTAATTGGTGTGCAAAGGCGTCTTGGCTGCTCCAAGGCTTTTCACACCCCTGCGTTAAGTCCTCTATCTCCACCATCTTAAGCTGTTCCAACTGGGTTGGTCCACTCTCTGCCCTTCTCTTCTGCACATCATTAAGAAGTGGTCCTGAACAAAGATCGTTCACACAGCATCTGGAAATGCCAAGTGTCTGCTTTGTTTCACAGGCAGAGCTCTGGGGAAATGTCTTGATTTCAGCTCATGAAAGAGTCGAAATCCACGCATGCTTCTGTGCTGATGTCCGAGGGTTCCGTGAGCAGAACAAGGCGTGTTGGGTAGCTAACCAGTGGCCACACCCGTCCTGCTTTGTTCTGGTCTTTCAAGTTCGCCATCTGGAACAAAGCAGGTGGCTGGTATAACCCAAATCAGTCAGGTTTCCCTGGCAGGATCTGGAGGACTCAGCTACCCGGCCACCACGGTACTTGCCCTGGCTGAGGGCTCCCCTGGGGCTCACCTTTACAGCTCTCAGTGCTGCCAGGAGAGGTGGTGGAATTTATGGTTGTCACTCAACAGTTTGGGCAGAATTTCCTGGCACCATCTGTTCCATATTCAACATCCCCAATTGTCACAGTCATTATTTGTTTCTCAGAAAATGACTTGCACCTCCCCATAAAAAAAAAAAGTAACATTTTGGTTTTGGTTATTTAATGTTTCCTTTGAAAACGCAAATTCCCAACAAGAGTATTTGGTTTAGTGAAATACGTTGTCATGAAGCACCCCCCTGCCCCCTCCCCCCAGGCAGGCACAGTGCTGTAACTGCCACTCGGGCTCAGAGGTCACCCTCGGTGGGGACCAGAGCCTGAGGCTCACAGCCGAGCATCACCCACGGCCAGCCCAGGGCTGTCACAGATTCAGCATTAGGAACTGTTCCCTTCATTTTAGAATTCGGTTTCAGTTTCCTTTTCCTGTTCTCTTCAAAGTTTCAAGACGAAGCCTCAGCCAATTCCATTTTCAGGAATAACTCCTGATCTTCTGCGGAGTGGTCTTTCATTAACTCAATAAACACGAGGAGTCATGACGGGGCAGAACCCGGGTCACAGCCTGAACCTAGAGAAGGCCATGTTCACAGCTGGATTTAGTTCCAGGGAGGTGCGAGCTGGACAGGGTGAAGGACAACATTCAAACACAGCTCCGATTACAAGGTGTGTCCCACATCAGTCAGTCATGACCTTCACGCGCGACTGTATCCAGCACAACCTTCAAGTAGGCTGTACTTAATCAAATCGCCCACTTTTACTTTCCGACATGATCTTTAAAATCCTCTGTGACTATAAACACAGACATGCACAGGCTCCATACGCAGTGGCCCAGGGCCTATGACAGCTGCCACTGTGGCCCTACGGGCAGGGCAGCGTGTGGGTTTTGAAGACAGAAGGACCTTGTCTTCATATGAAACTACAGCCCCGTCACATGTATAGGTGATTTGAGATTTACCACGCTTTTCATCTAAATGAACTGTTTCCAAGGTAACAGTGCACATCCAACAATAAACAGATGCCAGTTTGAAAAATCTGCCTTAGCCACAGGAAAAAGAAAAAAAAAAAGCCAGCTAACCAGTTACCTTAAAGAGAACAGGCAGGCCGTGAGCTGAAAGCACAGCAGCTGAGATCAGAGGTCTTGGGAGGACGAGGAGGGAGAGAAGCTGATCCCTGAGCCCATCTGGCCGCTGGCCACGTACAGGCCATTAGCTGGCCTGGCCCATCTGCTGACGGGGGAATTACTGGTCTATGTCTAAGGATGTTTCATCAGTATCATAGGGTGCCAGCTACACTCCAGGCATGTTCCAGGGCAGAAATCCAGCTCTGAGAGGGCCAAAGATCTTGGTAACCAAATGTGTAAGTGAACGGTGTCCGTGGGGCAGGGCTCCTGGACAAACAGCTTGCACTCTGTGCTTATGTGCTAACGTCTGGAGCAAATCCTCCCGAGGTCCAGTAGTAAGTGCATTAGAAGTGACAGCAACACGCCGGACACACATGCATCCCCCTCCACCACAGCCTGTTTGCAGGGATGTTCTGGACCCTCTGACTGTCTGCTGGATGCATTCTTCTAGAAGCAATGCTGGGGACTGGCCTCCACCATCACCTCGGAACGGAAAGTCCATGGCTGACCACTGGTTGGCAAGGACGGGGCCAGACTTCAGGAAACAGGGGACCTGGATCGGGAAGCCAGGCTCTTGCCATCAGCACTTGGAAGCCTGCAGCTTGACAGTGACTTCATTTTGTTCATCCTCAAAAGTTAAACTACTTTGTTCGATGTGAAACTGAAGGAGAGATTTATAACGAGCCAGACACAGGACTGTATTTTTTCGTCTTTAAATGCAGCATTTCTTTGCTGACTCACATCGAGCCAAACTGCAGGACATCAAAATCTCCCCATAAAGGAGGTGTGGTGGGTGTTAATTTTATGAACTGTGAGAAGACAAAGATATGGAGATTTTTATTATTTTTTTACCAGATTTTCCTGTCTCATTGTCCTGTCATCAGATGTTATCTTAAGAAGAATCAGTAGGATTCATTTACACATGGGAGGCAGGGAAATGGAATTATGAGGGACACACAGGTTAAAGAAACCTACCTCGCTGTTCCAGACAGCCCTAATGATTCCCTGTTTCAGCAAAAATCCTTCATCTGAAGGTTCTTCTCTGCAGACCACGGAGGGTGTGTGCATCTCATTAGCTCAAATGAAAACCCTCAGCTCATAGAAGGTGAAAGGGAAATCTTTAGATTCTGAGTGACAATGAAGGGCTGGTTCTTTGTGGGGCTGCCCCTCCATCCGGTTTCCATGGAAAATTGGAAAAAAGAGGCTGACCAGTAGAGCTGGGAAGGACTTCAGAAATGGTCTGCTTTTCCGGTTGTGTCTTACGGATGGGGAAATGGCAGCCCAAGAAGCAAAGACAGTCACGGAGGGAGTGGAAGATTAGTGGAAGATGCAAAGAGGATGCAGGGAACCCCCATAGCACTGTCCTCAGGACTCATCTCCGCTCTACTGGAAAGAATAAACATCGTTCCCACCATCAGAGTTCAACGTGGGGAAGGCAACCCCCTCTCACTCCTCTTTTACATCCACTCAGTACCCAACTCTTTGTATCACAAACCCCTCTGCTATGGGATAAAAAAACTAGGGTGGTAACTACATACAGGTAGGAGAGTTAGCAATCTACACCAAGTTGCAACTGAAATTGAGTAATGACTGGGTAGGCGGTACCTCCCTCCACTTTAACAAGTTTAACATCCCAAATTCTCATGCCCAAGGATGGCATCAAGGGGCTGAGAGGACCCTGTGACCTAGGCTGGTGCTGAGACCGTGTTTCCCAAACCACAGCTGCGTGGCGGGGCTCTCAAGCATCTACACATCCCTGGCTTCTCCTCCATTCTGCAGGAATCACAAATCTGGGGTTGAGGGTCAAAAATCTGAATTTTTACAAAGCCCTCCTTCCCCAGCCTGGTGGCCGAGATGACCATCAGGGTTGGGGACACACTCTGAGAAACGGGACACCTGCTCTTCAGGAGAGTCCAGGGCTCTGGCTCTTGAAGGTGGTAACTGCCCTTGCTCCCTCCTTTGTATTAAAGTTGTACTGATGTTATTTTTTAACGATTATAAGAACTGAGATGTGCCATTAAAACATCAGGGGAAAAGCCTGGTGAGTGGGTTCTTCTGCAGGAAGGCATCGTCCTTCACTCCCTGTCATGGGCAAATGAGAAAAGCCCACCCAGGCAGCCCCATCGCCCAGCAGCCCCCTGGTCCAGCCGCCCCTGCTCTGCGCAGCCCTCCTGGCTTTAAAGACTGTGATCTGGAGCAGGCGCCTGGCCCCAGACCCAGCGCCCGATCTTCCGGGAGCACAAGTCATGCAGGCTTAGGCTCCTTCAGGAAGAAAGACTCCCCCAGCACCAAAGTGGCTGAGGAGCTGGGATGGACCAGAGCTGCTTCCTCCTGTGCTGGCCCTTCCAACCTCAAAATGATGAGCTCTGAGAAGTAAAGGTAAACATGTCCAGTGCTGACACTCTTCCAATCTTCCCAACAACACAACTTGACAGCTGGGGAGATGTAGTTCCTATCCAAGGACGGCTCCATGGGGTGCCAGGTCTTTGGAAATGTACATTTTGCTTGGGCATGGCAGGTTGTGACAGTGGTTGCATTCATAGCTGGGGACACCATTTAGGTTATAAAGACCCATCTTCTACCACCCTGCCCTCCAGGGAGTCAACTGATTTTCCACTGGGAAGGACCAATATAACTTCCTATGTGAGACTCCTCCAGTGTCTGCCCCCAGGAGAACAGAGCAGGGGGCTTCTCCCCCACCAGAGCCTGTCCTGGGGGTACTCTACAACTGTTCTTCTCTGAACCACCACCTGGATGGATGCCTTCCTGCCATGGGTTCATTTCCAGCCTCAGGAGCAGCTCTCTACTCTGAACTGACCTGTCAGACTCTTGGGCCTCTCCATTGGCAAAACCCCCAGGCCACTGCCCACACCATGCTGAGTGCCGGGTGGGGTGAAGGGCCAGCCTTGCCCACGTTGTCAATATCCTTCTGCTACCACCTGGCGACAGTGGGCACACGGGGAAGCAGATGAGCCTGCCCTCAAATCTGCCTCTGCCAGCTGAACTTCTTATAGGAATTATGTAATATAATTAGTTTGGTGTAGCTCGATGGAACATGAGCATGGAAAACGAGACACTTGCTTCTATGAAAACTAAGTTGAATCTTTGGAATGACTCAGTAGAGATCAGTCATTAAATGGAATTGCTCTCAGCTTAGGTGTGGCTGAGAGAAAAGTAAAATATGAAGAAAAAATGAAAGATTTAAGATGATTTTGCATCTGGATGAATAGGACGAGTTTCAGCCTTCTGTCAAGAAACTCAAACTGAACATCATGGGTATTGGGCATATTTTATGCAAGTAATCAACTTAGATCTTTAATAGGCATCTTCCTACTCAAAATAAGCTTTGGCTATAACTAAAAGAATTAGCAGGGGGCTTCCCTGGTGGCACAGTGGTTAAGAATCCGCCTGCCAATGCAGGGGACGTGGGTTCGAGCCCTGGTCCGGGAAGATCCCACATGCCGTGGAGCAACTAAGCCCGTGTACAACTACTGAGCCTGCGCTCTAGAGCCCACGAACCACAACTATTGAGCCGGCAAGCCTAGAGCCTGTGTTTCGCAACAAGAGAAGCCACTGCAATGAGAAGCCCGCACACCGCAACGAAAAGTAGCCCCTGCTCACCGCAACTAGAGAAAGCCCACACACAGCAATGAAGACCCAACGCAGCCAAAAAAAAAAAGAATTAGCAAATGGATGCGCATGTATGTATTTTAAGTGAAAATAAAGGTTCAAGGTGTATGTCTATGTATGTTATTTTTAAATGAGTTTCCTTTAATTTACTATTTTTCTCAGTGGGCTGAAGGAGAGCATCTCTTCCATCTGGTGAGAGCCCCTGAATCCCCCATAAGCGCCTCGCCTATATAAAGCCCTGCAGCTCCACCACAGAGCATCTCCACCTGACGTGCAATGGCCACCTAGAGACGACAGTCCCCACCTTCACTTCTCTGCCCTGCATGCCCTTTCAGGGGGTGGAACCCCTCCTGACTTCCATCCTCCATCCTTCCCGCATCTCCCCAAATCACAGATTCTACTTCCCTCTTCTCCAGCAAAACTGCTCCCTCCTGCACATCTGACCAAATCCAGGTCTGTGATGGTTCATTTTATGTGTCAACTTGACCGGGTCATGGAACCCAGATATCTGCTCAAACATTATTCTAGATGTTTCTGGGGAGGTGTTTTTTAGATGAAGTGAGCATTTAACTCTGTAGGCTCTGAGTGAAGCAGATTGCTCTCCATAATGTGGGTGGGTCTCACCCAATCAGTTGAAGTCCTTAATAGAAAAAGACCAAGGTTCCCCAGAGGAAGAGAACATTCTGCCAGCAGATGACCTTTGGACTTGAACCATGGCACTGACTCTTTGCTGGGTCTCCAGATTTGGGACATGCCAGCCTCCACAACTACACCAGCTGATTTCTTAAAATTTCTCTCTCTCCACACACACACACACACACACATACACACACACACACGGGCACACACACCCTACTGGTTCTGTTTTTCTGAGAACCCAGACTAGTACAAGATCTTTGTCATTTCTCATCTGAATGGCCTCTGCATTGGCCCCTTGCTCTTGGGTTTGGTCTGATAAAAGCCAATCTCCATTCTGAGACTAGGAAAAATTAGTTTCATTGCTAACATGAATGTGCTTCCTTCACTATCTGAAGTCCTTGTCAGCTCCATTTCCTAGAATACACAGTTCACCACCCAGGTGAACCTGCTGCATTGCTGTGCTCCTTCCCTTCCTCCTCAGATACTTACTGATTGTTCAGAATACTAGGTGCAGAGTACCAGGTATAGAGTTCTAGGCACAGAGTACTAGGTATAGAGTACTAGGCGCAGAGTACTAAGTATAGAGTACTAGGCGCAGAGTACTAGGCGCAGAGTACTAGGTATAGAGTACTAGGTGCAAAGTACTAAGTATAGAGTACTAGGTGCAGGGTACTAGGTATAGAGTACTAGGCACAGAGTACTAAGTATAGAGTACTAGGCACAGAGTACTAGGCGCAGAGTACTAGGTGCAGGGTACTAGGTATAGAGCACTAGGCACAGAGTACTAAGTATAGAGTACTAGTCACAGAGTACTAGATGCAGAGTACTAGGTATAGAGTACTAGGCACAGAGTACTAGGTATAGAGTACTAGGTGCAAAGTACTAAGTATAGAGTACTAGGTGCAGGGTACTAGGTATAGAGCACTAGGCACAGAGTACTAAGTATAGAGTACTAGTCACAGAGTACTAGGTGCAGAGTACTAGGTATAGAGTACTAGGTGCAGAGTACTAGGTATAGAGCACTAGGCACAGAGTACTAGGTGCAGAGTACTAAGTATAGAGTACTAGGTGCAGAGTACTAGGTATAGAGCACTAGGCACAGAGTACTAAGTGCAGAGTACTAGTAAAGCCTGCACGATGAAGCTCACTCACTCCTTCTCCCAGCCTGGTGTTTCTCTTCAGTTAGCTCCTTTCTGACAGGGCTCAACAGGAGAAATCACAATGCAAGGAGGGCAAGAATCAAATCTTGATGAGAATCCCACATTTTAAAGGAATGAGAGAGACCGTTTTGTGATAAAGAGGAAGTAGCAAGAAGGAAAGGTCTGCAGGCTTCGTCCTGATCAGGAGTGTTCCCCCTGAATCTCTTCTCCTCATACAAAGGACAAGAGTGAAGAAAAGGAGAGAGGAAATTGGGACCAAACAGCCATAAGAAGCAATAATTCCTAAGCGTCTGTAGGTTACATCTCACCCTCACTGAGCAAGGAATGTGTCCACTGCCATCATCAAGAAAACGTCAGGAAATACTCCTCACACATGAAACATGACTAGGACATTGTGACCCCTCAGAAGCATCTTTTGGCAACTTTCTCACATCCCAGGAAAATTGCCCTCAGGTCCTGCTTCTTCTCCAGAGCCTGACTGCAGACTCACAAGGTCACTTGTGGTTTCCCAGCTTCACATTCCCATGACACGTGCTGCGTGGGCCACTTTCACGCCACTCCATGCATTCCCTTTGCCGAAGTGACTCAGTGAATGCAGGTCACCCTTTAACAAACACGGACATGCAGCCCAAGGGCCATGCACACGGGCACGTGGTTCAGCCAGACCCGATCCTGGACCTGGTGGGTCTTCAAGAATAACTGTGTAAAGGGAGGGACACACACACCCTAAGAGGGGTGAGAGTTAAGATAGACGCTGCAGAAAGCCAAGGTGGGAGGGCCGGTGGAGGCAAGGCAAGAAGCCCTCGTAACCAAGGATCGGGGCCCAAGAGGACGGAGCACTTGATGGGACTGGCCCTGAGGATCCTGGGGCCACACAATGGGATCTGGGTTCCAGGAACACGGCAATGGAGGGGCATGACAGGCTTGACAGAGAAGAGTGTCTAAGTTGGGTTTGTACTTGACAAAGATCCTGGCCCTTGCAGAACGGATAAGAGACGGGGAGCTAGACTGGTGGTGGACACCCATCCAGAAGCTTCTGAGGTTGCAGGGTGAGATGCTGGTGTCGGACTCTGTCGCTGCGATAACATTAACACTAATTTTGCCTTGAAAAAGGGTGACAGATAATAGAGACATCATTTTCTATTAAGACACTCGTTTTGCTGAAAAAATGCTTTCATCTAGCCCAGGAGTTGGCAAACGTTTTACTAAAGAGCCAGATAGTAAGTATGTTAGGCTGGTGGCCACACGATTTCAAATTCTCAACCTCGCCCTGGCAGGGAGAAGGCAGACAGAGGCAGCGTGTAAATGAATGGGCAAGAAGTGTTCCAATAAAACCTTATTTACAGAATCGGGTGGTGGGCTGCATGTGGCCCTGGGGCCATAGTTTGCCAACCCCAGACTTAACCAGTTCCACTTAGGAGGAACAGGATTGCACACATCTGCAGAAACCAGGAAGTGGTGGGTATTTTTACAATGGTCAGGGTGGCTTTATAAAGTCGGTGCGTCGGAGGTTTAGACCTAGCTTGAGTGCAGCCAAAGCAGATTACTGGGAGGAGTGGGATATTGTGGGAGACAGACGTTAACAATAAAAACACCCAGCCCCACACGTTAAATCTTGAAGTTCTAGCAAAAGAGTTGTAAATCTTAAAGAGAGAATAAGGCCGAAAGCAGATGGCTTCACATGTGGCAAGAAGGGGCAAGCAGACGGCCAGTGACTCAGTGAAGGTACAGCCAAGACAGGCTCTGGAACGCTGTGAACTCCTAGTTATCCCGAGCTCCAGTGAGGTGGGTGCTATTCCTTATTCCATTTCCAAGAGGATGAAGGTGAAGCTCAGGAAGGCCTTACAAGCGGTGTGGGCCGCGGTTCGAGCCCAGAGTCCAGCTTCAGGACCTGGACACACTCTGGGTCCCTTTCTACGCAAACACGATGCCTGCTCTGCGCCCCGAGCTCTTCCAAATGCTTATGCAGATTAACCCACTCACACACCCAACCATTTAACAATGCCAGGGAGGTGTCATCAGAATTCTCATTTTACAGATGAGGAAACCGAGGCCCAGAGATGGTGAGAGCCTTTGATGCAGCCACTCAGGTCCTAGATGGTCAAGGTCACACGGCTGGTAAGCCGCAAGGCCGGGGGACACGCAGAGAGCCGTGTTCCCACCCGGCCTTCTGCACTGCTACTCAGTGAGTCAAGGTTCAGCAAGGTGGGCTTTTCAGCTGAGGAAGTCGAATGAGACAGGTATCCAGTGTGGCTTAGCAATAAACCATCCTAGGATAAATGCACATATTCAGGGATTTGGGGGGCATTATATATCTGAATTGGATAGCTGCAAACTTTATGTGTATCTCTTTCACATACATGTAAGTGTGGAATTCACTGCTCTGGTAAAATTGTGTATTTCTACTTTATGGCTAATTACCGTGCAGAGCAGTTTTTTGAGACATCTGTAATGATTCACTATTGAATCAGTGTCAAAATACTCAGTTAGGTCCATGCTCTTCCCTTAGTCACCACGACATCCAGATTTTCTGTAACAACTGTAATATCTTTTCCTGCCTCTCAAGAAAACCTATTAGTGATGCTCCAGGGAAAACCTATATGTCTAACATGAATTTAAACATTTCACAACTGGCTTAGGTTCATTTTTCTTTCTTTTAAAA
Organism: Eubalaena glacialis; assembly: GCF_028564815.1. Taxonomy (NCBI): domain Eukaryota; kingdom Metazoa; phylum Chordata; class Mammalia; order Artiodactyla; family Balaenidae; genus Eubalaena; species Eubalaena glacialis. The sequence goes on along the minus strand of NC_083719.1, from coordinate 4,108,971 downwards.
TGGATGACCTTCCCATAGGAGATGGTTTAATTCATCTCTCAAGGTGCAAAATGTAATTTAAGTCATGCAAGATTCACTAAGAACTTTGTGCCGACTCAGTTTCCTTGGATCCTCGTTTTCCTTGGAAGGAATGTCAGTTTCTTGCTCTAATACAGAAGTTGAAGTCTCCCCACTGTGGCCTCTTCCTTTTATGGAAGGATTTTAAAATGATGGCATCACTCCTACAGTTTCAGGCTTTTCTGGTGTTTTTGCTGTAGGGTTTCTTGGATCTTCACTCCTAGATAAATACTTTGCAATGATCTTCTCCAGACACAGGAGTCAATTTTCTAAGAAAGCTTTCCAGGTGGCCTCGTCCAGCACATCTGGACAGTTTGAGCCGGACCACAGCCACTCAGTTCCCGAGGATTCTTCACTCGACCTGGGCGGGGTGCTGCAGGGGTCTGGGCCACGTGGGATTGGTCACTTACCATCGACAGAGGGTTTATGTACCAGGGTTGCCAGGAATGGCCATAAATCCATTGGGTTTTAAGAGAGAAACCAAAGAAGCAGATCGAATCCATGTTTTACACAGAGCAAATCCGCAAGCAAACTGACACCATGGATGAAATCAACATCAATATCCTGTCCAGAGTCTCGATCACATTCTTTGCTGGAAGGTAATAAGAGACACTAAGAAGGTCATGGTCATAGGGTCACACAACCCAAGTCCACGAAGTAGCCACAGAGCTTTCTGAGTGGTTAGTGTGCTAAAACTAAACAAAACTGGTAAACTCAGTTCCTTCCTTGTTTTTGTTTTTTTTTTTAAATTTATGAAAGCAGTAATGACAGCTGAATGATGGGGGAATATGAGGCGTAAACCTACATAGAGATTTTTTTGGGTAAAGCGTTTAAAAGTAAAGGACAGAAATGACAGCAGACATACGAATATTTACTGTAGTTTCCACAAGATGACAGCAGGATCTGACTTGACAATGATTTCAAAGAATCTCTAAGTTTTATCTGTTAAGCTGTCAAACAGCTTCTAAACTGAGGCCCAGGTATGAAGGCACCCATGCTGTGATGATGTTTCTGACCATGGGGTGCCATTAGGCAGGGCGTCTGCCAAGAATGTGTGGGTAATATTTGATGTTGGGGTCCTCTTTCTCCATAAGGCGGGAACCATTCCATCCTCTGCAGGAACCGACTTCTCACCATAGCACTTTGAGGAGATTAATCAGATCCAGGAAATGAACACACAGTTTGTAGAACAATATTTATGTAACCTCCTGGCTCTCACCCCCGGGAAACCACCTTCTTGAGTTGTGTCCATTCTTCTTCAAGACGCTGCAGATCAGTTCTTTCTTATTTTCTTACTAAGTCTTAGGTACTCATTGGTTGAATTGTTTCCCATCAGGTGGGTCTTACGTATTTGTAAATACTGAAAGGTTATAACACTTTAAAGAATATTTAGTTAAATAATATTGCTATTTAGTTACTAAATAATTATTTAGATAAATACTGTTTTATCCTTTGGAATCAACTTCCTAATCTAAAGCTTCAGATGTAACATCACAAAACTTATCAGATGAATAGTGTTGTAAATGTTATATTGATCCACTGCTCTTTTTTTTTTTTTTTTTGGAGTATAGTTGCTTTACAATGTTGTTAGTTTCTGCTGTACAATGAGGTGAGTCAGCTATATGTATACACGTATCCCTCCCTGTTGGACCTCCTTCCCACCCCCCATCCCACCCACCTAGGTCACCACAGAGCACCGAGCTGAGCTCCCTGTGCTATATAGCAGGTCCCCACTAGCTATCTGTTTTACACATTGTAGTGTATATATGTCAATCTCAATCTCCCAATTCATCCCCCCCACCCCGTTAAAAACGCTGATGCACAAAGACTGAGGGAATATGAAAAGGCATGTACTATCCCAGTATCTCATTAATGATACTTGCTGTATTACAATCAGCATGCTTGATTAGCCTATGCTGCAAAAGAGCCTAATAACTCAATGGTATTTACATTATCTATATAGACATAAGAAAACACTCTTTTATATTTAAAAGGTTTCACATATGCTCAATAGTCTTACAATGAGTTGATGCAGAGAGAAACCCCACATGTAAAGACTTCATTCTCTAACTCAGCTAGTTTAAACGATTCAAATTGGGACAGCGGCCAACCAGTGTAGCATTTATGATAATTTATTCCAAAATATCATATGCAGAACATGGAAACGATGTCTGGGCAGTTTAGACAGTACAATGATGTCTTTCTTTAACTGCCCGTATGATGTAAGGTCTACATATGCACAAGTAGCCATGAGAGAATTGCATTAGTGTCCACAGACACGGTATAGAAATCGGTGGAAAATTCACTTCTTTGAACTAAAGAAAAGGGTCTCCTGAGGAAGAACAAGTAAAGGCATCAGAAAATGCTGAGACCAGTGGACAGCTGCATGCAGAGTCCCGTGTACAGCTCATTGTGTGCCCCAGTCTAACAGACGTGCAATGACATCGGCCAGGCTGTGCAAATTTTCATGGCCCTAGAGAAACCAATATATATTCCAAGTCCTGAGGAATCTATAGCCAGACAACCTGGACTGATGAATCCAATGCCAAGGTCCCTCTAGTCTACTGAGTTCCAATAATACTAGTAATGGCAGCTAGTATTTAATGAGATGCTTTATCTATATTAACTCTTTAATTCTCACAACAAATTTATATGGCAGTTATGATTTTCATGCCCATTTCAGAGATGGGAAACTGAGGTGGAGAAATACTAACTCATGTGCTCAAGGATATGTGGGAGCAGGTGGTGGAACCAGGATCCTGGAGTTGTGAGTGAGACCCACCACTCAGAGGTCAACTGGAGGTATGTCACAAATATGGGTCACAGTGGCCTCTAGGGCAGTGTGGCTAACTGCCAATTCTGGAGAAAATTTCACAAACATCCTTTGCTGCAGTCAGGATGGTAGCATTGTCTACAGAGGTAAAAAAAGTGCTGTTGCTGATCAATAGACCAGATTCTGAGTTAGTGTCTTTAATAGCCACAGGTAGGCCACACAACCGTTTGGCGGGTGTGAAAACTCTTTGAAAGCTTTATTTTGAAAACAGCACATGTCTCTGAAACTCTTTTTTTTTTAATTAAAAAATCATGGTGGAGATTTTGGGAAAGATAGTGTGAGGCAAGAAAGAGATTCCTTTTCCCAGCCATTTATTTGTTTTCCTTTCCCAGAACAAATAAATGGCTGAGAATCTGTGAACATATCAAAAGAATCAAAATAAAGACATTACTCACATTGCGAATCATTCACATTTGCTCCATAAAGCACTTGGGAAAACTACACCACAGGAACAAGGCTGGGAGGAAGGAGATCAGCTCCATTTTTGGTGTATAAAAGACTTTTGTGCAAATGCCCTGGTCAGAACTGAACTGAGAAAAAGGAACCTTACTTGGAACCTATGTGAAGACTGTAGAGCAACCTTCTGTCCACAAAAATGCACATGCAGAAGAGATACACGGCACTCAAAAGAGAGACTAAGGAAATGAAATATTCTGAAAGGAAACTTACTCATCAAAAACAATTTCACAAAACAGATTACACTGTCAGGAAATTAGAAGTGAGTAAGAATTCTATGAAGCAAGACATCACGGAAGAGATAAGATGACAGGATGACATGAAAGGCAGCTAGAAGTAACAGAAGGACACTCCCAGATAGGCAAAGAGTGAGGAAATTCGTGATTTAATTACCTGACTTGAAAACTCTCTTTGAGACACACTCCTGCTAACCAGGAAAAAAAATTAAACTATTAAACTCAAGAATGAGAAAGCTATTGTATGGAAAGACAGGTGAGGCCACTGGATCCATTTAAACAGACAATTTAGCTTAACCAATAAGCTTGACCACAACTGTGGTCAAGATTGTAACACAGAATTAACATGCTATCATTATTGAAATGATAGAGATACATGATATAAAAATAATAATAATATTAAAGCTAAATTGAAATGAGAAACATGCAAGCAATTAAAACTAAGATTAGAGCATGAACTGAAGTGTGAAGAGCAGAGAATGAAAGAAGTAGAAATGTACTAATTATCTTATTTCACCCAGTAAGGATTTTAATAGCTTTAATTTGTGAAGTTGATAAATCAAAAAAGAATGCCGAAGTATATGATTTTAAGCAGTATAGGTAACTAAAGTAGATTTAGAAATATACTGTATATTTCCTAAATAACCAGTGGGGTGAAAAAGAGAAGGCCATAAATCGAAAGTTAGAAAAGTAACAGTAGAGAAACATTAAATAACTAAAAATAGGAAGCAAACTTAGATGAAATAATTACTACAAGACTTTATCTGTTAAAAAATAGCACACAAATAAAATCAGACTAATCTTACAAAATGTATAAAAATCACAAAGAAATACTATAAAATTAAAGCTACCAATGCATTAAAGAATACACAGTGATTGCTGAGGTTCATGATAGGAATGCAAGGATGGTGCAATTAACCACACATCCCAGGCCTCACTCATCTCAGGCTGGAGAATGAGATGTGCTTTTCTTTTCTTCACAAATTTAATGTCACAAGTGCTCACTTGATTGAATGATGGAAATGCATCCTAGTTCAAGTGTCCTCCAGTGACTTGGGGGCTGACACAGTGTCACTTACATAAACCCTCAGAACATCAGTCAACACTCAGTGTGCGGTCCCTTGGCTCCTGTGAGTTTCCATCTTTTGCCTGTAAATACCACAGACCTGTGTGTATAGAGAAGGCCAATATTCTTGATCAAAGGAATATTCATCCAGGTACTACAGCTCCAGATCCTGAGGTGACAGTGTCCTGTGGGCTTCCTTCTAGGTGGGGTGGGGGTAGGATCCTGGCACTACCCTGTGTATGTATACAACCTCACAAACTTCATAGAACAGATTTGTCAATGTCTTTTCTTAAAATCTCTCCGTGTCTGCCACAAAACTGTTATGTCAGGAAGAAAAGGCATCAGTTAAAATTCAGTAAGTCCTGAGAAACCAGTGGCATTTCCATAAGATAAACAAATAAAAATGCAATGGGTAGCTTCTATCACGTGAAGAGCCAGAGCTTACTTGTGAAAATGTAGACGTATTCCAATAGGGATCATCAAAAAAGAAAGAACACATTTTAGTATTATTCTAGAAGCATATGTCATTGGGATTAAACTGGGGGTGGGGGTGAACAAGAGGTATAAACATTAGGAAAGGAAACTAAAATTATCATTATTGGTTTATGATATAAAAAATATAAGATTATTGGGCTTCCCTGGTGGCACGGTGGTTGAGAATCTGCCTGCCAATGCAGGGGACACGGGTTCGAGCCCTGGTCTGGGAAGATCCCACATGCCGCGGAGCAACTAGGCCCGTGAGCCACAACTACTGAGCCTGCGCGTCTGGAGCCTGTGCTCCGCAACAAGAGAGGCCGCGATAGTGAGAGGCCAGCGCACTGCGATGAAGAGTGGCCCCCGCTTGCCGCAACCAGAGAAAGCCCTCTCACAGAAACGAAGACCCAACACAGCCAAAAATAAATATAAAAATAAATTAAAAAATATATATATATAAGATTATTACTGAAAAAAATCAGAAAGTATAAAATTTTTGTGTCAGGTTACAAAATTAATATTTTACTCTAGAAAATAATAACTCATTAAAATATAATGGCATAAAGATTTCACTCATAATATTAATAAAATTATGAAATATTCAGGGAAAAATATAAATACATTCACTTACGGAAATAAATCTATGAACTGTTCTTGAAAAACCCAATGACCAAATGGAATAAGGAAGAAGAAAACATTGCTCTCTGATAGGTAGCTTCCATATTTTCAAGATTTCAATAGTCTAAATTAACCTGATAATACAATGTAATCCCAGTTAAAATGTCAAAAGGATTCTTTTTCATTCTTTAACTTGACAACATGAATATAAAGGTCGTCTGGAAAAAAGGATTCAAGAAGCGCCAGGAAAGTTCCAAGAAACACAAGTCATTCGTCAAATGCTACAGTCATCAAGCAGTAAGATTCTGGCACAGAAGGATGAACCAGTGAAACAGGGAAGAGCAGTAGGGCCGGTCAAGCAATTATATCCACGGATATATATCCTATCCATGTCACTGGTATCCAAATTGATATCCTATCAATTATATACAGGGATATATCATATCTAAGACAAAAGCTGGCCTTCCAACTCAGTGGGCGGAAGATGAATTTTCAATAAATGGTGCTGGGACAGATTGCTGGGAATTGGAGAAAAATTGTAGTTCCCTTCAGTTCATTCTTTACATCAAAATAAATCTCA